>NC_140702.1:11112873-11638217 GCF_054131305.1 Coturnix japonica | reverse complement strand
AAGAAAGAAAAAAGAAAGCGCAATCCAAGATCTAAATGTTGCTTTAATGATATATGCTAAATATATGTAAATTTAAACTTTGTCTGCAGTTACTGTTGGAGACAAAATCTTAATCCTTAAAGAAAATATCCCCATGGGTCAGATGATCTCTCTACATATGGTGATGGAGAAACAGGAGACATGAAAACTGAAGTAAATGTGGTTTTGATAAGTACATTGTCCTGAATCATCCCTTCCCAGGCAAAGACTTGATTTTCTTGTCTTACTATGGGGTAATTAAGGCTGCTTCTCTAGATCTGCTTTGGACAGTTCTTAAGATTAATACTTTACAATGCACATCATTTAAAATCTATATTATCACACTAAAATGAGCAAAAACACTGCAGTTGGCAAGAGATTAACATACACTGTATAGCAGGGAGTGAGACCTCAGCAGTGACTTGCACAAGAATGGATGATAAGCTTGCCAAAAGAAAGTAACAAAAGAAAGGTGACTCCCCTAGGTGTGCATGGCCAAGATTAAGAGCAACTACTCAATGAGGATTATGCTTTCCTCTTTCTGGGAGAGTACTCCTTCACCTGATACAATCATGGCCAGTTGCAGGGCTGTAGCTTATTTTTACTGCTGCTGATTTTTTCTTTGAATCCCAGAGGAGACCTGAGGAGTCCCAGGTTTACAAAAGGGAGTGAGTCACAGCAGAAGCCACAACAGAGACCATAACATGAGAAAGAGCAAAAGAGGAGGAAAAGTAACATGAAGGAGAAGAAAAAAAGTGAGAGAGATGGTGAGCTGACACCAAAGACAGATGAAATTAATACTTCTCATGGTTTCTTGGGGGATGTGGTTTTATACATTTTGCATCCTATTAATTTTGATGAAGAAATATTAAAACTGCGAGTGCTGAAGACAAATTAACTCATCAATTACATGTATGCAGCAGTGGAGACCGAGTTTATCTCACCATTTCCAATGACAATAAAACTGTAATTACTAATTCATGGAATCTTCATGGAAATCTGCACTCATTGCCACTCTAATCAATGTGTAACTCTAACAGTGTGAACAGTTAGATATTCAATTAGAAAATACAGCTAAAGAATGAGAAAACAAGAAAACACAAAACAGTGTATGTTTAGTTTTAGTTTAAGTATACTCACTTGTGAACTTTCCACCTAAGACTTTTGAGCCGTGTCTCAACTGTGGGATGTGACTGCAATACAATTTTTTCTTCTCATAGAAAATGTTCTTCTAGAACCCATCAGGCGAGCTGGAAATGTATCATTCAGGCATAATGAACTTCTGGAATGCAGAAAATAGGATGTCCCCTTACATTATGTTTGAGATATTCAGAACTGAAATGCTAGGAGTTGGAGAATGGTGTTCTACATCCTACTCAGGCAGAAAAGAAAATTAAGAAGGGATTTTCTTCTTCCTTGGAGACTTCATAGAATGCTTTCCCCAGGAGTCCTCTCCTACACTTTCATCAGTTCAAGGATTCCTATCATCACATAGGCTAACAATGTTAAACTGTCCTTAAAAATCACAAGTTTTTAGTAATGCTACAATTTTTGGAAATTCTCTTTTATGAAACATTTATCTTATGACCTATATATTGTCATTTATTTTGTAGATAAATCTGATATAAAGATGTATGTAGGAATAACAGTTAGGAAATAGTCAGCCACTGCCTTTAAGCAGAAAGCCAGCATGAATTCATGTACATGTGTACCATATATTCTTTCTCAGTTCGTATAGTACTGGATGGCGTATTTCTCTTCAGTATACAAAACACACTTAGAAAACATTTCAAGTTAAATAGGGAAATCAAAATACCTTTACCTATAAATGAAATTTAGTATTAAACCCAGTGTTTGAATACATAGGTAAAATGCTTGATAGAACTGAGAACATTTTGGAATTAAGCCCACAATGAAGCTATGGACAGAGAAGTTTGGTCCACTGGATCTACTTGTGTCTCCGGTAAGCATTCTCTTTTGGATTTGGAGGGCTCACAGAACATAAGGTTCATTTTGAACTTAAACGAATGCTTCTCTGCTCAGGATTTTTAGGATTTTCATTTGCTCTTTTGTTTCTGCAAGCATGGCAGCCTTTTTAAATTCTCATAAATGCAAGACTGGAAATGCATTTTCATACTCCTGTAGAAATCTTCTTCCAAAGCCAGAATGTTTTGGCTCTTTGGAAGAGAGAGAACAAAGCACACCTTACAGTTGCAGAATCACATACTCATACAATCATAGGGGCTGGAAGGGTTTCTGGAGATCATCCAGTCCAATCCCCCTGTTAAAGCAGGTTCCCTACAGTAGGTTGCCCAGAAAAGTGTCCAGCGGGTTATGAATATCTCCAGAGTAGATTCCACAACCTTTCTGGGCAGCCTGTGCCAGTGCTCTGTTGTCCTCAAACTAAAGAAATTTTTTTGTCATGTCTGTATGAAATTTCATGTGTTATGGTTTTTGTCTTTGTCCCTTAACCTATTACTGGACTCCACTGACAAGAGCCTGGCCCCATACTCTTGACATTTGCCCTTCATATTTTTGTGAGCATTGATAAAATTCCCACTCAGTCTTCTCCAGACTAAACATTATCAGATGTCTCAGGCTTATCTCCAGAGAGAGATGCTTCTCTAGGCTTCCTATCTATGTAGCCTTTCACTGGACTCTATTCTTTTTTCTTGAACTGTGTTTATCAGAATATGGTGGCAGTGAAAAAAAGTGAACTGAAATGCAACTGCTATTCCTTGAAATGATTAATTCGCACCTTCAAATGCAGCAAACTTTAGGACTTTTGCCTACACAAATGTCAAAGCCATACAGCAAATCAAAGTAGTTCTGGAGTACGTTGTTAAAAAGTCATAAAATGCTTGTAAGGGAAAATGTTTTCTCCGAAAAGGAAAATGTGTCCAAAGTTATTACCTATTACTATTTCTGCCTTTGCTCTATGTTTAGAGATTTTTAAATTAAAATTGGATATAATTGCAATATATCAATTTTCACAAAGTAATAACTGTGTGGCAAATGTTACCCTTCTGACAAATAGTTCAATATGTTTGCTTTTAGTTTGCAGTCCTTGGTGCCCTTCCACTGTTTTGGAATGCAAATCCCCCAAATAAATAAACAGATGTTTGACTCTAGCACAGACTCAAAAGTTTTTAATGAAAAAAAAAAAAAAAAAAAAAAGCGAGAGAGAAATGGAAACTGTGTTTTCTCAGATGAAATTCTGAGAAAAGAACAGAAAGTGAATGAAAAACTAATTTTAACTAATTTCTAAGCAAATTTCTGTTTTCCTTTATTTCAGTGTCATTATATTGAGGGTAGTTTTTACCTGTGTTCTGGGTGGGAAATGAAGTTTTTCTCTGTGGAGGTAGTAATTCAAACTCAAATAGGAAAATAATTAATATTTTTGGACAACTCTGTCCAAACAACTCCTCTGAGGAGTGTTTTTATACATTGTGAAAGAAATGTAGATTTCTCTTTGGATTTGCTTTACTTCCTGCAGGATGTCCTGGTTTTGGTTGGGAGAGAATTAATTTTCTTCATAGTAACTGGAATGGCAGCATGTAATGGATTTAGGAAGAAAGCAATGTTGGTAACAAACCAGTATTTTAGTTGATGCTGAGCAGTGCTTAAACTAAGTCAGGAGAATTACAACTTCATGTGCTGCCCGGCCAGCAAGGAGGCTGGAGTGTAGCAGGAGTGAGAGGGGATGGAACTGGAACAGCTGACCCAGACTGATCAAAATGCTGTCCCACAGTATATAATCCCATACCGAACAAGCATTAGTTGTTTGTTCATATTTTGTTTATTCCTCTCTTTCTCTTTTTGTTTTGTTTTGTTTTCCCTCTTGCTTATTAAACTGTCCTCATCTCATCCTCATTACCTTTTGGGAGTCTCTCCTCATCCAATTGCACTGGGGAGAGAACAAATGTCTACGTGCTGTTTGTTGGGTTAAACCAGAGAGATAAAAAGCATGATACGTAATGGATGCAATCCAGAAAAACTGATATAATCACTGGTTATACATCTAGAAAGGTATGCTTTCCATCTAGAAGTACAGCCACCTTTCATTAAAGTGAGCTCCAGGGGAGGACAATTTCTGCTATCTAAATGAGAGGCTTTCCACTTTCCAAGCAAGTGTACAACATTCTGTTGACAATGAGCATGAGGAAGCCAGTGCTGAGTTAGTCACAGAAGAGCTTCAGCTCTTGTTTTATTGAGGCAAAGCTCTGACACTGCTTCAATGCATTTATCTCCTATACTTCAATGCCACAAGTTCATTTCCCAGCTGGAGACTTGGTTTCTTGGTGAGACTGTTTTCTGGAACTTGGTGATCTTGGTGCTAAGTGCCATTATTGCAAAAGAGGAAATTCAGTCAGGAAGGCAAAAAACTGTAAGGCAAAGCACCATGTAGAGCCTGATCATTGGTTCATAACTAAGAATAAAAATTAAACAGGAGGTTGGTTTATACTGTGCCTTTCCCAGCAGCCTTCTTCTTAGATAGCTGCTGTGGTGCCTTGTGGGATGAATCAAAGCAAGGAGGAGATGTAGCAATAAAGATAATAAAAACAAGCATGGCTCATTCATCTGTTAAGAAAATGACACTTCCTTGTCTCAGGCTGTATCCATTTTTCAATTGCATTTGTTAAAACTATCCAAGTGTTCTACATCTTAGCAGACACATATCTCAGTATTTTAAATCTGAATTCAGACAAAAAAGGAATAAGGGAAAATTATTTGTTTTATGTATAAGTTTAGTACAAGCCATTTATTCCTACTTCTTTTTATTCACCAAAAACTAATGCTTTGATCTGCAAACTTATATTTAAATATCAGACTTGCTTCTGAATGTGTATAGGCCTGAAATTACAATGTTTTTTTCTGTGCATAGTGGAAAGCTACATCTGAATAAAACTTGAGGGAGAAGTGTTCATACATGTTAAATAAATGTATGCATGAACATGAACATCTATACCATATCAATGCATTCACGCCAATCAGTGTAAGGAACTGAACTTTAATTTTCTTTTTTTTTTTTTTCTTTCTTCTCTTTCTTTCTTTTTCCTTTCTTTTCTTTTTTTCCTTACAATTTTTTTTTCCTTCCCTTTCCTTACTTTTTTCAAGACACAGCTAAGTTGGACACAAGTACAGCAATGATATCCCAATATGTTTTTATGTTTACTGATTAATTGAAGGAAGGTTGACTGATTTCCCTCTTCTTTCTCCCATTTTTATATTGTGCCACAGAAATCAAATCAGAAGAGTATCACTTGTGTACTTGTTGAAGGCTCCATAGATTGTATTTAAGCTCAAGATAAAACTTATTTCTTTATTATATAATGCAACAGATTCTCTTTGCATGTATTTCTATTTCAGTGGAGCAGAAAGAGAAGTGAGCATCTTCAGATAGGCAAGTTTTGAGGGCTAATTTTGAAATGAAAAAAAGAAAACAGTTAAAAAGATAGAGAACAACTTTTGAAAATGCAAGACCAAGTCCTTTAGAACAAAACCTGTTGCATGGCCTGTTCTGCACACTGCTAGGTTTTCAACCTTAAGCTCCATACTCACCCTTCAAAAACAGCTACACGCTGAGTTATATTTTGAAGTATCTTTCAATATCTGAGAATGAGTTTTATATTTCTGTTCCTGGTTTACCATGTTTATTTTGTTTGCACTTGAACAGAAACCAACTGTGTTTCATTGTGTATTTGGTTTTCTCCATTACGGTTTTCTATTTATTTTTTTAATTTTTATTTTTTTCCCAGAGAAGGATCAGTCAGTTCTTCTGTTCTCTCTTCTAGTTTATTCAATAATTTATTAATATTTCAAGGTTAAATGAACTTTTACACTTTTCCCAGACAAGTGTGTGTATGCTGTTTGTCTCCATAGTCCTTTTGAATTACACTTTCTTTCTTTTTCTTTCTTTCTTTCTTTCTTTCTTTCTTTCTTTCTTTCTTTCTTTCTTTCTTTCTTTCTTTCTTTCTTTCTTTCTTTCTTTCTTTCTTTCTTTCTTTCTTTCTTTCTTTCTTTCTTTCTTTCTTTCGAAAAACAAACCATATTGATATTTTTGGAGTGACAGTTGATTTTTAAAACCTGTCAACCACGCAACACAGAAATGAATTTATTTACCTGTATCTGTTCTTCTCTAGGGGCACAAATTCAGCTGATGTCTTATGAGAACACCAAATTATTTAACTTCATCTTCAAATCTTGACCTCCCAGTTTATCGCTTTTCCTACTGAACTAAAGAGAAATAAATCTGTTACTCTTCCTAAGTCTTTGTATTATAGCTTATCTTCATCTTCTATTTACAGACTTTCTTTCTTGCCTTACTGCATTCTCATCCTTCCCTATATATCCAGTGTTTCCCAGATGTATAATTTGTCTATTGTGTGGCCCTGCATTTTGAATGAAAATAAGTAATTAAACCATTATTAAGGCAAGTAAAATTGCTTGTTCAGCAAACCACGTAGGAACTTTATTAGTAACTTGTCTTCAGCCTAGTTGATCCATTTACAGTCAAAAACTTTGCTGAATTTTCTTTTGCTGCTTTCTGTTCTTGTACCAAATCAAACACCAACCACCCTCTCTCCTCTCCTCTCCTCTCCTCTCCTCTCCTCTCCTCTCCTCTCCTCTCCTCTCCTCTCCTCTCCTCTCCTCTCCTCTCCTCTCCTCTCCTCTCCTCTCCTCTCCTCTCCTCTCCTCTCCTCTCCTCTCCTCTCCTCTCCTCTCCTCTCCTCTCCTCTCCTCTCCTCTCCTCTCCTCTCCTCTCCTCTCCTCTCCTCTCCTCTCCTCTCCTCTCCTCTCCTCTCCTCTCCTCTCCTCTCCTCTCCTCTCCTCTCCTCTCCTCTCCTCTCCTCTCTTCTCCTCTCCTCTCCTCTCCTCTCCTCTCCTCTCCTCTCCTCTCCTCTCCTCTCCTCTCCTCTCCTCTCCTCTCCTCTCCTCTCCTCAAGCAGCAGCAGAGTAATTCCAGAGAAGGGAATGAGAAAGCACAGCAACTGATTTACAAAATACTGCTTTTTCTAGCACCTTGCATGTCACTAAACGAGTCAAGTTGTACATGGTACTGGTCTTATTTTTAAAGCTTGTGTATTTTTTTTTATTTTTTTATTTTTATTTTTTACTCTGGTCATGGTGTATCCACAGTAGCGTTATATATTCACACAGTGCAATTCAATGTAAATGTCAATTTGTAGTGTACAAATTGTAGTGGTTCCAACCTGCGCTTATTTGCTGGCCTTTGGAAAACAGGGAATAAGCCAATACTGACAGGAAGCCAGCAACCTGTCAGATGATTGCCTACCTATAGTTGGTTTCATCCCTTTAAATTTGCTCTACAGTTTTGCTATACCTTTCAAGAATCATCAAAGGGGAACATAATTTCTGTTAGTATAAGCAGGGTAATACTTTTACATGTGGGAATTACTAGCTGCTTTGAGTCAAATCTACCTAAAGTGCTGCCAGCAGATGTGTTCTTACTCTGCAGACATCATCTGGTCCCCTTCAAAGCATACCTTGTCTTCTTACAGGAAAGCCATCTCTTCTTATGTATTTCACTGATTCCCCCTTATCATATGTCTTGATAGCTTTCTGCAAATCTTTAAGGTATTTTTTCAGGACACTCTGCTATTTCTTCCTATTAGCTGTTTTGGGCATTAGTCCAATATGCAGATTGTAAAACAAATGTCAGATTTTTTTCTCTCACAAGAATGAGAAAGATCTGAACACTTATCATTCATTCATTCAATGAGCTTCTATAAAGAACTTCAACAAATCAATTTTTACATTTACAAACAAAAATTTTTGGGTTGCCAGTTTCAGTTTTAATTACCAGCAAAAGGAAAGTATGCAGCATCTAAATTAATTCACTTTCTTAATGCTGCATATGAAAGTTCTTAAATGATTTATTTGTTGGGCTCTTTTGTTTGCTAAATGAATTACTATTTTTATTATTGTTGTAACTGCCCTTGTATACATTCCATTAGGGAGATGCTGTGCCCTTAAATTTAACTAAAGCCCATCCTGATTATTTTTCCCTGAAAGTACTTTAAACAGTAGAAAATCTACCTAATTTCAGCATTTTTGAACATATTCCCACACTCATCTTTCACTGCTGAAATTACAAGCCAGTTTCTATCAAGCAGGATTTTTCATGTTACTCAAAGAATCTGGCCTTAGGATTCTCAGATGTACTTTGCTGTTTGCATTGCACAGCAAAAGGCGTCCCACCCTAAAGGCTGAATTTAGAGCATGCTGTGAGGCTGCAGCACTTCGTTTCTACCACTGCACGGTGCTGCACTAGGTCATGAATGCAGAGCAGGCAGATGTATGGTGACTGGAAAATGTGCTTATAGAAGAAACTGTTTTCTCTAACCCACAGCACAGGCAGAAGAAGAGGGAGCTGTTTCTCTGAGGTACAGGACTGCACGTCAGATCTACTTCTCCAGGGCTGGGACAGCAGAGAGAATGTCTGCCATATGTGCTGGAGTGCTCCTCTTCTGTCCTCTCTGAGACGTCAGGGCCACTTCTCCAAGAATTGTTATAAATCATCTCAGTAGGGTTTGATGACTGCATGGAAAAGACACCACTGACCAGATGGGACAATAGGTCCTGTCACAGCAGACTCTAAAACAATACATATCTCCACACAGGCATTCAGGAGGATGCTTAAAGATGAAACTCTTCCTAAGCAAACTTCACCTTCCCTTTCCCCAGAATGTCTATCTATCTGAGTGGAGGATCCCAGCACTATTGGGTGAAATACGGAAAATAACAAAGTGTGAGAAGGATGACAGAGCATTCTATCAGTGCTAGCAGGTTTTGCACAGTGGAGACAGAGTGTATCTTTTTGTATAATCCATGTTACAATACAAAATCATAGGTTTGCTGCAAATGTGATGCACTACGTAAGTGCAAACACACCTGACAGCATAATAATAATACATAAAAATGCACCAAGAAAGCCATGTGCTACTACAGCTGTTAAAACTAGTATTTTTCAGGTCCAGCTTATTTCTTTATTAAATAAAATGAGATGTTCAGTTGTAGATGCTGAGATAGCTCATATTTCTGTTTGTTTTACATTTCTTATAAGGAAAGTTATACCCTGATAAAATCACATATATGAAAAAAAAAAAAAGGAAAAAAAAAAAAAAAGAAGAAGAAGAAAAGAAAGAGGATTCGTTCTAGTGCAGTCAGAACTGGGTATTTTAGAAAACATGGTAACCTGAAAAACCCCATTATATCCTCCCATGTTTTCCTATACTTAATGATAAACAACATTGTTTTCATTATTTTCAATTTTTACACATAAATGTGAATGCTTACTGTTGTAATATTTTGCCTGCTTTCTAATCAAATTAAATCTATTTATTCTGTGTAGCTGCAGTGGTTGTTAAAGCTTATAACTTACATTGTCACATTATTTTAATGAGGAAGAAAGTAATATTCTTACAGGTTATTAGGAATTCACACAGCAATTCCAAAATCATTCTATAAGAACTTTATTTCATTCAGCAAAAGTGCTTTTGCAGCACAACAAACATCAGTGCCTGCATTCCTAGAGCACATTACAAAATAAAAGTCTCAGCTCCAGTTTGTACTCCATTTTACAGATGGATGAGAGGAAATGAGGAGATTTCCAGGTATTCCCAGGTGTAGGCGATGCAAAAATGACAGATATATTACTGTGGTACTCTATTCAAAATGATCACAGGCAGCTTTTGGAACATGCAAAAATTACAAAACCAAAACATTTTGTTTCCCAGCAAAATACTATGATACTGAAAATGTCCTTTCTTTTATATTTTAATGATAATGAAAATGTGTTAATTTTTTTTGTAAGGGGAGAAATATTTGTGTGTGTGTTCAACAATACATTATCAATCATTAATCATCAGTCATTAATCATACAGGATGATCACAGTGTCACAACTTGCAGAAATAAACAACATTTAACTAAAATTTCGATATTATCAGGCTTTAAACATCCCTATGAAGTGAGTCAAACAGAATGGAAATGTAGTTGGGGAAAGTAGTTGTTCTTAAAGACTAAATTCCGAGAGTGAGGAGGAGAGCTACATTATTAACTAAAGCATTATTTAAGAATCTAAACATGTTCCTTCATTTTCAATATTAAAAGAAGTTAGCACTATTTAATATGCTATGTTTTTTTCTACTTTCTTTAGACTCAACCCAGTTTTCCAACATAGTTAGCTCTCCAACTGAGAAAGAAGTAATTCTTCAAAGATAAAATGCTGTCTTTATGCACTTCCTGTATTCCTGCCCCAGCATGAACACAGAACTCTAAGAAACTCATCCAGGAAAGAAGTGTGTGTCATACTGCAGGAGCATGTAAAACAATTGTTGGAACCATGCTGAAGAAATTACAGACTGCAGAAGGAAAAGCTTTCCTGTTTCTGTCATACAACAAACTAGAACAGGAAAAACTAGATTTATTCTTCAGCGTGTGTCTATTTCAGACATGATCTAAATTGATTTTGGCAGTAACAGCCTAGTTTCTAAAAAAATGTCATTCAAATATATAGCATATGTCTACATTACATACTGGTAGTAACTAGGGAATGAGTTACATTTCGACTGAAGCATACAAGTACCAATATTCAGCTCTGTTGGTACTTGTTATTGATGTAGGACCAGAGAACTTTGATCAGGGAACTGATTGCTAAGAAAAAGGAAAACTTAGCCCCTAACTTGAAGTCTAAAGTATTGAATTCTCTGGGATTTTAAAGGCCTACAGTGGAGATGACATGCAGCAGTGCTAAATGCAAAACTGGGTAGTTGAAGGCAATGTAGAAGCTGATGATGAGCATGTGTATCTGAAGGGGTTTGACATCTACAGAAGTCTTCTAATTAAGTCTTCTAAGTGTGTGGAGCAGAAACCGATCTTGTTCTTGGCCTCAGTGAAAAACTGATTGCCCTCCTCTTTGACTTCTTTAAAGATCAACACTGGGAGACATGATTACCAGCATTAGTGGATGGAGATCAATTGATCCTTTTTGCTGCTGTTTAGAGGTGAGTTTTTTATTTGTTTATTTACTTTGCGCAGGTATCATATAATGTATTGGAGGTTCTGGAAGCTTTGGAGAACACGTACAATATATTTTTTAAAAAATCATTTTTCCTAATCAGTCTATTATTTCTAAGATTTAAAATCTACTGAAAAGAGAGACCCACACATTACCACAGTGAACCACGGGACCAATTGTTTTGTGGTCATAAAAGCATCATATTTTCTAAAACTTGACATTCTTTCAGCTGCAGGATAATAGTTACTAAAATAAATAAATGAATAAAGTGTTTGAGTTACAGTTCTAGGAGAAGCAGGGTAGGATATAACTTTTTGGGACCACCTTCCCTAACGTTCCATAGGTGTATTGCTTTCTTTCCCCACACAAAATGACAAGTACATGTAAATGAAGTCCATGGGAATATTTCTTGCCAAACAGTTTGTTAGGGCATTCTTATCCTTTCTCATTCACCTTTCTTCTGTTTCATTTCTCATTCTTCACATGATGTTTAGGTTTTCAACCGTTCATTTTTTTTTCTTTCCTCGATTCCTAGAGCTTTTCTTCTCTGTCTTAGTTGCTTTAGGGTCCTACCACAATAAGCAAGCAGAAGGATTTTAACACAAATCAATAAAAACGTAAAGACCATATGTGAGAAAATATATTTCTAAACATAGATGCAGATGCATATATTTACATAATCACCCCTTAGTTCTTGAGAGGCTATTATCTAGATTCCTTAAAAGATTATGTTCAGCATAATTATTATTTTTAATCCCTAAACAAAAATCCCTCTGTTCCAAATTTCATAACAGAATCATAGAGTCCATAGAGGTGGAAGGAAGCCCTGAAGGCCATCTAGTCCAGCTCCCCTGCAATGTACAGGAACACCACAGCTCGATCAGGTTGCCCAGGATCTGATCCAGCCTGGCCTTAAAAGTCTCCAGGGAGACCATGTCTTGGGGCAACGTCTTCCAGTGCCTCACTGTAAAAGACTTCTTCCTTATATCTAACTTAAATCTACTGTCTTTAAGTTTGAATTCATTTCCTCTTGTTCTGTTACAACAAACCCTGCTCAAGAGTCTGTTGTTCCCTTCCTTCCAGTAGTTCCCTTTTAGATACCAAACTGCATATCAACATCAGAGAAATGTTGGACTGTTCCCTAGAATTTCTCTAGGATTTGATAATCATTAACGTCAGTTAGTACCTGTATCTTGTGCCCTGTTTCATGACTTCATGTGATAAATGCATTAGTTATAAGCCTATCATTTTTGTAGTTGTACTGGTGACAGTAGAGGACACTGAATGGCTAACAAACCCCACCTAGTTCAGATCAGCCTGAACCATTTCCAGACATCTGAGAAGGGATTAAATGAAACTCCCCAAAGGCTAATATCACAATGTAGAGATCCTTACTTTTTAGCACTCAAAACTAGACTTGAATTGAACACAATGAAAATCAGGTATAATAACTATATTTGGTACAAATGCATTCCTTTTACTGATGTATCATTTCAGAGATACGCATGTCTTTTGTCTCGCTTTTTTTTTTTTTTTTCTTTATTCAGAAGTCTTATTCTTGTCACTAGAATGAAGGAGACAAGAACAAAACTGGTTTTGCTACAGAGCTTGATTTGATTCTGTCTGGCAGACATATTTCTCATTTCTGAAGACGGGGAATGGCAGCACTAAAGATGAAGGTCTGGTTAATCTGTATTTTGTGGGCTTGTTGAAAATCAGGAATTAACTTATTGTAAGAAATGTATTCTCAGCCCTTAAAAACTAGAGTGAAATGAAGAAGTAAATAGAAAAAAAAAAAAAAGTTTAAATCAAAAAGGAAGTTTGGTCTCTTTATGCTATTCATACATTTTGTTTTCAGCAGCGGCAGTGATTCAGGCAATTTTTATTCGAAACATTAGCCTGGCCCAGTAGGTGTCAGATTAGATATACATTACTCCATTATCTCCGTATACTACTCTGCATCAAAGGAACTGTTGAGATGGGGCTCATGAGGGAGGAAGAATAAATAAAAGATATCTCCTTTTTTTTTTTTTTTTTGCTATTTTGGAGGAACGCTTTTATCATTTAGAAAAATCAATAACTGGATTGACTGCATTCAGTAGGAAGTATTATTGTTTCCCATAATGTATCTAATGCATATCATTACCAAAGTAATCACATTATTATCTGCCTCTGCCTTCCTACTTGTTTCGCTAGACATAAACTCAGTGCTATTTGTAATGGTGGTGTGTTTTTTCCCCTTTCTTTAAAACTGCTGCAAATTGTATTTCTTCTCAGTTTCTTTATTAACTGTTTGAACTGCTCAGTACTTCTGAATTCAAATTTAGTGTTTTCCCCATTCTCCACTTCTGTTTTATTTAAATTTGCCTAAAACAAAGCTATAATTACCTTGAAATCTGGCTTTTCTTTTTTTCATATTCTGTCATAATGCCATCTTACCTTAAACACACTTTTACATCCATGTAATAGTGGAGAGAAAAAAGCAGAGTATGTCCTCCATTCTAACAGATTAGGATTAAAGGGACAGAGATAGAGAGAACGGGGAGTGCAGGAAACAAATAGAGCTTTTTGAAACTATTGGTGGTAAAATCAAAATCAGGTACATTCACACCAAACGAGAAATGAGGATGTGCTGTTGCTATTAATTCACAGATTTAGCCCATTCTCTCCATCCATCTGAGAAGCCATTTTTTTCTAAAACATGGGAAGTACCATTCTTATTTCTTTGCTGAATAAGTTATTATCAGTAACAAACAAAAAGAATGCAAACAGAAATATGAATTGTTGCTAATACCTCCCTATGGATTATGAACAGCTTAATTTGTAAAGGATGCTGCAGTACAGCTTAACAGAGATTGAAACTTTGGCAAATAAACCACAGTCAGCTCAACAAGCGTTGCTGTTGCAGTCCCTATCATTTGCCCATTAAATCCTGGGAGGAAATTTAAGCTCAAAGCTACAAATAATTTTCTGCATTTGATTCAGCTGTTTTAAGGATAATTTGCAAAAGAGAAATTAAAATTCAGTTAAGCTCAGAAACATCTTGCTCAGCCTCTTCTCGTGACTTACTGAGTTGTTCAGCACATACACGGGCATTATTTTTCTTCCAGTGACAAGGTAATTGCAAATGCTCCAAAGATAATCTAGGACATATAAATTTCTGAAAACATAGACATGCATGTAAACTTGCAAGAGGCTGAAGTATGGTGAACTGGCAACTCTCAGTTAATACAAAGTATCTTGAATTCAGTGACACCACTGAGCTAGACTAATACAAAGCTTCTGATAATCAGATCTGAAATTGTTTCAGCATTCTCAGAAGCAGTCCTGAGAATACTCTTAGTGTTATAATCTATACGAACTGTAGATATAATAACACGAGCTTATGTAGAGATAGATTTATTTGACTTAGGAAAAAACCTTCATTTGTTTAGCAAAGTGTGTACTTCCTCATTATTATTATTTCATTATGTTTGATGTGTTAAAATATATTTTTGCGTAAGTAATAAAATAAGGCTTTCACAAACAATTTTGTTTGAAAACTCGAGAAAGATAAATAAGTCCCAAACACAGGAACTGGCAAGAAGAAATGCTTGGGTAAAGGGGTGTATTGTATATAGATATACTGAAGAAAAAAAACATTTAAATTCACTGCAGAAGAAGAATGAAAGATATTTTATGAAGAGACACAGGAAGCTCAGAGTGAAACTTCAGTGTGACTGCAGTTAGATGGAGTTTCCTTTTAATGACCAAATGAATATATATTGAGCCTATACTCAATGTAGCAATTTTTAGAAATTTGTTTTCCTTTAATTTAAGGTCATCTAGTTCCAGCTTCTCAGCTGTGAGCAGGGTAGAACCTACTGGGCCAGTTTTCCCAGGGCTTCATCCAATGAACACCTCCAGGGATGGGGCATCCATAATTTTCCTACCACTAGGTTTACCTGACTTGTATTTATTTGTATGCTATTTACACACACATACAGAAAACAAAACAAAACAAACAAACAAAAAAACCAACCAAAAACAACAAAACAAGTTACCTAAATTGTGTGGTCTATTGAAATGGATTAGAAGTATACTCTTCAGGCAGGCATGTAGGATATAGCTAAATTCCTGGTTGTTTGTATTCTCTGTGTTAATTTAAAGAGTTGAGAAATAGATACTAACTCTTTGGCTGCCTAGTAAATACTGAATATGCTAAAAAATATAAACTGTTTAACATGTTGAATTCTGAAAATATGGTAACTAACAAAGATCTAAAGATTATGACATCTCACATATTAGTGAAACTGGGCATCATGCTTGAAAATATTTTCCATCTTCCATTCACCTAGACTTCATTGTAGTTCACAGGTTAAAGTACGTTAAGATTTTGAAATATATGGGAAAATGTTTGAAACGTTTACAATGGAATATGTTTAACAAAGACAATGGAAGAAGCTAAACAGCAAATATAATGAGTATATGTCAGCAGGAAAGAGCTGGTGAAAAATTCAGGCTTGTTTAAAATATGATACATAAATTACATAAATCACACAGTCCACTAAATAATAAATTATCATTGTTAGCCTGAAATATTGCTCTCCTTCAATCACCTGGAGAAATGCTGTTTCTTTGCCCTTATGTCCCTCAAAAGTAATAAGAAAAGGATGTAGGAAGAAGTACCTACATACGTTTGAATAAAAGAGATGACTGCAGAAAAATTAACATTTTTTTCACTTTGAAACTGTTTCACAGCTATATTTAATTCAATTTTAAAAGGCAGCTTGGAAGATGTAAGATAAAAAATACTTTTAAAAGACAAATCAATGCCACATTTCACTGACAGGTAATTACGTGAAAGCTATATGATTTCAAGGACTGGGTTAAAATGTGATCAAGGATATTCAGCTGCTGGTTTAAAGCTAGTGCTTCTGCCCTTGCAAGTTTGCTGACTACACAAATGAAAAGATCTAAAGACATCAAAATGATAGTTGATATATACACCATTTGAGCAGTTTGACCAGATTGTTCTCAAGTCAGCTCATTTACAGCCTGAAGAGATGCAGCACTCTGCTGTATGTACATCAGAAGTGCAAATTTTTGTATTTATTTCCCCCACTATTTTTTTTTTTTTAAATCTAACATTATTCTAGATTCATAGAAAGTAGTCTGTATGAAACTTCAAGTATGACACTCTGTTTGCATACTGATACCTTCCATCAAATGAAAACAAATGCGACATTTTGTAGACCATATCCTATTTATTAGAAACAGTAAATCAGAATGGAAGCTACATGGAAAAAACTAAGTTCAAGTCCGACCCAGTGATATTAGAGCAACAAAGCAACACCTATATTAGCAATACTTCTTGCTATATTCACATTACCTTTCCCTTTTCCTTTTCGTTCCTTTTCCTTCCTTTTTCTCATTCTCATTCTCTTACTTATTCCTTTTCCTCTTCTTTTACATATAGGTTTTAATACTAAAACAGAAGACCCAGGTAATATTCTCCCCTACATTAACAAAGAAAGATTATAATGCAAAAGCTGTAAGTCAAAACAACAATTATTACTACCAGTTCATTACAATAAAGGAATCACTGTTGTTCATGAAGATTCATGTCAAAACACTGGAATATTTCCATTACACCTAATATAATGAATAGGTTTTTTTTTAAGAAAATCTCTAATTGACATACTGTGCTGTGTTTTATTTTTTCATTTTGAACTTTTGAAGTGCTTATATCAACACTCATGCTGTAATTTTTAAATAAAACTTGCTTTTGTTACAGTAGAAATTATAAATTTGTTGTTTGTTTTTAGAAAATAAGCTTTTTTATTTTTTAATTATTATTATTTTTTCCCCCAAGAAGGAATTAATTGACTTGCTACAAGAAAAAAGTGTATAGGAAAGAGCAATTTGCCGTTAACTAAACAGGCACATAAACCAGTGTAGTCAAGATGAAAATAAACATGTCTGGTAAACTCTTCCTACTTTGCACTTCATGTATTAACTCACAATTCTGAAAAACATTTAAACTGAACTGCTCAGGATATTAATTAGCGAATCAAGATTAAAAATTATTATTCATAAATATTAACACACAACCTGCTTCAGGTTATACTGTCTAAGACAGTACCACAGTGCTTACTTTAGGCCTAAGAAGAGAGAAATACTCTTTGCTTTTTCAGAAGTCTGTTACTGACATTTGTTTTATGTGTGGTATGAAGGGAGTGGAGGTGCACAGCAGTCTTACAAGGGACATCAATTCTGTTCCACTGATGTGGAAAATGTTTTCAGGAACCCTGATTTAAATAATAAGGATGGAATTGAGTCTGCAGGTGTAATGAGAACCTTTCCGCTATATCCAATAAGCAGGTTAAGTTCAGTCATCTTATAATGGCAAATCTCATTCAGTGTTGGGCATAAATAACAATTAGATTATGATAGCTTGGAGATCCTGATTTTTATCCTGTTCTACCATTAAACAAATGGATAAGTTTTTGTCCTTGATAATCTCATTGAAAATAAAACCTTTTCGCATAGAACTTGCATTTTTTACTTTGCACAATCAGCACTGCTCCATCAATTGTCCAAATGTAGTAGGATACATACAGGCTTCAGCAGATAAATTCTCAAAATGGAAATGATTATTTTTTGCTTTAGGTGAGCTGATGGCTGCACACATTTCTACTGAAAAAATATGGTTCATAAGGGAATTCTCTTCAGAATCCTTTGAAACTATGTACTCTCTACAATACTGAAATCTAAACTTGACTAGTGACAATACCAAGGAAGCCCTTGGTATTATTCTAACATTAAAAAATAAATAAATAAATAAATAATAAAGACAAAAGAAAACTTGTATAGGTATTATTTTTCATAAAATTGAGCACACATGAACTAAATTCAGAATGCAGTTATATAAATTGTGTACAACTATGGACTGTATTGGTCTTTTTTTTTTTTTTTTTTTTTTTTCCCTGGCTGATTGCTTAAAGCTTTGCAATGAGTTCAAATATCTTGAAATTGTTTAAACTTCTGATGTGTTCAAAGACAACCAAAGTTGTGATTTCTGCTTTTTTGCCTGGCCAAAAATAAAATAAAATAAAGCAAGTGAGATTTTGTTCTTTCATGGGATAGAAAGAAAAATTCCATACAGCTGTGAATTATGCTCCCTCTATATATAATTCTTCTGAACTTGATCAGAGAACTGTCAGTAAACAGCAGTGCAAAATTTACTACTTTGTTCTTCAGTTTCTTGTTATTATAAGTAAAAAGGATGATTTCAGAAGATATCTACATTTTAAGTGTTCTCTACTATTACTGCCTACTGTCTAAACATATCCATGATCTCAAAGGGATGCACAGTTTTCCTCACTGTATGTTTCAAAAAAATAACCTGTATAAGAAAATAATGCATTAATCTGTTTCCTTTTTTCCCCTCTATATTTGTCTGTAATCATAACATATAATTTATTCGTAATCATATTTTCTTCATATCATAAATGTTTCATACTTGATTATGAAAATTTCATTCTCTTAAAATGGAGCATGAAGTAGATAAATCAACATGCTGAAAATATCAAGCATTCTTTGGAACATAGTTTATACAGGACAATTTTCTCATGCTCTAAATTAATTTGTCAAGTAGATTTTCAAGGCTTTGCTTTAACTTTTCATGTTGGCTTAAGTTTAAATTGGGCAATGAAATAGTAATTACATATAATGTCCACAATTTTAACATATCAAATTTCCATATGATCTTGTAGATCCCTCCATTGTTTAACAGGATCAAAACATCTCTTACAGATTTTGTGTCAAAAGATTTGGAAAAAAAATAAAATAAAACCATCATGCTTTTTGTTTTACAACATTTTCAATGTTCTCTTTGATTTGCCACCATAAAATAAACTTTATATAATTGCTGTTTTCAGTTATGTACAGTGATAACTGATTATGGAATGAAATTGAATAGTTCAGTTTGGGCTATTAATGGTCATCTACAAAGGCCATCAAGTTCAACTGCCTGATCTCTGCAGGGCTAACCAAAAGTTAAATGAGATTACTAAAAGCAATATCCAAATGAATCTTCTTGAATGCTGTCAGTCATGGGGCACTGACCAGCTCTCTAGGAAGCCTGCCCGGTGTTTGACCACCCTCACAGCAAATAGATTATTCCAGCCTGAATCTCCTCTGCACCACTTTGTATTGTTCCCCTTCGTCCATCCAGCATTTTCCTTTTATGGAATCACAGAATCATTGAGATTAAAAAGTTATTGAAGATACATTAGAAGTTTAAAAAAAAATAATAATACTTTAACTGTGTTAAAGTAACAAAAGTCGTTAAGGGGAATGAGAGTGCACACTACCAAAACAATTCTACGTGTTAATTTCTGCTAAATCTAATTTATAAATGACACCCATTCATGCACAAAGAATCTTGCAATTTCATTTCCACAAACCTGCCATCTATTAATCTTGGAAAGCATTTATTAATCTTGCTATTACATTCCATCAGGACCAGCTGAACATTTTTAGTGAAAGGAAGTCTTACTTGGTGTCATTACATTTGGAAAGTATACACATTATTTCAAATATTTCAAATATACACAGTATTTCAAAAGAATACTGGAACATAACTGAATATGAATTTTAACTTACAAACTAAGCAGTAAATTACAACATACTATTAATTAATCAAAATGCAAACTCAATTGACAAAATAAAAACAAAATTGCAAGGACTTCCTTGAAAATCCAACCAACTTTATATTTTTACTCCATATAATTTCAAAAATTTATTTCTGTTTAAATAAAACACACCCTGTCCAAAAGCAAAGCAACAATCCCATGTTAAAAAAGCCTGTATTATTAATACAAGCAGAAAATCTTGAGATAAATCTTACTTGTTCCTTGAGCCGTTCTTGAATTACCACTGTATTTCTTAAAATCTGAATTTTAAGTGTGTAATAATATTAAGGATAACTTCATTCTATGAACACATTTAAAATATGGAAAAATGACAAACTTAGAAACTTTGAAACAGTTTAGAAGATTACTGACTAAGGTTTCAAGATAATAAACATTGATTTCAACAGAACAGTATTTGGAAAAAAATAATGTGTATGATTTGATAACAAAGTAACTAAAATTGGGTATCAAAAATCTTAGTTTTCCTCAAGGATAACACCATTACTCATCACTTCTTAGAATGTCTACAGGGTTGAATATCTTAAGTTTTAACATCAATAGCAGAGACTTTAGCATTCATTTCCACCTTCTTCAATTAGCTATTTCATGTAAATTTGTGATAAGCATAAGTATTATAATATTACTGTTCTTACTGAAGCTGAGGTCAGAATGTTTTGTTTGCTTTAAGTTGAAATTTGAAACATTTAAAAGTTCTGAAACACTGCACATACTTTCCTTCAAACACAACTTCAGGGAAGTAACTTTCTAAAGAGGACTGCTTTTTTAGTTCTTTTTTAGTTCTTAATTCTCATGTTCTTTGTTTTTTTATGTTAATTTCTAAATATCTAATTTAAAATTTAGTGACATATGTCTAAAAAATTAATAACTTTTTAAGATAATCAAAATCTATTTGAATAATTATCTTGCACAACATTTCAGTTAAACTGAACAGTTGCAGCATTACTGCTTTTAGATAAAATGGATAAATTAGTAAACATCAGGACACAGACTATACAAAAAATAAAAGTAAGTTTTATGGCAAAATGCATTAAATTTCAGCATCACCACCCTAAGTTCCTTTTATGTCAGAATTTCCACAGTAAACTTTGAGAAATAGCCTATGTAGAGGAGGGAGGAAGATTTATTTTTACAGTAGAGCTGTAAAACTCCTTAACCACATTGCCTGGGATGTGAGTACAGAATTGATAGCAGAGATTAATGCAAAAGCAAACTAAAATGAACATTTTGTCTATTTACCTATAAATTTTATTTCTTCATAAAGAAATGAAGAAATGGAAAGTAGGTGAACTAAATTTTAAAATTACACGCATAGTGTACAACTCCTGTTTTTATACACCTAGGTATATCAAACACACTGAGCTTTGCAGAACTGAGATATTGAGAGTATTGTCATACCTGATTCAAACACTAGTGGCCATTATCTCCTCTTTAAATATTCTCAGGAGAAATGTCTCTTGGAGGAAGATTGCTCTCAACAGGAGAACTCTTTATAAACACATATGTATGTTGCAAAGAAAGTATCAAGTGCTTTGTCCTCATAAAAGGTCTCAGTCTGTGTAAGTCATAGTATTAAGTTTGGCTAATAAATCTGGCCAAAGAGATTCATGCTCCATTCTAATCTAACAGCGTTCAACAATGAAAAATGGTATTATGATCAAACTTTGCATTTTCCTACCCTCTCTGAACAGGCGAAAACAGAGGAAGTTTTACTTGTATCAAGGTAAAAAGATAGGAATTAAACGTTTGCATAGGTGAGAACACTGAATGTTCAACTAGTGAATTTTGAGTCTTATTTGCCTTTAATACCATAAGTCTGTTTTCCAAATTTACTAGAGTAACAAACACTCAAATTCTTGTAAAAGTTACTTTATACACGTACAGATTTTCTGTATGCAATCCTATATGAGATCCTCTATATATCCTTTTCATGTGATTATGTATACCATAAAGCATAATAAAACTAAGTTAATAAATAAATGTAATAAATGGTATTCAGACCACCTTATTTCTGAGATAGGAATTTCATTGCTTAATGTTAGCTATCGTGTAAAACATTTGCCCTATCTAAACCGTGTAAGAAATATGCACCTGCAAATAATAGTAAATACCATAACATAGAAAATGATCAAAAAAGTTATTTGTTCCATTTCACTCTGTAGTTTTTTAAGGAGTGGTTAGAGGACATTATTTTTCCTACAGCATTCATTAAAATACTTGATGTATTTTGTTATTAGAATTATATAGACCAGTTAATCCATTGCCATCTGGATCACTTTTGCAAGGCTTGTCTAAGTTTTACTTTATGTGCAGGACTGAAAGCTTTAAATGGATAATATACTTATGTTGTAAGAAATACACATAGTTTGCACTCCATTAAGTTGAGATACTGACTTTGTATCCAACATACCAATCATTTCTTGCCATGAATGGCAGCACATCTTTTCCATAGAGGAAAAAACATTATTGTGATGTGCTATTACCGCAACATGTTCCATAACGACATAGGTCACCACAGATCTCAGAGGTGACTGAGTGTTTTTAATATGCGGTATATGATCTGTAACAGTGGGATAAATGTGATCTTTGTCTTCTCACTGCAAAATCTGTGAGGGTTTGCAGAAATGATTCCGTGAAGACTTGTTCTGGGTTGTAAATGACAAAAAATGTAATGGAAAATAATTACAAAATTGATGGGTGCTTTCCATGCGTGGACCACAACAGAACACTAGTAGGCAGGTTTTGTTCCAGTCGTGATATTGCAGACATGGAAAAAGTGCAATGAGGTTAGAATTTGGCTAGGTTGTGATTGCAGCAAATAGCTTTCTAAATGTACAATTATTACTGAAATCAATAGCATAAGGAGTAAAGCAGATTAACATCATAAGAATCTAAGTATCTAAATTCACAATATTAAATGCAGAATAGTATCTAGATGATCATAATTTTCCCCTTAAATGAACGTGTCAGTAAAGGAGAAAGCCAGCCAAAGTATTAAAGTAATACTTCCTTCTAAACATCACTACTATTGCTGCTGCTATTAATAATAATTTTTTTGGCAAGGGATGTCATTTTTTATTTGATCATGATAATTCAATGTATTTGTTACCCAGAATACTTTGAAGATGAGAGCTTGTTCTATTTTAGTGGCCGGATTTATAGAAAGAATCACTTTTTAAAAACTCATTCAGACATTACTTTTTTTTTTTTTTTAATTTCTTTGAAGTGCTAATGAGTACAATACATTCTAATACATTTAAATTCCTAGTGAATTTAATTTTAATATTTAAATTAAAATGTCATTTACTGAGTAATTTTTATGGAAAAATAGTCAGAAAACATAAGCAGATGTCTGTAATTGTCATCTAAAACATCATATTAAACAATTCAGAATCTTAGAAACATAGAACCTCCATAGAGGTTTGAAAGGAACACTAAAGATAATCCAGTGCCAATCCTCCCTGAGGACGCCTTCCACTAGAAGATGATACCTGGGACACATACACAACTTCTCTGGACAGCCTCTTACAACACCTCATAGTAAAGAATTTCTTATATCTCATCTAAATCTACTTTTGTCATTTCTGTACAGTCCCTAGTAAGGATCCTCTATTCCACATTTTTGTAGGACAACTTTAGGTACTGGAAGGCCACTATCATGCCTCCCTGAAACCTCCTCTTCTTTAGACTGAACAACCTAAACTCTATTACCATGTCTTCTTATAAAAGGTGTTCCAGGTGTCCAATCAACTCTGTAGCCCTCCTCTGGACTCACTCCAACAGCTACACATCACTCTTGTATTGGGGACCCCAGAGCTGAACACTTTACCACAGAGCAGAATGAGAGAATTACATCTCTCCATCTGAGAGCTATACTTCTTTTGATACAATCTCCATGATGGCTTGGTGGCTTAACAGCATGCTCTGCTCTGACGGCTTAATGGTGTCTGAGGCAGCAGCGTGTAGTACTTTGTGTAAGCAAGTTGGGTCATTCCCACCGAAAAGATTTATTTCCATGGAAACTGCACCATGCACAAAGACCACTATAACACTACCTTGTAGAGCAAATTCTCAGCAACAAATCACAATTTTCAACACCTATTAGCTGTGCATTTTCATCAGCAATTAACAAGAGCCCATTACGCTATGCTTATATGATAACAACCTGCATCAGTGGAGGTGACTCACCTTCATGTTCACCACTGCTGAAATGCACCGCCCAGAGCCTTACTGTGCTCACATCCACTGTCTGGTCTCCATAAATGTTCAGGAAGCATTGATGAGTGTTACTGTATGTCATTTTTTCTGCATGGAGGAATTCAGTTCCACACCTTTGCTTCATTCCACACTCCCATGTCAGAAAACACTTTGTCAGAAGAACAGAAAATATCTGAAATGCAAAGTAATCCACAATGGTTCTACTTTTCTCTCTGAGCTAATTCTTGTTAATAAATGGTTTAACTGTCCCAAGTTTAGCAGAAAATAACAAAATGTGCTAAACAGATTTGAGAAGTGCACTTAAGTAGCAGCTTTCAAAGGAGAAACTGTTCATGAGCTTGGTGCCAGGAAAGGTTATGGAACAGATCACCAGGAGTGAGATCACACTGCATGTGTGGAACAACCAGGGGATCAAACAGGTCCAGCCAGCACGGTTTTACAAAAGGCAGGTTCTACTTGACCAACCTCATCTGTTTCTATTATCTTGTGACCTACCTGATGGAAGAGAGCAAAGGTTGTTGACATAGTCTACCTAGACTTCAGCAAAGCCTTTGACATTGTCTCCCATGGCATTCTTCTGGGGAAGCTGGCAGCCCATGCCTTGTACAGGTACTCTCTATGCTGGGTAAAGAACCGGCTGGAGGGCTGGGCCCAAAGAGTGGTGGTGAATGAAGATAAATCCAGCTGGAGTCAAGTCATGAATGGTGATCTGACACACCTGAAGGCTGTGCTGCCATTCAGCAAGATGTGGACAGGCTGGAGAGCTGGGCAGTAAGAAACCAGATGAGGTTTAACAAAAGCAAGCGTAGAGTCTTGCACCTGGGTAGAAATAATTGCATGCACCAGTACAGGCTGGGGGAAGACCTGCTGGAGAGGAGCTCTGCTGAGAGGGACCTGGGCGTCCTGGTGGACGGCAGGTTGGCCATGAGCCAGCAGGGTGCCCTTGTAGCCAAAAAGGCCAATGGCATACTGGGGTGTATTAAAAAGAGCGTGTCAAGCAGGTTGAGGGAGGTGATCCTCCCCCTCTACTCTGCCCTGGTGAGGCCTCATCTGGAATACTGTGTCCAGTTCTGTGCTCCCCAGTACAAAAAAGACAGGGATCTCTTGGAAAGAGTCCAGAGGAGGGCCACTAAGATGGTGAAGGGCCTGGAGCATCTTCCCTATGAGGAGAGACTTAGGGAACTGGGTCTGTTAGTCTTGAAAAAAGAAGGCTGAGAGGGGACTTGATCCAGGTTTATAAATACCTGAGGTGTGGGAGCCATAGTGGTGAGGCTGGTCTCTTTTCAGTAGTGCATGGGGACAGGACTAGGGGTAATGGGATGAAACTACAGCATAGGAAGTTCCGCATGAATGTGCGGAAGAACTTCAGTGAGGGTGACGGAGCACTGGAACAGGCTGCCAAGGGGGGTGGTGGAGTCTCTTTCTCTGGAGATATTCAAGACCCACCTGGACGTCTACCTGTGTGACATGGTGTAGGGAGCCTGCTTTGGCAGGGGGGTTGGACTCGATGATCTCTAGAGGTCCCTTCCAACCCCTACAATTCTGTGATTCTGTGATTCTGTGAGCATGAGCCAGCAGTGTGCACAGGTAGCCAAGAAGGACAATGGTAGTCAACAGTGCAAATGCTCTCCTTGCAACCAGATTTTGCTCTGGTGAGCCACGCATCTCATCGCTCTAACATAAAGGAGAGAGAGAATGATGATGATGCTTGGTGATAGCAAAACTGCATTGCAACATTTCTCTTAGCAGTTAGAGGATTCCTCTAACAGCACTGTACTGTGAAAGCCAGCTGGGCAAAGGGTTTCTACCAACATCCCAGATGTAGCACTCAGTTAAGATCACTAATTACACTTTGCGCAAGGCAGCGAGGATGTTCAGGATCCTGATTTTCAAGAAAGTGTCAAGAAGAAGGTAACAGCAGTTTAGCTTTGTCTGTATATTCCAGAACCACTCTTGCTGAGATATTTCTCTTCTAAGGAGCAGACTACATTTAGTGATTTCCTGTGTTGCTTGACTCAAATTATGAGGCAGACATATGTGAATATAAAGTAAAGAGAAGTAAAAACTGGGTCATTCAAAATTTGATCATGCACTGAAATTCAGAGTATTGTGCTCATAAAAGCCATGATAAAAGAGGTAAGTGGGACAGGATATATGCAAGACCAATCTTGCAATCATCACTTTTACACTAATAAGAGAAATTCCAGAAAAGGTAATATATACATTGCTTTCATGTAATCAGAATAAAGGTCACTTGTGATTTCTACATCTACTCATTGGATGTAATCTGTCTGGCACATATTTCTTTTGTTCTTTAAAGTAAAAGAAATCATAAAAATGTACCTAGTATTTCTATTCAGTTTCTAGAGCAACATGGCATGATTTAATATAAATGCTCTGCATGGATTTAACTGCTCTTTTCATATAGTTATATATATATATACATATATATATATATAATATTATCATGCAATTAACTATACAGACTTTTATGGGTGGCAATATTGTAATTCAAACAAAGACAAATTGCTTTTCTGACAATAGAATTTTGCTATTGGTTTCCCCATTGCTTTTCAATGAATTATAACATTGTGGTAAGGAACAAGAGAACTGTGCTGATGATAACAATCCTCACTTAGATATAATTAAAAAAATAAAATTGCCTTGTTAACTTAAAAAAATCTAGAATTACTGCTCTTTATTAATGAGCAATATTCTAGGAAAATGACTATTTAATATGTAACCAATTAGTAAAAAAATTAAGTCAATTACTAAACACAATTTCTGTATAAAATGTTAATTAAATTCGGAGGTATTTTTAATATGATTTATCTGAAGAAAACAAATTAAGAAAAGAAGTCAATTTAGCTTCACTTTATTAATAAAAAGCAGTATTTGGTTTTTATAGACATATGTATTGCCATAGTTATCGTAATGGTTAATTTAACATTTATAAATTCAATTCATAACCAGTGGGCCTGAAAATTGTGTTAAGTCTGCTGTTTATGTAGTTCAGCATAAGCTGAAGATACATTTTAATGCAAACATTAAGAATAAAATATGAGCAATATCCCTTTGATCTCAACAAAAGTGCTGATTAAGCCTGACCCTGTATTGACTTATTCTTTATGGAAATTTTTGAGTATGTATACATCTTTAAACATGTAAGAGAATGTGACTTCATTTTTTATTATACTGAAAACAGGAAAGGCAAAAATGAGCCAGTAGAGAACTTGGACAATTGTTTTCTTTTCCTGCTTATTATTTATTGTGTGCTCCAGAAGATAAAACTCAAAAGTTAGTTTTATTTGAGTCTGTGTCAAATTTCTCACTCAGTCTTCCTACATATTATAGGTACTACTGGTATAGTACAGTGGTACAAGACATTAATGCACACCTGGAAGAATTTCTAGTTGAGGGAAAAAAAAGTGGGCATTTGGAGTAAGTTGGTTGTTTGGCAAAAGAAATCAAGATCACAATTGTCAACCTTTAGTTATCTTGTAACTTGTCCTTTGCTTTTCCTGAGAAAATTCCTGACAATTTTTAAAAATCATCTTTCAAAGGTATTCCTTTGCTTCTTCTAATATTGCCTTGTTCTATGCTTGCAGGGAGAGCCAGTTTCCATTCAGTCCAGAAAGGGCCACACTGTGCAGCACCAGGTAAGCAAGTAAGGTTCAGTGGAAGGTGTCAAAACTTCTCTCTACCGCTTGTAGTTGCAAGGTTCCTTATGACAGCCAAGGCTTTCCATCTCCTTCAACTGTAACATTCTCACTAAAATTCTTAAAGACCTCATTGAAGAGTTATGACAGTAGGAAAACAGAAGGTCTAATGGTTACGAAGTCCTGCTTTTGTAAATAAGTAGTAAAAACTTGTTCAAACATTATCATAGCCTGGAAAGTGTTGTAGGCTGAGACCTAGAAAAATGCACCTGAATTCTACTACTGCTGTGGTCTTACAGCTATCATTTGAGCAAACATACTTAGACCAAAAATATATATATATAGATGGGGAGACAGATTGTTGCTTCTTGGCCAAATTCCGTATCATAGAATGATTGACAGAATGATAGAATGCTGAATGACAGAAAGACAGAATCATAGGTAGGCTATGATGGAAGGGACCCTAATAATCAACCAGCTCTAAAATTCCTGCCATGAGCTATTTGGCACCCATTGCATCAGGCTGCCCAGGGCCCAGTCCAACCTGACCTTGAATTCCTCCAGGGCATCCATAGCTTCTCTGATCAGCCTGTGCCAGTGCCTTACTACCCTCTTAGTAAAGAATTTCTGCCAAATTTCTCTTCTTAACATTTAATCTGAACCTACTTTTCTTTCTTTATTTTCTTTTTCTTTCTTTTTTTTTTAAACCTTCTTTTACTTTTCAGCTATTATTTTGCCAGTATAATCCCTGATAAAAATTGTCCCTCTACAGTTTTCATGTAGGCCCCCTTAAGTACTTAAAGGCTTAGATGGGGTCTTGCTGGAGCCTTCTCTACTCTAGTCTTAACAAGTCCAACTCTCTCATCCTTTTTTTCACAGAGAGCTGCTTCAACCTTCTTATCATCTTTATGACCTCCCTCGGGACCTGAGACAAGTCCATGTCTTTCTTCTGCTGAAAGCCCCAGAACTGAAGATTGTACTCCAGATGAGGCCTCACAACAACAGAATAGAGAGGAAGGATCTCCTCTCTCACTGTGCTGGTTATGCTTCGGAGTCACGCTATTTGCAACACAAAGGCTCAGAGAGCAAGCACTCTGTGTCATGTAAGACCTCACACAGCAAAAAAGAAGCAAATAGAGAGGTCTGTTGCACAGCCAACCTTCACTAACCTAAGGTGATCAGAGGGCTGGTGCATGTCTGCTATGAGGAAAGGTTGAAAGAACTGGACTTAAGAGAAGACTCCAGAGAAGCTTCATTGTGGCCTTCCAATACTTGAAGGGAGCATATAAACAGAGGGGGAACAGCTGTTTACAAGGGTGGAAAGTGATAGGACAAGGGGGAATGGTTTTAAACTGAGACAGGGGAGATTTAGGTTAGATATTAGGAGGAAGTTTTTCACCCAGAGGGTGGTGATGCACTGGAACAGGTTGTCCAGAGAGACTGTGGATGCCCCATCCCCGCAGGCCAGACTGGATGTGGCTCTGGGCAGCCTGGTCTGGTGGTTGACGACCCTTCACTTAGTGGGGGGTTGAAACTGGACGATCATTGTTGTCCTTTTCAACCCAGGTCATTTTGGGTTCTATGATACACAGATGAAAGATGAGCTTGCCACCTTGAAAACATTTCTGAGTAGACTTCAACCTACCTGAAGCTAACATTCCATTGCAGAGCGTATGTGGATGAGGACTGGTCATACAGCTCAGTAAATAAGACATGTTGTCACTCTTGACTCATTCTTTCTGATCAGACCTACAGGATTTCTAGAATGTTTTATTTCTGCTGATGGTTTTGGTGTGCTATCAAGCCCTACAGCTGAATTTCCCTTGTGTATGATTTTCCTACTATTTCTTGAACAAATAGAAATGCCCATCTGCTGTTGTCTGTTCAGAGGATCACAAAAAAATGCATATGGGCTATTCCTCTGGTGTGACTAAGAAGCATCACTCTCTAGAGCTGTTCCAGTACATTTGATAAACATTAAGGGTGATGACAGACATGTTGTAATACAACTTTCTCAGCCGTCTGTGTTTCTGATTCTCTATCACACTGGGGGAGCTCTTACATTAAACATTCTTACTATTGTTCTCTTTGGTAGTTTATCCATGTCAGAAGTAGTACATGTGATGCATTCAGAAAAGATTACAGCACTCCCCAAAGAATTCTTGCATGTGTATTTCAACAATGCAGACACAACCCGGGATGCTTCACTTGTGAGTACTGAAAAAATGGTTACATCTTTCTGGGTGAAATGTAAGACAAGGACAGATCTGTTTCTTTAAAACTTCATCTGCCAACTTATAAAACTACACTAGAGTTAAGAGTTTCACTGATAGGTTATAACTTAGTGGATATAGACAGATATTCATCTTTGTATGTGCATTCAAAATCAGTTTTTTTTTTTTTTTTGTTTGCTTTTTGTTTTGCTTTTGTTCTTGTTGTTTTGTGGAAGAGAATTTTGTCTGTAAAAGTGTTGGCTTTCCAGGAAAACGTGCAGTTGCACTGGAAAGTAATGAATGAAGAATGGCTTTGGTATGTCTTGACAATGGAGGATATAGCTAGATATTCTTGGTTTTATTTTCCCCTCCATTTTGTTGTATAAAAAATGTAGGAAAAGGTCTAAAACCTGTCTTTTAAGTATCATTTGAGATCAGAATGATGGGGTGAGATGTAACAATTTGGAACTTAATAGCACAGTCTTAAACAACACCAGTTAGTAAGGTCCTACCATTTGAGAAAGATTGTCAACCACTTAAAGTTTCATTCATCTTACTGATGTAATTGAACAGAAATGTGCTTACTTTGTTAAGGAAAAAAGATTAAGTGTAAATTAAGATTTCTAAAAGAAAGAAAATATAGCTCAGTTTGCAGCTGCCCACTGCAGCTGTACAGCACAGCTTTCTCTTTTCCTTTCACCATTACCAGTCCACAGGTCTTTTTTGAACTGTCAACAAACATAAGGACAAAGAGGTAGGTTTTGATAAAACCAGAAAAGCATTTGTACCAATAGCTGGAGTAAAACTTTTGTAGTCCCCCCTGCCCCCCCCCCCCCCCCCCCCCCAGCTTCATTTTCAAAAGAGCATGAAATCACAAAATTTATGCACTCTTCAATTGTGCACCTCATTTTTTACTTTTTAAATGCAGGCTTCCATGGTCTTTCTAGAGTTACAGTTTATAGTCAATTGATGGAATTTAATTCCTAGCTGGAATCAAGATTCACAGGATCTTGTGCGCACCTCTAGTACAGAACTTGCTTCCTTTAACAATTTCAGAAAGGTTAATTTAGAATGTAATGGCATTTATATGGATGCAAAGGGCAGCTGGCTCTGCCTGGTCAGATAAATAAGTAACAAAAACGGAAATCTTAGATTCAAAAGGCTTCCTGCTGAATGTGGAGAAACACTCTGAGTCTAGGAGCAGCTATAAAGTGGAAGAGATTGTACTCCTGAGAGGAACTGAAAGCTATTTCTGTTGTGTTTGAAGGAGGGTAAAGTTGTTTTTTTTTTTGTTGCTTCTTTCTTTTTAAAAAGATACAACAAAAGTATAGCAGCATTCCTTTCTTTAAAGGCAAATACTAAAATGACATGAAATTTAATTCACATCTTTCTGTGACATTTCCAGACCTCACTAGAAAACAACAACCAGTTCATACAGAAAGCAGGCAATGTACAGATATGACAGACCTGTCTGATTGCAGATGCAAACTCAATTACATTTTTCAAAATTGAAGACGTGTACAGATGTGCACTACAATTAATTTAAGCACTACTGTATTCAGTATAAAAATTACTTGATTAGTCTTTTAAAACATTACTTGAAAAGCATACAATATAAACATTTACTGAAGAAAAAGGTTAACTGTGTTAACATTTACATTCAGGGAATAAAATGAGTCAGAATCATTGAGACGAATGACTAGGCCCCATGGACTGAGTGAAATTTTAGGGTATTTACATCTACAACACAGAATACAAACTTTCTTCCACAGCGTTAGGAAGCTGGACACCCTAGTACTGCTTTGGAAGTGTGCTTCAGCATCAGAAGGAAGACCAGTGTCACATTTGTTTTGTATTCTGGCAGTATTATACTCCTTGGCTTCTCATACTTCCATTTTTTTCTGTCCTCAGGATCACAAGATAGAGACTAGATAATTTAGCACTTTGACCACCATCTTTAATATTCATATTTCTTTCATACTCTCTTTCACACATGAAAAACTGTATTTTTTCTGGTAGGTAAATCAGTTTCAGCCAGCTCCCTCAAATTATTGTCCACACTGCATTACTTTTGATCCACAGTTCAATTTAAATCTCTTGTTTGTTATATGCTAAAAAATAACTAAGAATATGCAGACGCCTACAATTTGTTTATGTTTCAGCTCTCTCCTTTTCTCCTGTTTCTGTTCCTTTCTTTATTCCTGACTGTGATGATCTGCTCTTTGCTCATAATTCTGGTGAAGAGCCACATCCCCTGTTTCCATTGAAACTACTGACTTTTAAAATGATTCAGCACTTACAAGAAAATAATCAGATTTGTGAAAATTTTTGCTGCTTTATCTAAAGCTTGCTGATTCATTTTGCAGTGTTTTTACATTTAGTGCTATACATTTTGCAATGAAATCATACACTGAAATGGAAAGGTCCAAATCTTACATTCCACTTGCATGACAGTATTTCTGAGGAAACAATTTTATTGCAATTGTATTTTAATATCCACAACACAGATGCAGCAGTAGTTAGAGTAGTATGGTCAGGTTGTGGTTGGACCTGCAAATCTTTAAGGTCTTTTCGAACCTGAGCTATTCTATGATTCTATGATTTGAAAAATGAGAGCTACATTTCCACTAAAAAGGCCCAGTATCAAGCTTTTGTTTTAGTTTCCTGTGGAACATGCCATGCAGCCTGCTAACATGTCATCATGTGCAATCTGATTTCCCTTGCTTTTTCACCTTCACTAATTCTTGAGGCTTCTGTTTGACAGAATATACTTCTGTATGACAGAGTCATGTACCTGTGCTGTACAGACAAAGCTTTTATGAACTGTTTTGGGGATATCAGAATGGTATGGTAAGGTTTCCTTCTGTCTCATTGAAACATCTAAGGAAATGATAGTAGCAGCTTGCTTTGCTTCTTTTAGTCTGTTAGTGTACCTAGGCCAAAGAAAGCAATGAAATCTTTCCAAGGTTGTTCATAGTCAGAACTAAGTGGTACGATGGGCAAATAAAACATATTCAGAATTCTTCCTGTTTAACAGATCTTTACTGTGATAAGTAACAGGATATACATATATTTTTCCATTAGAGAGTTTAGTATGCATTTCTTTTTAATCTGCCTTATCACTTCATACTATGCGTATCACAGTAACTGAAACAATACAAAACGCATACTCTTGGCAGAATTCCACAGTGTATTTTTACCAGTCTAATAGAAGTGATGTTTTGGGATAGAGTCCCATTTACTTTTGTCCTTTATTTCCTCCCTTTTTCTCTCTTAAAAAAAAATAAAAAAATAAAATAAAAAAAAAATCAGTCTTTATTATCTGATTTCATGAGCAGCATCAGGGAAATGCAAATGAAAATGCATTTAAACATCTACCTCTTCAACAAGCCATATACTCTACAACTGTATTTCCAGTGGCAAGCTTTAAGTGCTCTTGCTTTGTTCCTACAGTATATTTTTTTACAGGGCAGCTGTCAAGGTGGTTGCAAATTAGAAAGAAATCAATACAACTTGAAGCTACATTACATCAGGGTCTTATATCTGTTTTCCTTAGATTTCTGAGAAGCAGCTTTTTGCTGGTGCTCTATACCCATCTGGTTTCTCTGGTTAGGTATTTTTAAATTCCAGTCATCATACTGTTAGAATTTGCAGGTGGTTCTCAGAGAACTTTTTCCCCTCTAGCTATCTGTGGAAAGGACAATGCAATTAATAACAGATGGTACGGAATGACCACGTCCTTGAGAGAATGCCTTATTGGCACCTCCTGCTAATTGTATCACATATAACGCAAGTAAAAGCATAATAAATCTGAACTGAGGGACATTTTATGCAAGAGCTCTTCTCCCTTTCCAGACGGTAAATTGCTCAGCTCTTGAAATATCTATAACCTTGTGACACCCAACTTGCATTAGCTTAATTACCTTTTTTTTTTTTTCTTTTCTTCCTTCCTCCCCTTCCTTTCTCTGTCTCTTTTTCTGTTTCCTGGCTCTATAATAGCAATTCAGTTTTGTTAGTCTACCTGCCTTAGTACTTAGGAAGTAAAAGATCTGCATTTGCTGTCAACATTTTATTGGGTCTGATTTGCAGACTTAAAGGTAAACTGCCCTTTATGAAAAGCCTTAAAGCATTTGATATAAGAACATAAAGGAAAGTACTAAGTGCTGAAATAGCCTAATAGAAATCTGCAATAATATACTCATTAACTGTGAGATGGCTATATCTGAGATGGATCAAAGGATACACTCCATTCTGTCTTTTAATGAGTGCCATGATAAAACAACAGTGCTGAAACACAAAGAATTTTTCTTTCCCATAGTAATAAATGAATAACAAACAAGCTTTGTGGGAAAAGACAAAGTGCCAAACAGCCCCATGCCTTGTAACCACATGGGGATGAAAAAGAGCTGCTGTGGTAGACCTTGCAGTAGTGAAGACCTTGCAGACCTTGGCAGTAGTGGCAATGGAGACTGCATGTATTTTCCTTAAGAAAGTTCTGGTGGATTTCCTTTTTCTGTTTTTACTTAGATCAGTTTCAATTACAATTTTGGTTCAGGGAGAATTAACAGAAGAGGTGAACATCATGTACTTACAAGAACAATTGCTTAAAGGAGACATAGCTTAAGGAACAGAAGGATTCATTCTACTGATGCCCACAGTGAACACTATCTACAGTCACTAGAGTGCTGTCAACATGTATTTATATACATGGTTGGTGACATTTTGGGCCTGAGGCATCTCCATAGAAGAGCACTGGGAGGGATTATTCAAAGTACAGTTGGTCAAAATTTGCGAAGTCATTGTAATCCATTCTCAAAGAACTCTACAGGTACCTCCTGTCTCATGTAAAATGATATTTTCTTTGGGCAAAGAAGGTCTTTCCTGGGCAAAAGAAGGCATAGCATGTCAGAATAATCTCCAGAGGAAGGAGAGCATTGGACTGGGAACTAGGATTCCCAGACCTACATACTTTCCTTTCTTGGTAATGAGCTTCTGAATGATTACAGACAATTTAATTTAATTACCTGCGTTTTTGTTCCTGTTTCTTATTCTTGTCTCACTTAAACAACAAGCTCTTGATTAGTGCCTATCTTATGGGCTCCTGAGTATTAATGGAATACACAGCTGTAATAGCAACACGATAAATACTTTTGCATGTACAATTCAAAATTTAACTATAAAAATTATGTGTTAATTCCAACACCACTTTAGGAAAAACATAGAAATGCAAAAGATATTACTGAAAGACTGCTGAAATCTGAGCTAAAATCAATATGATTTTGATTGTTCATGTACTGTACCCTAAAGTACATCCTAAAATATCCACAAGCTTAGTTTTTGACATACTCACCTGACTCTTGTTTTGCATCCTCTTAAAAGTGTGTAACTGAGGTCTCTCAAATACGCCTGTGATGAAACTGTATCCCAACTCTATACCTAGCTAACTCTATACCATCCTATTGGTTAACTGAGAGGAAAAAGGAAGTTTCAGAATGCATTAATTTTACAAATAAAATTAAATAGGAAAGTAGGTAAATAAGCAAATAAGTACATGAATAAAAAAAGAGAAGAAAAACTGTGTGAGTAAAGTATATTGTCTCACCACTGCTGAAATGAGAAGCATATGCTCTAGCAGAGGTCTTAGCTCTATACTCCAGTATGTCTTTGGTCTGGCCATGGCAGACCCTGGTTTCAAACAGTTTAGTTAATCTGCAGAAAATAAAATCACTGTGACAGTGCTTTTTTAGATCTTCTTGGAATATGAATTTAGCAATCTGAGAGAAGACTGAATAAAAAAGACAAAGAATAAACAAAGACAGCATGGATTAGGAGGGAGCACGTAATACCTCCTCCAGAGGGGTTCAGTAATAAGCATTTTTGGAATGTGTTATGTTGATTGAGTGTGATATGTTTGTTGGACATCTGTATTTGTATTTCCATTAATTATTGAATGTAGTCAAGTTCCAGTTAAGTTTAATACACACTCAGAATCACCATGAACTGACCACTTCTATCTGTTCTCCAAATGTTATTTCTGTGGCTGAATGCCCATTTGACCTGTGTGAGAAGGTGAAGAGTAGCATCCTTTTAAACTGATGTATAAATATAGTCATAGGGGAAAGGCAGTCAAACCAGTATTTAGACATTAAAGCAGGTGTTCTTATAAATCAAAGACACTGGTTAGCTTGTACTTCAGTAGCACTTTAGATGTGACATTACTTTCCACAATTCTGTCATTTTTTGTTCCTTGTGCTTTTATTTTTTTGACTTGTGCTCTTGAATTAAAATTCTAAGGTGCTTTCCTTAAAGGTCACATCACTTCGCTTTGGTAAGAGTGTAGTTTGAGTGGGTGGATCAGACTGAAATACAAGTAGCATGTGTTCAGATGATGATGAAAGAAAGCTGTCATTTTATTTCTTCTAAGAATTTTCAGAGTGGATTCTTATTTTCTCAACTGTCATGACTTGTATTTGGGTACAGAGCAGGAAGAACAAAGGCTTACAAGAGACATTCAGTGCTGTTCTTCCTAAAAGTTTGTTGTATGTCATTACTCATCAACACAGCAGAGCTTGGCACTCTCTCTGTTATCTCAATTTTTAACTTTTACTTTCACAACTGAACTCAGAACTTGTGATAAATATCCATCCAAGTCTTGATTTATCTCAGCAGACAGGACTTGTCATCTCTTATTTTTCAAATATTCTGAACCTTCCTTCAGACCTTTTAATTAACTTGTCTTTCAAGGTGAAATCTCTTTATTTTCTAAAAAAGAACAAAGAGAAAATATCATTTAGATTACATTTACTGTGTCTGACATCTTTAGTCCATTGTGGGGCAAGATCTTGTTCTTCATATCCTTTAAACTGGAATGTAGCAGAAGAGAAATGTAAAAAACAAATGAGGGTAACATGGTGTCCAAACATTAACACCAAAATATGCTAAGTAATGATTTCTCATTCTTTGATATTATACAGTACAAAAGCACATAAGAATGAAGTTGCTCTCCTTTTGGATGAAATCTGAGGTGGGACATTAAAGACCAAGGCAGAGAGGAATTTAACACACTGAAAATTATACATCTAGATCTAAAACTGATAACATCAAATGAGTGAAAGTCTGCACATAGGGTAGACCTGAAAAAGTGTCTAGAAGGACTGTAGCTGAAAATAAGTGTATAATAGGTTTCTAGAGAATTACTCCTGGAATGCTTATTCATTTGTGTACTCTCTTTTGAAATGCTCATCTAGCAAATCAGTAGCAGTGCTGCAACTCTAAGCTATGAAATACCACACAACTGGCAATCATGCTTCTCATTAAGACAACTATGATCACTATTAACTCTGACAGAAACTGCCTTTCATGCTCCTTCAGGCTTGTATTCTTTCACAAAATCACACAGTTCTGCTGTGTTGAAGACCTTGATCAGGTTTAATAGAATATATGAACAGTATTAAACTCTATGTCTTGTACCTTTTCCTGAGAGATTCCTATGCACAGAAAACCTTCTGAAGTCATGAACAGGCTCAATGAAAAGGTGAAATTGAACAGTAATGTACTGTCTTGTAATATTTATTTATTTATTTATTTATTTATTTATGGCAACGTGCCTCAGTAAGTATATTTGACAGAAGGGGAAGCACTGTTGGTAGTGCTGATAAGCAAGAACACACACTTTTAGATGTTGTTCTTGGCTGCAGCTCCAAAAGGGCAACTGAAGACACCTTACTTTCAGATCTTGTTGTCAAATGTAGGAAATAAGCAATGACGTTTTGTTTGAAGTGGTGAAAACAGAAGCATACTTGCATTCCAGAATTCCAGGTTTGTAATATGGTGAAAGCAGTACATCTGTGCTGTAGACTACTAGGACTCTGATCTCTAAATCTGGTCCTTTGTATTCAGGCCTTGTCTATTCAGGCCCAGTAAAGGTGGGGACTGACTATAAACTGCCAGCTTTATTAAACACATCTTCTTCTCTTTCCTTCTCTCCATTCTTGTAATATTCCTTTAGATTATTTTTACATTGCCTTTTTTTTTTTTCTTTTTTTCTTTTTTCCAGTCTACACTTGCATTCCTTTATTCTCAGTGGTTTTATGTATTTATGTATGTATGCATTTATTTATTGTTTATTTAGGCAGAATTTTATCACAAGGTTGAATAATATCATATGGAACAACAGTCTTGTGGGACCAAAAACAGAAGTGTACAGCAGCAACAAACACCATGTCAGTGTTTGTTTCAGTGCTTCACTAACCTTACCACTGAAGGGTATTCCTAATGTCACTGAGACTTTTCTGAGAGGTATCTCGACTTCACTTTTTTGTCATTGTTTCAATAAGTTTTAGTCTGAAGAAGCTAAAGGATGTTTTCAGGTAGCAGATTCTTTCCTCAGTCAGTCTTAACTTCTCTAATCGCGCTATTTTGAACTAGTACTCTGTGTTATAGCTTATAGCTGGAAACACTACATTTTAGATTGAACAAAAATGTTATCTTCTGTGTAATGTTGTTCTTTCACTGTGTCATATATTTGCCTGCTGATGATTTAATATCTAAACATAAATTCTCTTTCTCTTTTGAGAAAGCAACATCTTCCAGCTTAATACAAAATTCCTTAAAGGAACAAGACTAGTTGACTAGTTGAATGGTCATGACTTCACTGCGAGTTCTTTTCATTTGCTGCTCAGTGGCAGCCATCCCTTTATCTTTTTCCATTTTCTCCCAGACCCCAACTCACCTGGAAGAGATACCACCCTCTTTGTGTGTTACACAGAAAAGTCATTGCTGCACCTGCACTCCAGTACAGTCACTAGCATATATCAATCCATTTCCAGTGCTCCTTTCATATCCATCTATTGGAGTTCATAAATTATAGAATGGTAGACTGGTTTAAGTTGGAAGGGCCCTTTAAGATTGTATAGTTCCAACCCCTCTGCTATAGGCAGGGGCACCTCCCTCTAGAACAGGTTTCTCCATCCTGGCCTTGGAGGCTTTTATTCAGCACAGACTGAGAAGTGAGAAAAGCCGTCCATGACTCTTCAATTCATTTTTCATTAACTTTCCATTCCTAAGATTTACACTTGCATTTTTATTGTCCTTGTTTTGTTCGTACTTCGTATCATGACATGGTGCAGCAAGCTGTTTCATGCCAGAACACCGTGCCAGAGAGCTGCATTTCTTGGATCAAATTCTTCTAGCAGCATCAGCTATTCTCACATGATTCAAGCTCTCCAAGAGGAAGATACATGGAGAAGAGACAGGATATAGTTCTCAGAAGTCCTCAGTATTCCCCACATCATTTCTAATTGCAGGTGACAAGGGAGAGCTCTCTGTCCTTCAGGGAGGCCAGCCATGTGTGCCAGCTAATAAGGCCTTGGAATCTTTCTCCTGTTTTTTGTTTGTTTGATATATTATTCCTAAGAATTCTGTATTATCTCACATTCCTTTTTAAAACTAAGTTTTCTAACCTCAATCAAGTCATTATTTTTTTCAAGCCTTGCCCTTCTTCTGTAGCAAGGGAAGGTGTCACCTGATTAACTGTTCAAACTGCGACATACATTAATGATTTTCTACATGATTCAGGGAGTTGCATAAAATTCTATCTTATTTTCTAACACTTAGAACAGTCATTCTGTGGAATAAATGAAAGTTTAGGCTAAAGAACTGACAACTTGTTTAACAAAAGCCACAGTTTTTATAATTGTGGCTTATAATCTTTAAATTTAATTGACCAACCATATTCAGTTTTATTTCTATTGATAATTAGGGACATGGGCGGGAGATGAAAGAAAGAGAAGGAAATATTTTAGCTATAAAATAGCATGTGAATTATGTACAGTGTCATTTTAAGACTTTTTTATTTTAGATACTTTCGTATTTGCAACTGAATTTACTTATCAGATTAAGTATCACAAGCTTTTGTTTCAACTCATTTGCTTTCATTTTCATTTAGTTAAGCTTCATCTGCTAAAAGAAACTGAACTGTATCACGGATAAGTAATAATGAAGGCTCTGCTAAAGAGATTTATTTTATGTCACTTGAATGATAGAGCTTCCTTACATTATACATACATAGTTTTCAATAAAAAAAAAATAAACAAAACCCATTGTTCTAGCTCAGAAAATAAAGAAACTGTAGGCTTTACAGTTTATCTGAATGTTTTCAAATACCGAGAGATGTCTCTTTCCAGATTTACTACTTAATTCAGAAAACATTTCTCAGAAAGGAAGGTGGAAACAAGCAGGTTCCTGTTTAACATTACTGGTAGGCAAATCTTGGGATATCCTCAAGGTTCTGTAAACTTTGCTAATATGCCACATGTGGAGCATATCAGATCAACAATAGGCCAAAATACACAAAATGATTAAGTTATTTTGCTGGAAAAGTAAAAACAAGAAAATATACATTTTTCTTTCTTTTTTCCCTTCTTTTATTTATTTTCTTCTCTGAAAAAAGGGGAAAGGGAAAGGGAAAGGGAAAGGGAAAGGGAAAGGGAAAGGGAAAGGGAAAGGGAAAGGGAAAGGGAAAGGGAAAGGGAAAGGGAAAGGGAAAGGGAAAGGGAAAGGGAAAGGAAAAGGGAAAGGAAAAGGGAAAGGGAAAAGGAAAGGGAAAAGGAAAGGGAAAGCTCTCTCATACTGTTCCCATAGAAGAGGTGTTCCATCCCTTGCATAGTTTCTGTGTTCCTCCTCTGTATGCACTCCAACAGGTCCACATCTATCCTGTACCGAGGACTCCACATCTGGATGCAGTACTCCAAGGTTTCACCAGTGAAGATTTGCATTTGATGAAGTCACGGTGGTTCTTCTGTGTCAACTCCCTGTCTTCCATGTGCCTTAGCACATCTTCCAGGAGGGTCTGCTCCATGACCCTTCCCAGCACAGAGATGAGACTGACTTTTCAGTAGTTCCTAGGGTCATCTTTTTACCCTTCTTAAAAATGAATATGTTACTTTTTTTCCAGTTACCAGGACCTCACCTGATTTCCAAGGCTTTTCAAATATTGTAGAGTGGCTTGGTGACTACACCCTCAAGACTTAACCATGCATCTCATCAGGACCTATAGACTCGTCGATGTTCAGGCACCTCAGGTGGTCACGAACCTGCTCTTTGCTTACAGCAGGAGGGACACTGCTTCCCCAACCTCCTCCTTCCAAACCAAATGTTTGAGGGCTGTTTGATGAGAAGTTACGAGAGAAGATCAAGTCAGAATGTTGCTATATACCTCAGCCTTCTCCTTTGCTGTTGTTACCAGTTTGCCTGGATCAGTCACTGGGTGGGGGTGGGGGGGTGGGGGGAAGGAGTGCCCTCTCCTGGACTTATCCTTTCTGGTTCAGGTACCTGTTGCAGCCTTTCTTCTTGATACCCCTTGTCAAGGTAATTCAAGCTGGGCCTTGGCTTTCCTTACCCCATCCCTACACAGTCTAACAGCATCACTATACTCCTGCCAGAATACCTGTCCCTGCCTTCCCTGTGCATTTTCTTCTTGCCCTTCAGTTTGACCAGCAGGTCCTGGTCCAGGCATGCCAGTCTTTTCCCTTCCTTTCCTGACTTGCTACACCTGGGGAAGGAGAATCTTGTCTCCTGAGGAAAGCTTCCTTAAAGATCTGCCAGCTCTGCTCTGCACCCTTGCCCTTGAGGATAGTTTCCCAGGGTGTTTTGTTGACTAACTCCCTGAAAAGTTAGAATTTAGTTTTACTAAAATTTACAATCCTAATTTTATTCTTTGCCTGTCTTATATCCCTCAGGAGCATGAACTCAACAACAGCACAATCACTGCAGCCCTAGGGTAAACATGAAACACAATCCTGAGCACTTTAATCAGAGCAACCTCCAAAGCTTGCATTGTTATTCTTTTCCTAGTTCAATCTTTTAATAACCCCTTTCCTTTCTCTGCATGCCTTTTTGAGAACAGACAAAGGGAAAGAGACTGCAGAACTGGTGTAGTTTATAGCCCTGAGCTCTTGGGTGACTCTTCCAGAATTCCAGTTTCTCATAATCTTCTCTCCCTTTGGTAAACATTCTTAGGATTCAGACAAAACCCCATCTTTTCTTAAATGCAATTTAATACACTGAGAGCTCTCAGACTTAGGACACAATTCACTGCATGTAATTCCTAATGAGCTTGATACTTAATATCCATGGACCTAAGTCATTCTATGATTCACTTAACAGCAGAACAAATTAGTTGTAAACTCTAAATTTGGTGCACATTATGCTGAGACATGCCTATGCTAATATACTTTCTGGTAAAGTAAATGCTTACGCTGTCAGAGTGCAAATCTTATTTTGTATTTAGTAATGTCTGGGGAGTGAGAGCTGAGTCTGCAGTAGGACTGCTTACTTGAGGAAAATTTTATATTTATTAGCAGATTTCACTGAATATAAGTAGGAACCCCAGCATTCAATGCTGGAATATTAGTACTCAACAAGGGAGAAACAAAGCAAATCAGGAGATTCAAGTAACACAGTGCTGAAAAATAAAAATCGGTGTTTTTTTTCTAAGGATGCAGTTTTTCTAGAATCCCAACTTCATCCATTTGTCTGCTGTGGTTTCCAGTCTCCCAAAGGCACAAGCAGTTTCACAGTCCAACTGGCAACACAACTGGTATATGACAGAGCACTCATGTTGAACTGGATGTGACACAAAGCACTTCACTTTGATTACAACCTGTAACTGCTTATACGAAAGAAATGATAACACTTCACTTTCACTTTTGGACCATCAACTGTCATTTTAAATCTAGCATAGGAGAAAAATACAGCTTTCCTTGTCTCGATTTTTGATCAGACATTGGAGCAGCTGGAATTATTAAATGACCAAATGGTGGAAAATTATTATATAATATAATAATAATAATATATAATGTCCAAATATAGACATTCCTCAATGAGAACAACAGAACTCCATTAGTCTAGAAATTGCAACACACGAAAAATAATGGACAAATTAACAAGATGTATAGATGTATGTGCCATTCTCATCACAATGGATTTTATTCAAACCAGCTAATTCCACATTTTATACTAACTCTCTGGTAAACCTGTACATTATATCATTCAAAGCTCATTTCCCTGAGGGGGGAAAAAAACCCAAAACCTAAAAGAACAGCATAAATTCCTAGGTTCACCTTTGTCTTGGTCTTTAAATTTCCCATTCCACTTCTCAGGAAGAGGGACAGAAGTACTGTGCTTATTGCTGGGTGTTTGACAACTTGACAAATGAAAAATAAGAGATACCACTTACGAGCTCTGAGAGAGGACAATAGTATATTGCTCAGTCATTTGACAGATGACCTGACCATTGCCATAGGAACCAGCAGGAAGCAAAACACCACATGATAGAAAACCACTGCAGAGTAGGGAAGGCTAACAACCTGAAACAAACAATCAAAAGAGATGAAAAGGTTAGAGAAAGTCTGGTAGGTTTCACACACAGCTTGATTATGAAAATATTTAATTCTCCAACAAGCTCCAAAAGAACATGGAGATTAAGAGACAAAAAATAATAGTATTTAGAACTCTCCACCCTTAAAGCTTCTTAGGTTTATCCTTCACGCATTTGCTTAGCATTTAACTGTAGAATAGAGACTTTAGAATTGACATGAAATGCTTTAAAAATGCAATAGAAAAGGCAGACTAAAATCAATAGTGGTGTGAGGAATGTCTTGAAAAGCTTTTGTTTTCACAGTGGTAACCAAAAAGTAATTTTATATCCAATAATTTGTATTGATTATTTGTGAAACTGTAATGTGTTATACCATACACCTAGTTGTCTGGTTATAAATATATGTATCATTTTCTTGGTCTTTTTCTTCTCTTATTGAGTTTCATTTTCCTCAAGACAATTTTTATTCTCTGTCATGAACACAGTGGAGCAAAACAGTAAGCCAGGAATGTTTATTTGAGCTAACAGTTTGCAGCTTGCTCTCTGCTCTCAGCTCATTTCTGGAAGAGAACAAAGAGGTGCATGGCAACATAGAGCTCTCAAAGTAGCACCTATTGTGAGTGATTCACCTGGCAGTTATCAGGCATTTTGATTTTCTCAGCTGTTCATCAGTGCTCAAAGAATTGATTTATACAGGATTCCATTTGTTTTGGAATGAAAAAGGAAAAATGCAGGGAATGAATAAATTCTGTTAAATACATAGAACATAGATATTGTAAAGACACCTGTCTTCATCTTAAATCAGTTTATCTGTTTAAAGAAACCATAATCTACATGAAGAAACCCTACCCTAAGTGGGTAGGTGCTGGTTGTTTATAAAAATAATACAACAGTGCTACCACAAAGACACACCTCCACAGGATGATATAGGATGATATCAGATATGAGTTTTCTGTTATTCCTGTAAAAGTCATCTTTACTGACCACAGAATAAGGCTCACTTTATGAGATTATGATTGCCGGAGTTCCTCTCTGATCAAATCTATTCAGAAATTAGGAGTATACATGAGTGCAGTGAGATTTCTGCTGTTTTTCTGGAAGATGGAGACAGCGCTTTGCTGGTTCCCCCATCATTGTGCTGAAATGTGGCACCAGGCATAAAGAGGAACTGAAAATGAAACCAAATGAGATGCTCAGATTGTTTGGTTTTTTTCTTGTGTCCTGTTTGCCTTTGTGCTGATACTTTGAACTCATGAATGCCAAAATTCCATACAAGAATGAGATGACATTTTTTTTATAATGTGAAGATTGTCTCACGGAGAGTTGTTTATTATATCCCAGTAACAAAAACAAGCAGAGATATTTTCATGGAGCGGGGGAAGTTTGTCAGTTTGTAATATTGATTCACTCAACACTGTTTTGAGTGGTTCACATTTTGGTGAGTTTAGCTTTCATAAATTCTGGGGCAGAAATGGGCATCCCTGTGTTGTCCTTCACTCTTTTTCTAGCCCTAATTCAGACTGCAAAATTATGTTCCAAAAGATAAAATACTAAATAACATTCCCTTCAGAAAACTATGCATACTCAAATATAATATTTCAGGAAGATGAGTGGTTTCACTTACCAAGTAAAATGCACAGAAAGATTGTCCTTTTCCTGACACTGACATATTCAGGCTTCACATTACTTTCATGGCATTCTGAGTCTCCTGTTTCAATAATAATTTATACAGCTTTCTTAAATAACATCCTTAAAGCAAGAACATAATCTGTATTCCCAACATTCTGATATAAAATTAAGCATTAGTACAGCTGAAGACTGAGAAAACAATGCAAACTTCATTTTTTGTTACCTACGAGAGTTCTTTAAAACTTACACCACAAGATGTGTATCCAGATGAACTATGTGTAAGGTTTGACTCAAACTCTTATTTGTAATGGTTTGACTATACTGAAGGGTTTGGTCCTATTTCAAAGGGGATCTTTACCAATAAGGTTTCATAAAGCCTTTTGGGCAGGCTCAGTTAAAGGAAAATGTAATGGAAGTGTACATCTAAGCCATGATTACTAGAAATCTTCAGATTTGAAGTTGTGTCCTGATATTTCACTTACCTCTAGGAAGAACTGCTACCAGCAACTTACAATGACTCCGAAGTAGTCAGTACGAGTTCACCTATTTATCACCTCGTGATTATATCCTGGTTAAAATGTAGTCAATGGGAATTTTGTCATTGATTTCAATAGAGGTAAGATTTTACAAATATACTGAAATATATGTGACTAATCACATTATATAATCCATATTTTTAATTAAATTTACTTTATTACTCCTAAATGGGGCAGTCCAGTCAGTTCTTAAAGATCCTGATTGTTGCAGACTATAGGAAAATCTATTCCACTGCTTCACTCACTAGATTTTTTTTTTCCTTTTCCTTATTTCTCGCCCTTTACCTATAACTTTCAATGGCTGAAGCACTTCTAAAATATGAGAAACCAAAATCAAGTCAATCAGTCAAGTATTGAAAGTATAGAATAGTTCTAAATTTCTTTATACTGTCTTATAATACAGTATACGGGCTGTGAAATATCTTTATAGATATTGCCTTGATATTATGAACTGAAAGAAACAAAACTTTTTCTGAAGTCTTGCTTTATGCGCTTCCACACAGGGACATAGAGTATAAATTGAAATCTTAACATTGTCACAGTTGTGTTTTCAAATATCTTGGTGGTGATGGAGATGACTGGAATTGTAAATTGTAAAACTAGAATTTGTAAGTTCTCATTGACAGTTTGAAATCTATATTGATATGGTATTTCTACCAGAATTTTAATATTATATTTTTTACAATGGCAGTGAAATCTTAGAAGTCTCTCTAAATCAGAAAACTCATTTCCCTCCTTTTCCTATTCACTTCATTTATTTACAGGATCATTAAATAATGTAAGTTGGTTTCTCTGCTCCTTTCAGTTAAAAAGCTGAAGCAGTACATGTGACTGCAAAATCCAGTACCACAGTTGAATAGACATGCGTATATTCTTTAACAATTGATCAAGAAGTTTATTCTTCATGAGATTTAGGATCTTGTATCATTTTTTAAAACAGCAGTAAACAAACTGGCAAAATGAAATCAGAGAACCTCTGGGTATTTGGGGAGATAAAGAGGATATAATAATAATGTGTTACCTAGAATGGCAGTGATATCTTCAAAAGGCCTTCTCTAGAAGAAAGCAAGCACACTGCCCTGATCAATACACTGATAGTCTGTAATGTAAAGATTAAGATCAAAATATTTAAAAATTTAATACTTTGCCTCTTCATACAGTACTTTGGAAGTCAATACCTATAGAAACTTGGTCCATTTCCCCACTTCAAAAACATTATATACTTAAGATTTTTAAATAATTCATCCTGTCCATGTGATTAAAAATGTAAAAAGTACATCTATCCATTATCTCCTGCAGATGCTGCCTGCATATTAGGTTGTAGGGTTTTTGTTATAGGTCTGTTGCTGTTGGGGTTTTTTAACTGCTTGATATTCTTCTTGCTGAACTGAGGCTTCAATGTCTACATTAAAGGAAAGGAGCATTAGCTCCACCCCGCTGCTAGAATGTTTTCCACTCTTTCTCAAATAGCAAATGTACAAATGCATGGGTGTTTATGGGTATAAACATCCCTCTCTCGTATTGCCTTTTAATATGTTCCATAGCATGAGACTAGTTCAGAATCAGTGACATTGATTTGATAAGAAGAGTGGAAGAAAGCATCAAGGTGTGCTACATAATCCATCATCGCCACCTTAGGAGCAATGGAGGGACTGCCAAATGGGTAAGGATAGGAGCAGGGAGGGGAGAGGAAGGGAGTAATATTTCACTCTGCTAAGAGAGGGATTATGAAAGTCCATCAGAGAGACATGATCAGATTTTTGAGAAGAATCTCTGATTCCAGCTCTATAGCAAACATTTGAAAATTGCAGGCATTTACATTTATGTAGATGGAAAACAGTCACAAATATGTGAATTAAACAAATAATTTTTATTTTATTTTTTTTTTTTTTTTCAGTCTTGAAACTCGTTTTCAAATTCCATTATCACAACAAAAAGCAAGGCAGCATTTTTATTTTTTTTTTTTTCAGTTCACAGGACTATGTTTATCCAATGTACCAAAATGACTAAATTTTTTTCCCCATCCCTTGAGCTGACACTTTGCTGTGTCTTCCCCATAACCCAGTTGCAGCCCAAGCAGTAATAATAGTGCACCAATGTTTGGTCCCTGCTGAGCAATGGGTATGTGCCATCCCCTGCTATGGTGGCACAGGGAGGGGACAGCTGCACTGCAAGCCATGCTATGGTGGGTTTGACATGCCTGCTCTAATTCTGAGTGGGAAGGATGGAAAAGTGCACTTCTTTGTTATTGCATCAGGTAAAAATTCAAAATGATTGCTTGAATGATCTCTCTTGTAACTTTTAAGAATGATTTCATTTTTACATGGAAAGTATTTTCTTGTATTTTTGTTTGGTTGGTCGGTTTTGTTTTTCTCAATTATGGTGCTGTGCATTCCAGAGTAGAGTGAACTACCTTTAAACAAGCCACAAAAGTGTGGAAACACTGAACTGCTTAGGACAGGTTTATTAAAAAAACAAACAAACAAAAAAATCCCCAAACAACCAAAACTCATAATTTAAATCAACAAATTGTGTCAAGGAACTGTTTGGAATGTTTGGTTGAGTAATTCTGGAGGTATAAAATCTATTGAGCAGAAAGCATTTGCTGTGAGTGATCTGCTGCATTCTAATAAATAATGCAGTAACCACGCTTTGGTCTATCTGTAATTCATCTGTTGTTTTCGTAGACTTTTCTATGTTCTCTAAAAGGTGATCTAAAGAGTCTGATTTGCTGCCTCCTGGGAGTTGACTGAGGGCTGCAAAAGCTTAAATGCTTTCCTAAACAGCTTCAAAACTTTACTCTTCCCATCGCTGCTATTACCACCTCTCTCTTTTATGCTTTGTGCTAACTAAGTATATTTAAAATTAACATTGAAGTTAATGAGATGAAAATGTGATTTCTAGTGGCAGAGAGAATATTATAAGGAGACATCTGATATGTCCATCAAAATCAAGATCAAATAGAACCTGACTCATTCTGAAACTACAGCATGTACATATTCTAAATCAATTACTCTGTAAAATGACATCAAAACTCTGAATTATCTCGAGGTACTTTTACCTTAATGTTCCTGGAGCTGACAGACGTGGTCCCTGAATTAAGCATAATAGCATACGTTCCTTCACATTTTCAGTACTGTGTGGTTCATGTTTGATATGGGAAATAATCAAAAGTCAATCTACTGATTGAACACAATCAACAGCAGTGAACTACTTCACTAAAATCTGCCTCAGCACTCTATAATTTTCCACTAAAAAGTATCAGCCACAGTTCTGTTCCACTATGGCATCTTTTATTTTCTGTGTGCGCAAAGAGCTTTGAAGAGTTTGATTTATAATCCATGCTCCAGATTCCCTGCTTAAACATTGATGCACCTTGTAGCCAAACTGCTGCTGAGTCATTCAGTCTGTTCCACTGGATCTTCATGCAATTATTTAATCCCATAGCAAAGACAATAATAAGTCTACCCACATAAAAAGCATACTGCTGCATAGCCTTTTCACTGAATTTTAGGTTATGAGTTGCACAACATAGATATTTTTAGAACATTTTACATTACAAAAAAATTTAATCCAGTAATTATATGGCAAGCAAAAGAAACAAACAAAAAGCATTTTGTGATTTGGAATAGTATCCAATGTTAGAATCACACTGAATTATCATTTCCTGGCTGTTTTAAAAATGAACAACATAAAATATTCATTGCCTTTGATTAGATGCAGGAAATGTACTTTTAAAATGTGCAATATCAAAACAGTTAAAAGTACTACTATGTAATGGAATACTACCAGGGAAGGTTCAACCTCTATTGTTGTATCACCAACACCCACCTCTGAAGATGTTGGACAGTGTAACAGAATGAGAGGCAGTATTTCCAGTGCTACCCTCGTATAGCCCACTTATGTACTCATACCATATGAATTATCCAGATTAACCTGGTCTTTAGACATTGTTCAACCTGTGTTCATAGATTCTTCATTCTTTAATATTCATAGACTTCCAGTAGTAATAGTTATTTTCCAGTGAGGTGGCTATGCTTCATTTGAAGGGAAAATACAACAGATTCCAGAATTCTTTCCAAACAAGTAGATTTTTTAATCTTCTGAGACATACTGCACTTTCACAAATACATGATTCTTCACAAGTCTGCTAACACAGATGACCAGTTAGATCACATCTTCTACTTCACATTTAACCCAAAGAAGTGCAGTTCATGCCTGTAAAGCAAAGTAATCTGAGAACATGACTTAGGAACATGACTTTGATTAAAACTTGAATTAAAAAGTTTTTTCCTTTGGTGTCCTCCTGTGTTCAGACTACGTGGAAAGTTTCTGTTGCGGTGGGCTGTAGGTGTGACCAGTGTAAGAAGAGGAAAAGGAAAGGACCAAGTCAGAGTTCAGATCTAGAATCACGGCCTATAAATGTCATGATATAAATATGATAAAGACATTGACATAACGATTCCTTTGCGTCCCCCATTCCCAGGCCCATCACTGTTTAAATGGTCATCCCTGACATTCCACACATGATCTACAGAGGCATTTTCCCATCTTAAGAAATTTTCTGCTCATGATCTCTCTTCCCTTATGATGTATGATGTACAAATCACCTCAGTAAATAGCTCTCTGTAATTCTACTGTTAAATCCAATAACAATTTTCCTGTTCTCCTCCCCCTTCATCATTATTATTGTTTTCCATTTTCCTTCTACCTTTTCTTTTTTCTTTTTTGTTTTTTCATTTTGTTTTTGTTTTTTCTTTCCCTTTTTCTTTTCCACATGAAAATGCACCTTCAGATTCCAGTACTGTACAATGAAAAACATGAGTGGTGGCAGAATTAGAAGATATTTATAACTGTAATTGCAGTGTTTCCTGGGGGTTTCAGTAAGTTGTTCCAACCTTAGCTTAGTTACAGTGCCTCTGTCAATATGCAATCAGTATTGACTCACCTGGGTTACACTGCATAATGCTGACCACATCAGTCTTCCATAAAGCCTCTATTGATACATTTGATTTTTGCTGACAACGCAAAGATCAAAAACTGCTGATATTTTCACTCTCTATAAATGTATAAATATTATTATCCAGGAAGGACAAATGGCAGTGTCCTGTTAGGTTCACTGCTGCTTCTCTTTGCTGTTCTTTTTGTTTCAAATCCAAAAATGAAACTGAACAATAGCAAATATACAAATCCACATGAGGGTCTAGAAATTGACTTTTAATTCTATCCCTGCTTGTGAACAAGTTCTTTCTCACAGAAATCAATGAAACCCAAAACTTTTTATTACTTGTCCTGACTTTAACCAATTATTTCTCAACAAATATCTTGAATTATGCTTAAATTTGTAATAGTACCAAGTGCTTTGCTGAAGAAATACATGCTTAAGGACAAAAGGATCTTGGTGAACTACTTCTGAGATTACTTTTTGTTTTACAAACTTAGGCATCATAAATTGACCTGTTACTCTACTGTCTTGATTTTAAGTGGAAAAAATGGAAATTCCTGATTCAATTTGAATTGGACACTTGATAAACCTAAAGCACTAAATAAAATATTCCATCCAAATCAAGACGTTGAGTATAGAATAATTAGTCTGATGACATTAGATGAATCAAATGCACTAAGACTCTGCTTTCTTATCTGCTACGATCAGTAAAATGCCTTTTTAATTTTCTTATTAATCATTTTTAGGAAGCCTTTTTCTAGAAGTCATTACTATTTTTACTTACAACCTGTATAACGTTTTTGATTCAGACATGGTTGCATAACAATCAGCTGACAATTAAGGACAACATTCTGTCCTAAATGTCCGTGTGTCAGATCATCAGCTAGTAGAGATCAGCCTAGTCTGAATAACTTTGACTTGTAACAGCTCAGAGATTTTGATCTAATCTCTTTTTCTACTTATCTGAGAGTGATGATTGCACTTAGTTCAGCAGATTTCTAGTCAACGCTGCAAATCTGACGTAGTCTCTGAAATGACCAATCTAAAACAATGACTTTTCATTGTTACATTGTCTGGAATATTTCTGTCTCCAGAAAGCAAAGACATCATCAAAATTCATGCTTGTAGAGTCAGTCTTAAGATTATAATGCTGTTGTAAAATCTACTGGTTTGATTTCTAAGTTAAGCATCAATAGACCCCACATTGTAAAGTCATCAAGAATAATGAGTGTAAGACTACTCTGATGCATAATCTTTTTTCCCAGTTGTTTGTACACACTAAAAGAAGGTTTGGTGACCCTGTCAATATTACAATTTAAGGTGCAGCCAGCTCGTATGGGATTAATTTCTCAAATTGGTTAGAAAAAGGAATATCTTCCTTTACTTTTTTTTTGTAGTTTTCTGCTGTTAGGCTTATGACTGTCTTGTACCTGACTCTTAACATAACTAGACATGAATCCTATTATAATGAATAACTAGACTAGATTCATAGACATGAATCCTTATAAGCTTTCTCTGCATAAGCATTAGTACAAATTGAAGCAAAACAACAGTAAGTTAATCTACAGCAATAACAGCAAAAGGCTGAGATATAAAGAGTAACTGTTTATGGCAATAGTGTCTGTCACTTCTCAAGTCTTACACTGAGCAGTTCTGTTGGCTTAGTTCCTGGTTGTGACTAAATCCTGTAGGCCTCAGAGTGAACTGCCTGGTTATTTTCACATCTTGGGCATTCCAGCTGTACTTTGCTAGCTCCCTTGTTTTCAGTCTTGTGCAGAAAGACTGATGGATGTTAGAAAATCTCTCCTGTAGATGTTAGGTGGTTAGTGATTTGTTGTAAGAATTTCCCTGAAAGTGCATTTTGGGGTCTGATATGAAATACAATGTCCTTCTCCAGAAACACCATAAAGTGTGGGCTCCATTTGTAATTCTGTATATCTCCGCCTCTTTTTCTGTTTTCTTCACTACATCAACAAATGATATTGTGTTGTCTCTGAAGCTCTTGGATGACAAAATATTACCCATCATGGTGGGATCCTCTGATTCATGATAAACATGCCCTAACAATGGACCAGGGACCCTAGAGAAATATCATGTCCAGTACAGAGATCCTAGATATCTTGCGGGATGTTTATGTTATCCTTCTTAGACTATATCAAGCACAAATTGTAATGCGAAACCTAGTTTGTTCCAAAAAGAACTCTGGGACAAGTGAAGGATAATCAAATTGACAGACCTTACACATAACCGCTATTAGAGTAAGCAGCTATTTATTTCCATATTATGACATGAAACAAGTGGATAAACATAAATAATTTATGCAGTGAATGTGCAAGTGCCAGATCTGGGCTGCTTTTAGCAGTGGTCAATTAGAGTGTTAAATTAAAATGTCCTACAAGTGTGTGCTTTCAAAATGAGTCAGACAAAGGATAGACTAAACCAGTATAGGTGTAAGATTGTTCATTATGAAAACCACCATTAGAATTTCTGTATTCATGTGAGTGAAAGTATATTTTCTTTGTTAATGAAATATATTAATCTTAGACTTGGGTGGGTCAAGTCTTTGTGAGAACCAAGAAGCATGGTTTGAAAGACAGTGAAGGAATACAAGAATTTATAAGTAAAATTCCTGTATTAATTGAACTTGTAATACAGGACTTTAGAGCAGTCGAGGTATGATACGGTGCATAAAGGGAGTAAAGTCCTATTCCGACTGAAATTAATGGCAAAGGCACAGCCATATATTTTACCATAATTTGTCTTGTGTTCCTGAAATGTGATGTGAAGTGTGCTGGAGAGAAAAGATTTTTCCTGGTGAAAATTAATTCTTTACAATTATGATGTAGAAGTCCCAAATAGGAGTCAATTAACTACCCCTTTTAAAGTTACTTAAGGACACAAAGGCTGGAAATTCACTGCATTTCAGACACAGAAATTCATGGTATGTGTAGATTTTATCTGGAACTAAATCTTGTATTTTCGAAAATATAATGACATGCACACTGAAAATGGAGAAGGGACTTTATGGAGCATATTGTACCTTCTTTTTATAATGTTGGCTGTTCTTTGAGCCTCAAGAGTACAGCCGTTTGGCACTGCCTCCTGATGAAGTAATAAAACTCACATTCCATATGGGAGAGCAACATTTTGAAGTACAAACTACTTGGAAGAATACAAAATATTTAGGAGAAACATCATTTATTTTAGGTTAATTCTTTATTAACGAACAAATGAAAGTTACAGAAATAAGCTTTCCAGTAAAATCAATGAATGTACACAATTGTGAAACACTTTTTTTTCCGTTTTTTTTTCTTTCTTTCTTTCTTTCTTTTTTTTTTTTTTTTTTTTTAAATAGTAATAAAGGATAATCTCAACACTAAGAGTTTCTACTTATTAGTACACTGCAGTGTCCAATTTACATATAAAGAGCCGTGTAACCTTGGCAATGTCACTTTGATTGCTGACAGTTTACATTTTCCTGGTCGATTATCAAGTTAAACTCTTTGAATACACATCAGTTCACTCTAATACTGTTAACTTTCAATGTGATGAACTCACTCAGCAAATTATTCTCTTCAAGGAATGTTTTCAGCCAAAAGGAACACCTGCATACACAGGCTCAATTTGTAGGGCATGTAACTACCTAAGAATGTCCAGTGTTTTGGAAGACGGAATGAGATTTATGCATCATTTTTTATTATTTTTAGCAACCAATTCCCACATATGCTTACATTAATCATCATTAATGGCTATACTGGTCTGTAGCTTCTATTATTTCAAAATCTAACATCAGGAATAGATTTGTTTGAACTGCCAAACATCTCAGTGCTTTTCTCTGTTTGCTCATGTCTTTGGAAAGTACAGTTAAGTTGAAGGGTGACAAAACTGCTTTAGCAGGAAGAAAAGGGAGATCTGGAGAAGGTTTAGTTGTTCAGAAAAGAATCTATGAAGCACTTTCCAGAACTCACTCTAGCTCTTCTCCAAAGCATACCAAAAGCGGAAGCTATAGTTCTACATAGAATTTGTATTACATTACAGCAAATGGATTTCAGCCTTTTCAACCTTGACATACAAAACACTATTTTTTTAACCTAGTCACCACCATTAGTTCTGCATTTTTTTGCCAGCAATAAGTAAGAGCCTGCGTGCCACACTCACATAAATCTGCATGGCTCTTCAGAATGTGTATTATGTTTACACAAGGCTGCTGCCACTTCTGAAACACACCACCTCCCACCACCTCGTTGTGCTTTCTGTCTCCATAGATGTTCAGCAAATGCCAATGAGTGTCAATGGCTGCCATTTTTTTCCACGCAGTTCATTTTTCAGTTCCACACCTTTGCTTCATCTGCAAATCCACATCAGACACCATTCTGTCAGAGTGCCACTCTGCTGCCTTCTGTCCGATAGCAACAAAATGTAATGGGATATTGGAAGGAAGATTCAACTTCTGTTGTCATAGCACCAACATCCATCTCTGACACTGAGCCACCACTATATATTTTATATATATTTTTTACCCTCGAAAAAACACGTGTTTATGGACATTGTCTATAGCCGTAAAATAAAGATGGGATTTCGTATTCATGTGCTAATTATGTGCATGCACAAGCATTCCTAGGTGAGAGAGATTCAAAATGAATGCTTATACACATCAGTTTTGTTTATGAAAATGGACTAAGAGCCAGACAACAGTGTCAGAATCACCAGAAATCAAATATGACTGATATTGGGGAACATTTGCAAGGATAGAACTGGTAGGAGTTAAAGATTAGTCTAAAAGAGGTTCCTGTCTCTGAGAGCTGGCCTTGTCAGGATCCTCATAGCCATGGCTGACATGAGGAACAAATGTTGCTGCCGGAGGAAGATAATTTGACTAAGCATACCCCATCAATTTTGGTGATTCCTGTCTTAATACAACCAGGATTTCAAACTGCAGGAATCTGCTCTGTTGATTTCTTAGACACAGTACAGATTATAACTCATAATAGCAGTTATGCTAAATCCTAGAAATCCTATGTATAATCAGATGAAGTATACTTGGGGCTATACTTAAAGTTTATTCCTCTTTAGTGCATATTTGAAACCATATGCTATAGTCCTCATGGTATCTATTTGCTGATATTTTGCTTCAGATGTTTCATGCTCATTATTGCTTAGAACCAGATATAAAATGTTGTCACTTCTAAAGCTTCTCAGCTGTCATAGTTTCCAGCTAACTTTAACCATAAAGAGAACCATTCACATGTTGAAAATAGTTGTGATCCAATCAGTGGAAAACAAGCTACAACTGAGGCTTCTTGAACTTACCGAAAGGATGAAAATAAGATACTTGAGATTCTTTGGCAGCTTGTGAAACAGTATGATTTATTTATTATTATTATTATTATTATTATTATTATTATTATTATTATTATTATTATTATTATTATTATTATTATTATTATTATTATCTTTTAAATGAAGGGAAGAATTAAGGAAAAAGAGCATTAGATTCAGTCATCCATCCTCACTCTCCATTCTGGAGCATGTTAGTAGTATAACGTCCCCAGGTGGGCAAGACAGTAAAATAAAATTAGCTCTTGTCATTTAGCATCCTTTACCTCATATATGAGACTAGATTGAACAAATAGAGCAGCTGTTTCTGCTGCTATTAGAAATAAAATCACAGTGTTGAAATTAGAGGGGAATGCAGTAAGGTAAAGGGATTATATTTCCAATTTCCCATGCATATAACAAATATATGGACTTAGCCTAGTTCTGGTATTTGCATCTTCTCGGTAGAAACAAACATTTAGCATTAATTCAGAAGTCTCAGGTCAATTTAGACTTCACCTCCTGGCCAGGAAAATATACCCTAAAGATCAAGAAAACATTTCCAGGAGATTCATATTCTTATACTTCATACTTCTGATTCCAAAAATAAAAAGAAAAAAAAGGAAAAAGAAAAAAGAAAAAAAAAAAAAAAAAAAAAAAGACATTTAAGCACTCAGAAAGTCTCCCTTTGCTTTCAATCACAGGAAAGCGATACATGAACAGGAACAAGGAAGGGTGGGGAAAGATGAAGGAAGCTCCTCTAATCATGCAATAATCATAGGTTTGTGTGCCCATAATTCTGAAATCTGTTCCTACGGGTAATTCTATGTATGTGTCAGCGTGTGTATAAAATCTGTCTATTGAGTCATGAAAAGATAATGAGTTGCTTGCGCAATGTGTGGTTCCATCAGTCAGTGGTGGTGTGGAATTATCCCTCAAGAAGCAGCATCATCCTAAAAAAGACAGTTTGATACAATGAAACTTTTGTCAGCTCTAATTTCTGTGAACTGTAAAGAGAAACATGCAAAGATTTCATCATTATGCCTACAGTGAAGTGCAGAAACACATTCCAGAATTGTTTGTTTATAATTTCTGTTCAAATGAATTCAAGCGTATTGTAGCTTCTGGCAGAATTACTTCAGTTTATGTTTTGCACTATTGGTCCTCCACTAGATCTGTATGCACATCTTGGCAGTCAAAGAAAGGTACCGTAACCTACTAAAAAAAAAACAACAAAAACCAACAAACAACAACAACAACAAAACAGAAGAAGAAAGAAAACAAGAAAGTATAACAGAGTTAATCTCTAATATAAATCTCACTGATGCAGAGCTCTAAAATGGAATTCTATTCACTTGAAAGATAATTAGCAGATAGTTCGAGGTTCTGTCAAGGCTCCTCTATTTCCCTCTCTGAAAGTGTGTAACTACAGAATGTGCATAAAAATGATCACACCAGAACAAATGAAGTAAAGATGCTGTATTAAATTAGTAACATATCATGGTCTTCAGTTGGTTTATCAGTCACTGGATATGTTGACAGCTATCATGATAACATGAAGGCAAATATAACAGTGGTTACTGTGGGCTGCAGTGAACTGCAACTCTGCGACTGTAATTTACACCAGCAACAGCAAACCTGACAGCCAGATGGCTGACATTTACTAGTGCAAATATCCTTGCCTTGCCTGCTGTGCTGATCACTTACTGGTGTATTTAGAATAGACGTTTACTATCATAGATCAGACCACAGTTTTACCAACATACATTTGCCTTGATCCGCAGACTACAATTTAGTGAATTCTTGCTGTATTAGTGAAAATACTGTTCAATCAAGGGAAATCTTAAAACAAGTTAAAGATTCCCTAACTTTGCTTCACCTGTCTTTCTTTTTCTCAAAAAATTGAATGCCATCAACAAGCTGATGTTATACAATCTTATAAATACAAATTTAGATTCTGTGTTTGCCAGGACAAGTTTCACCTAGAATGTGACTGTGCATCTTTGTAGCTTAACAAGGTCATGTCTACACACAGTTACTGTGAGAATGTGAGAAGAAAAAATTATCTTCATATTTACAACACCTCAGAAAGACCTTTGTAGGCTTGAAAGAAAAGTATTAAAGACTCTTTGGTATACTCTAATTCTGCTCAACTGTTTCTTTTTTTCTATGATACCCTCCTTTTTGTTTTTCACGAGATTATCAACCAGGTGTTCCTAAGATCCTAAGATTTTTTTCTAACTCTTCAAAAGACAAAAAAAAAAAAAAAAAAAAAAGTTAGTACAGGAAAATATCGTGTTTATGAAATAAGCAGTATTAAATAGTTGTTGAAATGTTGCAAGCACAGTTTGTCATTAGAATTGTCATTAGAAAGCTATGTGAAACATAGAATGAAAATGTCTTGAAATCTCACTCTCCATAGACTTTATGAAAGTATTTGGTTTCAAGGATTATATTACTGGGAATTATTTATTCTAAACATTTGCAGCATATTCCCCTTTCATAGGCATTTAGTTATATTATGATTATGATACTATTTAACTGTGGAAAGAAATTGGTGAAAGGAATGACAACCAGTCCAATTTCTTGCTCAAGGTAAAACTTTTGATAATGTTAATGTTTTTTGAGTCTCATCAAGCAATTCTTTATAAACATTGTGATGGCAGGGAAAATAATGAGTTATCGCTTAAAATGTGCATAAAATCCCTATTTGATCCTCACAACTAAGTATGACTTAGAGGAGACAAGTTGATGAAACAACTGCTGCTGTGCACCCTTATTTAGCAAAGGTTTTTCTGTGGAAATAATGTATTGGGACACTTCTGTTCTCAGAAAATATTGTATTACACAGGGAGATGTTACATAAGACCTTTAGGTCTACTTAATGTTTTCAAAGTTAAAATCCACCTGGCAATCAATGGAATACTATGTGAATAAATGCAGAGATTTGAAGATGTTTTTTTTCCCTTGTTTTATGCTCTTCTTTGATAATTGTCATATTTTCCTTCAAGATAAATTACAATAAAATATATACATGTGCATTTTGACAAATAAACACCAGTTTATGTGTTAAATCCCAGTTGTACTCAAGGCAATGGATACTTGCAAACGCAATTTTTCTCACACAATCTGTACAACTTGTGGGTCTGAAGCATCCACCAGATATGCATGAATAGCCCAGAGTTTCTTGGTATTTTTATTATCATGTAAATTAGTGAATTATTAATTCCTTATGAATCACGAAGAAATAATTCCCTTCACATAAAAGAACTTTGATGTTGACAAGAGAAATCAGAAACAATATTCTAAAGTGGGAACTTTTTTCCCTTTCAATGGAAAGGCATCTGTAATACTTCATCATATTGCATTGTATTAGCAAAATGTGGTCCAGATCATGATACCAAATGTTTGTGTCTGTTTATTTTTCTGGACAAAATGCAGATACATAGAAAAAATCCCAAGCTGATTTTCTAATAGGACTTCGTATTGATTTTTTCCAGGCATGGCCATATTAAATAAGATTTGAAGATGTTGTATTAAATAAGACATATAAAATAACAGTTCTGTAAGTAGTCAGTCTGCCAGCAGGTTGTGAAAAAGCAGCTTTCTCAGCTCAAATTTCGGATACCTTTTCATTTGATCAGCTTCACTTTAAAACATCTTGCATTCTTTCCTTAAAGTAATTACAGAACTTTCTGCTTGCCTTCTCGGTCATCATGTGTACTGTATTGGCTTCATAACAGTAGTTAGGAAGAGCTAATTATGTATACCTAAATTTTCATTGTTATTTTTACACCAAACTTTTTTGTTGCTTAACAGTTTGTATCACAATAAGCTTTCCATCTGATTTGTTGATCACATTTTGTCAAGTTTTCACTTAAGTTCTGTTATCTCACATGGTAACAGGAAAATAATTAGAGCACTGTTACCATGTCTTTAATGAGCGTTACATTTATTCCATCTGTTTGTTTTTGATGTTGATAACTGAAAGTACTTTCACAGTGTAAGACAATTTTACTCTTCCACCTTTCTCTCAACCAGCTCAGGACCTGTAAGATCGTGTCTCAGGCTGCAGATTCCTCAGTCATTTCACTGCACATCTGAAATCTTTTTTACAGGTTTACTTTATGCCTCACGTGTCAGTGTGAGTCCCCAGGTTGAGTTATATTTATCACATCTGGCCATTATTGCTCTGAAGTGGTTCACCTTGCAAGGCTGTTTCAAAAGGTGTTACTGTCACATGTATGTAGACAGAAGCAGCCTTCTGGGGAGAAAGACTTAGTTTAGAAAAACTGGCTTGTGTTTATATTTATTTTTGGTTTTTGAAAATTCTAATTTTTCTTCTTTCTACATAAAGATGGGACTGGCATTTCTTTGTTTTTGTTTCTGTTTTTGTTTGAACATAAAAGAAAGCTGAGATGGAAGGAGAAACTGGAATTAGGAAGTAAAAAGTGAAGGAAAAAGGGTCCAGAAATAACAGAATAAGAAGGCAATAAAAGGATAATTTTCATTTATATTTTCATAAAATGAAAATAATTAAAAAAAAACAACCCACAACTACAACATCTGAAAGTGAAATCTGAAATGCAACTGAAGGAATATAATTTCAGCACTTTGAGTAGAATGAGTATGTATTTTACCGTAATTTTGAAATAATTTTGTGTCATTTCCTACACCTTCTAAGTAACACTAGATATTTTAGAACAGAAAGACTTAGATGTTGCCATCAAAGTCGTTTTGCTTAAATATGATGAGTATATTATGACATTTCTTTTGTCCAGTATAACTTCAGAAGAAATGTCACAGAGCTGTGCAAGGGGAGGATCCGGTTGCAGCTTAGGAAAAGGCTTTTCACTAGATGGTGGTTGGGTACTGGACGGACCCCTCAGGGCAGTGGTCACAGCTCCAAGCTGCAGCAGCTCCAGGAGTGTTTGGACAATACCCTCAGACACAGAATTTGATTTTGAGTGCTCATGTGTGGAGCCCAGGGTTGTATTTGATGACCCTCTTGGATCCTTTCCACCTTGGGACATTTTGTTATTATATGTGTACTACATGATTTTATAACTAGCAAAACTCCATAAGAACTTACAAATTTTCCCACAGTTTAAACTAAGTACATTTCTTCTCAGTTGAGACTTGCATTTCTATTCTATTCTATTTACTTTAGTGAGGGCTCCAAGTACTGATCCATACATTTGATACCCATGAAACACTGCATTTACCTCATTTATTCAAATGGCTAAGAAGAAAGAACTGCTTTAAGAAGGAGGTCATGCAAAACTTACTTCAAGGACAAGAGCTTTCCTTGTGACAATGGAATATGGAGTCATACATTCCTCATTTTATTTAGCTATGCAAAGGCTATCTCTCCCAGGTGACCTGACACAGACCCAGTCAACACCATCCATAATGAAAATCAATCACACTAAGTCACTATACAATGACTCCATCTTCTTTAAAAATGCACAAGTTTTCAAAAAACAAGGATTCAGAGACTGATTAATTTGCCATTTGTCTTGGACAGTGCACACGTTGCATTAAGAAGCTGCCTTGAATTTTTTTCCTCAAAGGATGGTCAAAGATCAAAGCTTCAAAGATGATCATGCTCTCCCTCCCAACGCCTTCACCCTCCCCTCCCTATCCCCACTCCTCTCCCCCTGGAAAAAAGAAAAGGTATCTAAAATCCAAGCTGAACAATGACTTCACTATTTGATCACAATCTTCCAAATGGAAATGCTGCACATTATTTTTCATTGCACAGGAGACCATTCGAGGTATCTGCAATGGCGCACAACAAATATTCAGAGGAAACTTCACATGAAAGATGGAGTACTGATTGCAGTACTGTGGCAGTTTATTCTTCCTAGATATGAAATTAATTCTTAAATCTATTGTTCAGAGTTAATGTACTATATTCAGAAAAGTCTCTCTGTGAGATAACAACCCCCACAATAAACAAAAGCAGTGTGAGTCCCTTGCTAAACAGGCAGGAGATATTGTTACAGTGAGTACAAGTAAAGGTGATATAATCTGCGTTTCCATTCTCTGAGTCTTCTCAAAAGTCTAAGATGTTTTTTAGAAGGAAAGGAATTACTGAGAGTAGGAAAGGATTCAATCGAGGGTATCTTGAAGAATCTTGACCCTTCTAGTTCATGAGCCTGACAAGTTGCAGTCTGGTTGCTGAAAGAGCTTGTTGAAAGGCACCTCTGGAGAAATGACTGAAGTACAATATAATCTTCAAGAATGTCAAGGTAAACAATTGAAAAACTCTTGTACAAGAGTTATCTTTGTTTTAGTTCCTAATAAAAATCAGGGCACACTGAAACCTCTTTGAAGCATTTCTAGATGCTTGAAGAAGAGTGTGTTTGGAAATGGCAGTATGATCATCCTGATTTCTTTTACTTCTGTTGTGATGAAATGATCAGATCTATGGATATGCATAAAACAGTCACTGTTTCTTACACTGACTTTGGCAAGATTCTTGACATGATCTCCCACAGCATTCCTGAAAACATTACTGGATGGGTGTAAAACTTCCTGAAATGTCAGGCTCAAGGAATGTAGTTAACTATTCATATTGTGCTTGGCAACTGGTTAGAAGTTCTCATCATCATGGGATGCTGTCCATTTAATACAATTGACTTGGAGGAAGAGGTACTTTCACCAACCTCAGAAATGATACAAAGTGTGTGTGTGGAGAGACTACACAATGCTTGTGAGAACCAGGGCGGGTGGAGAGGGTGGAAGTGATAGGAGGAAGAGACTAATGGAATCCTTTGTGCGCCTGAGGCAGAAGCACACAGCAGCTCTTCCCTTGGAAAGCAGAGCTCCAGTTCTAGCAGTCAACATAACCAGAAGGAGCTCTGGAGAAAAGATGTCGGGCTCTGTCAAACGGTGAGCCAATTACTTGGGAAGATCACACTGAGAAAGATGTACTCAGCCTAAAAGAAGCATTGAACAGCCAGATTACACTCAGTGGTAGTCATCAAGATTTCTGAGCGCACAAGCCCTGTAAAGGAAGAATGAAGAACTGGAATTTGATCATCCAGGAGCAGAGAGGGCTTTGGAGTACGGTGGTGGTAGTAGAAAAACTTACTAGCAGTCTTCCTACACATGCAAAGACATTTCCAAGAGGATGCATCTTTATTGGCATACATCATGGGACCAAAAAAAAGACTGTTAAAATGCTGAAGTAGAAGATGTTTCTAATGAATAGAAAGCAAAACAAGGATAATTAAGCAACAGAACAAGTTGCGCAGAATCTCTACCTCTGGTTATCCTTGAGACTTAGCTGGAGAAGTCCTATGCTCCCAAATCTGAATGCAGTGCTGATCTTTCATTGACCAAGATGTTTCACAGGAATTCTGTGAAGATGCCTTCCAGTCTGAACAGTTCTGTGATTTGAATGCTATGATTTCTAGTTATACATTTCCCTGAAAGTATTGATACTGTCATCTCCCTGTGGATGAACATCAGGCTTTAGTGGACCCTGCCATCATTCAAATTGGAAGAAATTTTCTTTATCAAAGAAATTTTCTTTATCAAAATATATAGAAATTTTCTATATCAAAATACGGAAGGCAACCACTGACACAATGAACTGTAATGGTACCTCTAATGTACATTATATCAAGGTAGAGCTATTGAGTTTTTCAGATGAAGGATCATTACCTGAATAGCTTCTCCGGTGCAACAAAATAAAAAATAATGATCACACTTGAAAAATTATTATTAGATGAAATGACTTGGTTACTCTAAGAGCTCGTAATTATCTCGTAATGTCAACATTACAGATTAATCGTTCACTATGTTTTTTCATAGAATGTTATTCCTGTAATTATTGTGGAAAAAGTCTTAAGCACTTAGTGTTGTGACAAGAATGTTTATATATTGTCATTAATATTGTGCACATGAATCAAAATTCCTCCTAAGTTTCTGACAACTGTCATCCCATTTCATATTCAAATACTTTTCTGTCCTCTTTCAATTTGCTATCAAATAGTTAAGTTTCTGCTTTACCATGATAAAGGGATATATCCAAGAAAGCCATTCATCTAGTTGAAATGAACATGACAAAATCCTTCAGAATCGAACACATTTCATGAGTTTACTTTAAGAAGAAAATTTTGTGAAGGCGATAGTTTCTCTTCATGACATTACTCTGAAAAGTTCACTGAAATAATGAAAGAGGGTGGAATAAAAGTGACAGTGTCACTCTCTTCTATTTTGTTACTAGCAAACTCTGCATTTCTGTGAATGTTGTGTTGTGTATCTTGTCCACAAGTTTTGTGGTCCTTGTTGATACCAAGAAAGAGCATCTCCACAAACAGCCTGAGCTGTACACATAATAAAGGATATTTATATGGAAGGCCAAAATATTGCTGTAATGAAAATAAAATTATAAGGCGCAGAATTCTAGGTCTACTTCAGAGTACACCAAGAATGCTAGTATGATACCAACAGAACAAAAGATTTCTTAGATCTGATTATAAAGAACTCTAACAATGTTAAAGAATAAAATAACTGCATGCTAGGACATTCCCAACTCTAATTTTTCTGCAAAGTATCTTTTATACCATTGTGACAGACAGCTTTTACTGCCTTCCATTTTTATTGCAGCCCTCAACTCAACTTAAAATCATAGCAGTGAAAGAAAAGCTGCCTTAATTTCTGTAAAAATGTTTTAATTTTATCATTTTTCAGTACATTTAGGTACTGCAAGGAACTTTCCTTGCATTTCTCTGCGTACTTGCAAGATGAATTTTTCTTTCATTATGTATAAGTAAAATTGCAGTTAGGACCTACAGGCATTTGTAGTCTATGAGGGTTGTCTTCTTTTCTGCTCCTCAGGCCTGGCATGAACTTTGGTCCCAAAGTATATCATTTGTCAATTTTGTGTCATTCAGGCATTTAAATACTGATACCTTTCTATGCTATGGACTTGCATAGGTTGAAGATGCTTGTGAAGTTTTTGTGAAGCAGGGCTGTCATACTTGGTCCTGCTTTGAGGAATAATTTTCCTGCCTGATGGAAGGATTTAGTTTATTAGAGAAATTTTTGCCCTACTGAGTGGAAGCTCTTGTCAGGAGACTGGAAACTACAAAGTGATGTCAAATTTCCTGACTTCAGGAGAACTACACCTTGTGTATGACTTAGTTACTGATTAACTTTGATATTCTGGGCACATAATTATAAACTCATCTAAATTAATTCAGTTATGCACACTTAATTTTGAGTTTTTAGTATCATAATTGAAACTCACTTGGATCTGATTTTCAGAGAGATCAAGAACACATCAGTTCCAAGTTTAAGGTGAATTAACAAAGCTAGAAAAGCAATCATTGGCAAGAACAGAGTTTTGCCTGACTTCCTAAGCAGTTCATTTCTATTGAGCTATCCTATGCTGGAAAGGACTTAAATGAAAAGGCATTCTGCAGCATTAAAATATATTTAAGATCTTCTGAATAAGAGTAAAAAAAAGAATAAACAGTAAGCACATGAAGTTTGGTAACCTGTTTGGATGAGTAAGAAATTTACTATGAAGAGCTGAAAGTTGTTACTGAGTGATGAAGTAGCAAAATAATAATATTCAATACAGATAAAAGTCATGAAAATTTACATCCAAGCAAATATGGGGGGGGGGGGGGGTTAGGGGAAAGGGGTGGGTGACAATCAATTCCAAATTGACTATAATATAAAAATCTTTAGTAGCATTTAATGAAAATAGAATGCTCATACCATCATGTGATCATATGCAGTGCCTTCAGTTCTAAGATCAGGTCGATTCTGGTATGGATTTCAAATTGTGTAGTGACTGTGAAAAGAGAAGAAAGTCAAAGAATGATTAGATATGTGGAACAAATTTCAAAGGTGGAATGACAAAACTTCATATTCACACTTCTGTTTTCACGTGCCTCTTTGTGTGCTGGAAGGAGAATGTAAAGGTTTTTAAGTCATATTTATTTTGGAAAAACAGAAAAGCATTAGCTATCTTTGCCTGCTCCAAAGAGAAAAGAGAGTGATGGAGAATGAAGAAGATCAGAAGTAGAAACACAGCAACTGGGGAATATTCTTGCTATTTGTACAACTAGAAATACAGAAGTGGGAATGTACATTCAGAGTGATAATCCACCATAATAACCTTCGGGCTGAGGGATAACCTTAGTGACATACAGTTTTTGCCATGAGTTACTCACAGGCATAAGACTCAGCAAAACCAGACTGACCATATTAAGTTAAATTGCTGGTTGCTATTAGTGTGCTCTTTTGTATTGCTGGTGAGAAATACAATGAGCTAACAATGAAACCATAACTGAACTGCACAACGTAAGGAAATAAAAGCTGAGGACATAAAGTAGATTTTTGTAATAGAGATTATGGAGAAAACTGCCTGGTGGCCTGTCAGATTAACTTGTAAAATCTTTGGGAGCATATGCATAGCATTTCCAGTCCAGTAAGTTGCTATAATCACTGAAACTAAAAGTTTTGGGAATAGCTATGGGGAACTTCTGCACTGATACACTTTCTCCATTTCACTATTGTCACAAATGGAACAATGCACTTCACTTGTATGAGAGAAACAGCAATATATTTATTGATACAAAAACTGAATTAACTCCTAGTCACAGATTTGGTCAACACCGAGGGATTATACATACAGTCAACTTGAGGTATAACTTTAGAAAAGCTAGCAAAGCCTAACAAACTATTATTCACTTACCAAGGATCTGTGTCAGCAAGGAGTCTCTTGATATGAAGGCATAAGGGATCTTTGCAGCAGGAGCTGATCGTGGCAAGAGGCAACCTACTCAAGTGGAGATCCTACTTTATAGGCCACTGTAATACAAAAAAGCTCAAAGGGCTCCTCCCTTCAATATGGTTGACTTCTAGTCATACTAGATACGAACTGCAGTTTTCAGCTAGATGTTAGTTTCTCCAAAATCTATCTTAAGCCAGACAGCATTCAGCACTGTGATTAGGCTGGTGCTAATGCAGTAGTCTTTAGAAGCAGAACAAGGTGACAGTTTCTTCACCAGTTTGCGTGGGCCAGAAAGCAACCAGTACTGTGGTCACTGACAAGGCTGAGGGTGAAATGTTCAGTCTGAAGAGAGGAGGGTAAGGAGGGGGGCAAACTGTCTCAACCACCTACAGAACATTATGTATAATGCAGTGCTCTGGAGACTCAAAAAAGATGAAACAATCACAAACTTCAAAATACAAGTCTCCCTTTGTCTTAGAATTACTCAGCAGCATTTGTTTAAGGTACACCAAAGAGACTTGAGTCAGAAACAAGACCACCTTATTGATGTTCAGATTCATGGCTGTGATACTCCATATTTTTTTTCTCTTCTGCCTCAATTCTACCTTGATTGTTTTTCTCTTCCTATGGGCTATCAGACCAAGTCCTTTGCCACACAAAAATATGTATTGCTTACACAGGACTGCTGACAGAACCTTTTCTGTCATTCCTATTGAAAGTCATCTCACAGACTTCTAGGCACAAAATAATTTGCATCACTTGACAATCAAGTTTGCTGCTTTTCAGTAAGATCAATGAAAGAAGTCATCAAGTGCATTTTACAATACACAAATATCAGAGTACCATCCACTGCACACAGTTTCCAGGTGTACCACGAACAGTTTAAGCAGAATATAAATAATTCAGGGAGCATGATGGTTCACAGAATTTCACAGGATTGTTCCCCAGAAAGCACAATAACAGACTACACAGCCTGTGCATTTAAAAACCAGGGCAAGATTCAACAATCAGTTTTCTTCAGAAGTTCCCTTCAGTACTGCACAAAGAAAAATAACTCTTACAATAACTGATACTATATATTCTACAATTAAAATCCTAGACTTCTGAAATCTATAATAAAAATGTGATTTTGTGGAGTTGGATTATTTTATTTTCTGAACAAATTCCCAAAACTGAATTTCACTTATAAAGGTAACTTTAATTAAATTCTATACAGGATGGAAAAAGACACCGCAGTAACTGCAATCCTATGCTGTGCAATGAGATATGAGATAAAATTTTCTTTTTTTCCACTGAGGAGTCATAGCTGATTAATGACATTTTTTACTTTTTTTCTGACTGTTGACATTGCTTTTCCTCATCTGCTGCATAACCTTGATATTTAGGAGTTTTAATAGTTCAAATGGGAAAAAAAAAACCACAATTTCTTGCCAATACCACTGCCTTTTATCCAGGACTGCCAATTACTTTTTGAAATTTTAGGAAGGTAAAAAAGAGCCTCCGTGCAAAACTGCTCAATTTTTACCCTTTAGTAAAGGATTTATAATTAGTTCTAGAGATTTTAAATATCACCAAGCTGCTTGAATTTTACCTAAAATGTAGAATTCTTCTCGTTTAGATCAACAAGTTCTAGGTGTACTTCTAGAACATAACAGCATGTTACTTTCATTGATCTGAACTTGAAGCATCTCTGTCATCTGCCAGCTAGAGGAACCTCAACAGGCTAAAGAAATGGAATGGGCTGACAGGAACCTTATGCAGTTCAGCAAATAGAAGTACCAATCTGAACCTGTGGAGGAACAATTGCATGTATCAGTACATGCTGGGAAACAGCAGGATGGAAAAGAGTTTCTCAGAAATAGTCCTGGGACTCTGAGCAGACATCATGTTGAACATGAGCCAGAACTGTGTCCTTACCAGAAAAGAATGGCAGTGGTTTCCTGGACTGCAATATGAGTGTTGCCAGCAGATGGACAGAGGTAATTCTTGCCCTTCACTCAACATCTATGAGGGCACTCAGTTCTATGTCCAGATCTGGTCTCTTCTTTGCAAGAGATACATAAGCATACTGGAGAGACATGTCCCACCCAGTGATGGCCACAAAGATTATGTGACTAGAGCATCTCTGCTAAGAGAGAGCTGAGAATGCTGGGATTGTTCAGAATTGATGTGGAAAAACTCAGGAGGAATCTTATCACTACTCAAAAGGACAGTGAAAATGGAACCAGTGGTGACCAGTGATGAACCAACAGAAAACAAAATATTCTGTCTGAACACTGGAAACCACTATCTCACTACAAGGGTGACCAAGCCATGGCACAGGTTGCTCAAAGAGGCTGTGGAATCTTCCTCCTTAGGGACATTCAAAAATTGTCTTGATGAGTGGAGAGGTGGCTGTGGGTGTCCCTGCTTGAGTTGGAGAGCTACTCCAGACTTCCTCCAGAGGTGTCCTCCAACTTCAACCATTCTGTGATTCTGTGATTTAAATAAGAAACTGAGCTAAGAATAAGGCCAGATTATTGAATTTGAAATTATCCAATTTTCCTTGATAATTAAACAATAAAACTCATTTGCATGCATAACCCTATAAGACTTGTTTCATGTTATGCTTTCATTATAATCTTTAAGAAGTCATGCTGTGTAGTATTTTATCACAGTTTTTTAGAAATGAGTTGCAAAGATTTTGTAAGTATGTTCAAAGTTGTTCATAAAAAAGACTCTTCAAGCATGTCTTAAAAACTCCATAGAAAGTTCACGTTCATTTGCAAGTAATTTTTTACCTGCCCTCACATCCATTCTTTTCATATCTTTGCAAAAGTGCATACTTGAAGAAGAGAGGGAAGGAAGAATAATATTGGTGATATGGATTTTGAGAATAATTATCTTTTCAATTTTTCCTAATGAGAAACAGAAACAGGCAGTCTCAAACCATCTCCTCAGCTGCTGATACGATTAATGTACTGATTAACACCTTTTCCAAGTTGGACTGGAGGTGAAAGCAATTCCATTTTGCAAAACCTCATGCCAGCCATTTGCTGACATCTTCATTAACCTCACTGATAAGAAAGCCATTTCACAATAAAAAAATTCAAGGCTACAGATTTTATCTTCACAGCTTCACCTAACAATGCTAATTCTTTGTGTGGAACATGCAGGTTCAATTACCTTGATCATTTCACTGTGCCCTATACCTTTTTTTTTTTTCCCTCTTTTTTTTTCTTTTGTTTCTTTTCTTTTCTTTCTTTTTTTTTTTTTTTTTTTGTTGTTGTTGGAAGGTTGACACAAAAGGAACCAATTACTTCACACTCTCTACAGAAGACTGATTTTCAAAAGGACTTTTCACCTTCTAACAAAAAGAGAGATCAAGAATGTAGATAAAAGTGAATAAAAGGGTCATCAAACACAGAAAGTTGGTTGAAAGTGCATACTAGAAGCAACAATGCCATGTAATTGCATTTGAAGCTGTGCTTCAAAATTCAAAATTCTTCAATTTTTCAGCAATTTCACTGGCTGACAAACAAAAACAAGCACCCTGGCTTCCCTCCAGTATACAGCTGCATTGTTAGAGCGTGTCCCTTGTTCAGACATGATAAGTTGCTAATATGGAGTCAGCATTTGGCAATGCTTTCCAGTTACTTTAAAAGGCGTATTCATTATTGGAAATGATTTTATTTTATTTTAATTTCTTTTAATTTTTTTTTTAATAGACTCTACTTTAGGATGTAAATATCTCACAGAAGAAAATGTAATGTCGTGTCAGAAAAGTTAACGTAATTCTCCTTTAAATCTCAGACATGCAGGTAAGTGAATATCAGTAGGTATCTGTTGAGCAGGATTCGAGCTTTTGTAATGACAGGATTGTTTCTTATCTCTTTCCTTTCAAGCATTCGGTAACTATTTTAGACCAGAGGACCCACACAGCCTCTGTTCATGCAAACGTGAATATGTCTGTGTTCTTGTTGTTTGAAATTTGATAGTCTAATCTTAACAAAATGCAAATTCCAGTACAATTTTTTTTTGCCTTTTCAAAATACACTCAAAATATTGTGACAGACTGACTCTTGTCCTCAAGCTGTGTTTGTTCTCATAGAGATTAGTTTTAGACCACTTAGTTTCATGCATAAAACACACGACAGATAACATGAAACTCTCCATCTGCCTTACAAAAATGTGGTTATTCTCTAACTCTGCAAAGTTAAAAACATCACTATTCCTTCATAATTCCACAGACATAACTGATCTCATATGATACCTGATCTTATGGTGAATTTTCTAAAATTTGGAATCCAGTATCTTGTAATGTATTAATGCTAGAAGTAAAAGCCCTTCATAGCAGTTTGGCATATTATCCATGATGCAGCATATATAGCATCTAACATTTATGTTTGCCGACTTAATTCACAGGTCTCCACAGCACTATCCAATAAGCAAGGAACAGAAACTTCATCATACAGGGAAGATATGACACATACTTTCTGTTGCACAACTGCAGTAACTTTTCCATCAAATCCACAAGTGATTCACTGCAGTATCCTACAGTCTGACAGAGATTTCCTCTATTCTGAGAACGTGTTCTTCACATTTTTTGTTGCCTCCTTAGTAATTATCATCATCCAGGCTTTTCCTTTTGTAACATTTCTTTCTGCACATTCAATATTCTGGCCCAGTTTTCAAAAAACGGAAGAGTTGTTTCTGGTACAAAAATAACCCAATGCTTAAGGTCACTAGCACAGTCCTAAACAAAAATTGGTTGTTCTGTTCAACAGTTACTGACAGCTACAGCTTTCCCTGTGTTACACTGATCTAAGCTAGTCCAAGTCACAGCCTGAACTAGCAAAAAGCTTCCTGATACCAGGGTCATATCTCCACAAAACTATATCCCCAAAAACACAAGGCTAGCAAAGCCTTAAGTTCTCCTGAGCAGCTGCTAATTGATCTGAGAAGTAGGAAAAAAGCTGATTAACAAAGCTGCCTAACTGAAATAAGAAAAAAAAAAGTGCTACTGGTACTGATGCTTATGGTAGTTTTACACATTGGATAATAGGAAGAACTGGAGAGATAAGGGGGCTCTGAACCTTTTCAGCTCAGCACTGTATGTTTAGACTGATTATTAAGAGGAGATGATGTTGAAGCATTCCTTTGAAATGCTTTATTTATGTATTAACACAGGCAGTGGTTGCTTGTTTAGCACAGCAAGCCTCTAACTCTACATTAATTTTGTTTTGTAGGCCTCAACCTGCTTGTTTACCACATGCCGGGCAGGTACCATACATCCTCTGAAGATACACGGCTGCCTTTGCATCTGAAAAAAATTCCCTTTGCAGTGACAGCTACTGCTTAGCCCCGTTACACCAGAAGAAATGTAGAGAAACTAAGACAGATTTATCCACAACCTTAATTCTTACCCTCTTGCCTTTTAAATTAATTTTCCAATTAATTGGACGCTGATCACCTTGCCTGATTAATCATAAAGGGCGTTCTACCTTTCAGGAGGCTAATTCAGAGTGCAGGCCTGTCTCTACTGGAAACAGAAGCTTCTGTACAGTGTTAATGGGCAGAAGGATGCATTCAACTTCTCTGCAGTTATTATGGGACCTTCTAAGTAATGTTCTCACAATTTGAGAAATATTTCACAAACAAAGAGGCAGCAAATGCCCACTCGAAGATAGATTTTAATACATACACAGAATACAAAGAAAACAGAAAAGCTTCAAGAGGATAGAGAACACAGGAGAATCAGACATACACAATGAAAAAATACAGTGTATGCTGTATATAAAAATATATATGGTATTATATGACACAGCATGCTTTGCTGTGCTTCACTATCTGTCACATACTATTGTCTATGTATGGTACCTTATATTCATAACAATTCGTACAGAGATATATTGTATATATGTCGATATGTATTATTTATTTCATGTATTTGTATAACACCAACACAGACCACATGGAACATACCATCAATGGGAGTAGTCTGCAGTTGAACAAGGAGCCAGGAACAGGATTCAAAAACATGCGCACACTTCTTAAGGCTTATGCGAATTTAAAATGAGTGAATATCTGCACCTGATACTAAACTCAGACTGACTGTCGAAGTTTGTTATAAGACACAGCTTGAAGGCAATTTCTCCTATTTTCATTTGTGAGTCACTGTATAAAATGCATGGAGTAATTAGCTAAAAGGTACCATAAACAAAGCGTTTCTAAAGAAAAGAAACAAACACAGAAGACAGATGCCAGGCATCGGTTTAGCTATGCAACATGTTACAAATGAGAGCAAATCCTGAATCTTAAAATAAAAAAGCTTACTGAGTAATGCAAGGCTAAGTGGGATGAGGTGATAATTAGCAGCATGACTTTCAGCTGTTCAGAATATAAGATTAGAAAAAATATATTTTTCAAAGTGACAGCAGTGTGAGTATTTGCCAGTGAATAATTCACTTTTTAAACATTAGAAAAGTAAGTCATTCATTATTTTCAATGAAAAACTTCACAGATTTTTCCACTATACCGTAATGCATGTATTTAATAGCAGAGCTATTGTACTAAGCTATTGTAGAAAAAACTCCTGCCAACCTGAGCTAATGGCCTGGAACAATAGGCACAATGGAACACAATGTAATGTTCTTTATCTGTTCTTGTGTATTTCAGGCAAAACAAATATTTTAGCTTTTAGTATTATTTTTTTTTTTATCTGGTACGATTTTTGCTTTTCTTTTCTTTTCTTTTTTTTTTTTTTCCTGCAGAGAACAAGTTTTATGAAGAAAGCATTCCCAGTGCTTTCACAGCAAAAATATCCTGACTTTGAAGCCCAGATTTGAACATTGTTAGTCTTAAGATATCATGGCCTGAGAATAAGCTCAATACCCTAAAACAGGAGTCAGAATGATGGGTACAAGTATGCTAGTCAGAAGAAACTTTACAAGACAGGTAGGGAACTAAATCTGACCATAATATGCACTTCTCTGTACTGTTTGTGCATACTTCTGATTCACAAAGTTATGAACTACAAGTTTACAGAAATGAACGTTGCATATTAATATCAGCTGAATTTGGTGACTAAGAGTGACTATTAAAAAGAGAGAAGAAAATCATGTCAGACTGAATTACCTCTAAGGAGAAGATTTTCAGATTGGGATTTGGAAAATGAAATAAGGAAGAGAGCCATCTGATGAATGGACAAAGATGAATTTCTGAAGTCAGCCAGAAACTAGAGTGTCTCGCTCCAATTTATAGGAGGGAGGCAAGGTTCTTTGATATATTATACACATCATGAGATTAAGAAACAACGGTTCAAATGTTGGTCCGACCAGTTTATTAGAAGTCCAAGCTGCTTATGAAGATGGGGAAGGGAAGGTGGGCGATAGGAAAGATAGGAAATATAAGCAAAGAGTGTCTGTAGAGAGCAAAAGAGATATTCACCACCAGGAGTCCAGAGAGGTACACAGTAGGTCCCTTGATCTCAGGAACTCCTCCGTTCACCGCGGGGGATGGGAGAAAGCCAGGAAACTGCAGCAAGCCGGCCTCAGGGGATCTTCCTAAGAGGTTTTTTTTTGTTTTGTTTTGTTTTTTTTCCTTCTTTTCTCTCTCTTTAGTGAGACATACCTGGCCCAACAGATAAGCCAGGGAGTGGTGCCTTCGTTGCCATGCACAATCATTATCACCTTTTGCAGTGGTCTGCTCCTTCAAGCACCACTTCTGGAAAAAGACTGTTTGTCCTGCTTCTCCTTATCTTTACAATCATAAGCAGAGGTACTGTGGCAAGGTGACAGCAACCATTCACCCTCCTAGATAATGAGCAGTTGTCAGTCAGAGTTTTACCATCAGAAAGGCCTCATGAAGCAAGTTTTGAGACAAATAAGAAACAGTTTTGTCTTTCACACTAAGAGTGAGAACAGTGCAAAGGTTTTGCCTCCTCAGACACTTCTGCAAACAGATGAGGGTGCAACAACATGCACACACTGCAGGAAGTCTGGAAACACAGAAGGACAAAAAATGTATTAGGATATTAAACTGATAGGCTCAGATATTAAATATATAAATATATCAAATATAAATAAATTATATTCATAAATAAATTATATAAATTAAGTATAAATTAATGAACACAAAGTTCTGCCTTTTACTGGGCTCTGATGGAGTACCACTAAGGAAGTGAGTTGCTGCTTTCTGGGAGACCCATCTTCCTGAGTCCACAGAAGATGCCTGCAGTCTTCAGTCCGTACCTTATTAAAACTCCAAATTGGACCCATCATCTGCAGAAGGTACTCAAGCTTCAGAGAGCAGAAGAAGAGCTACATCCACCTAGTAGGAGGTGCCCCTGACTATAGCGGGGGGTTGGAAATAAATGATCTACGAGGTCCCTTCCAACCCAAACCATTCTGTGATTCTACGATTCAAGGATGCTTACTATTTTGTTCCTGATACAACAGAATAATTTCATAGAATCACAGAAGCACCAAGTAATTAAAACTGGAGAAGACCTACAAGACTATGTAGCACAGTTGTTTATCAACACTTTATCTAGGCTGTGATTAGAAGAAGTCTGATTACAGCGAGAAGTAGACAAAGAATAATCCAGCCACTTTCATGGGCAACAAATATATGCAGAGATTAGAGTGTAAATCTGTTGTCTATTAAATGAGTAAGTAAACAGGTAAATAAAAGGTTTACCAAAAATTGTTTGTTTTCTGCTTAGGAAGGTGAAGCAATCAAAGAAAACGGAAAAAAATAAGAAACAAAATGAGATCTAACAATTCTAATATTTCCTGTCAGCTGCTGACACACTCAGACTAGAAATGAAACCCTTATCTTTGAAATAAGATTTCTCTTCTTGATCAACACACCTAATTTGCAGTCCCTGCACTATTTAATTTTTGGCACATCTAGGATGTCTACCACAGACTTTCAAACACTGTCATCACATTAGTATTATTGGGAGGAGGGAGTAAAACAGTCATTGCGATATCCATCTGAGGTCTTGCATGAAGAGGTTAGCTGTATAAACATGCTATGCCATGACTTAAAGCCAAAGCTTGCAATTATTAAAGTTAGGAAGGTGTTGCCTAATAGGATATAAGGAAAAGAAAAGCTCTGAACTTAATAAAAATTTCTACTTGATTTTACACTTTCCTTCACACCTCTAAGATTCTGCCTACATAGCTGCAGTGACTCTGGTAATGACACAAGAAAACGCAAGTACCACCTCCTGAGAGCAAACAAACTACCAAAGATTTTGGGCTGGAAAAGCTGCTTGTTCTTCGGGACTGGTTATGTGCACAGTGCCCTGAGGAGAGGCACTCAGAGCACTCAGGATAGCAGATAATGGCCTTCAGTTGTGCCAGGGGAGGTTCCGGTTGGATATCAGGAGAAATTTCTTCTCAGTAAGAGTGGTCAAGCATTGGGATGGGCTGCCCAGGGGAGCGTGGAGTCACCATCCCTGGAGGTGTTCAAGAAACATAAAGCTATGGCACCAAAGGACATCATTGGCATGGGGCACGAATGATGGTTGGACTAGATGGTCTTAGAGGTCCTTTCCCTTCTTAATGATTCTATGAAATCACAGGTGCAAAAATTTTCCTACTGTGATAATTATGTGATCTGCTCTTTCTATCTCTTGAAAGCTTTGCTAGCCTTTAAATTCACAAATATCTAAGTTTTATTTACTGCGGCTTCTGCATTTGACATATCATTTAGGTGCTGGTAGGCTTCATGAGAAGAAACTCATTTTCAGTTGTTTTAAGTGAAACCCAAGAACTGACTGTTCTCAAGTTTTGTTGCCTACTGATAATGAGGAAAAGAACCATATACATTTCCTAAACCAATTCTGTTGGTGGTCACTCAAAGTTGAGGATTTTAAGGCCAGAGGACCAAAAATTTGTCTAGGCACTGAACCCAGCTTCTCAGGCATACTGTGCGCTGCTCACTGGATCCTGTTTTCTTTTAGTTTCTAAGAACCAAAATACAAATCTAATCCAGAACAGTTACCATGAAGATTATTATACTAAACTGATACTAAACAAATTGTAGGCCGTTTGTCAAACAGGAGCCTTACTTCTTTCCTCTTCCTTCACAAACAAGAGACAAATCTCTGCCCATTACATTCAATGTAAGATGGAAATTCTTCTGTGTTCACAGACAAGAGAGGATCAGGTAGATTAGTAACATATTTCTAATAAAAATGTCCAGGATTTGCCATGTTACTGAACTGAACATGGTAAAGGCTATATACATACTTATCTTGATGCTGAAACCAAAAGAATCCTATTTTCAGCAAAGCACAGAGAGCTTCTGGCTTTATGATCTTTATGAGAAAGAAAAGGGAAGAGCTTCTGTTAAAAGGAGAAAATAAATAATGTCTGAGACTGGCTGCAGAACAGTACCTCTCTGTTCTTCACTTGTGTCTTGCGGTAAATAGCACTTCTGTTTTATCCAAAAACATGATCTCTATTTTACAGGTGGAACAACACAAACGCAGACATGGATCCCCAAATCCTCAGTGATGTTCTAGCCATCCAACTGTTTGATACCTACTGACCCCTAGCACCTGACGATGCTCAACATCCAGGGTAAAACTGACTGATGAAAATCCCCCAGCAGATCAACATCAGAAGCAGAGGCAGGAGTACAGACCATCCTACCCTGAGGTTCAGCCCAGATGTGCCGTGTTCCCATAAGTAACCAAGATGCTCGAGCAAAGCACGTGGTGTTTTCTCCTGGTGGTCTGTATGGACTGAACACCTACCAACCACCACCTCATGGAGTAGCCTGACTTTTGCATCACATCCTTATAAAGCTGTGCTCAGCCCTAAACGCACACCCTGATGTTGTCACACAGGTCGTCGCTTTGTTATGGGCATCAGGTGGCAAATATCTATGCAGTTCTGTGTCAGGGTTTTCACCTGGAGGAGTAATTAAAATCAGTATGTGAAGTTTTAGCTGTCCTCAGTCTGGAGCAGAAACAGCTGCTGCAGCCACAGGCTGCTCGCTGACTGGGCTGAGCTCAGCAGCAGGAGGGACTCCTGTGTTCTTTTCCTTTCCTTCTGAGCAGGCAATTACAGCAGTTACTAGGGGCACGGAGAAGCAAGAACAGAATGATACAATAAAGCAGAATGAACTAAACATGAGAATAACTCTGCAAGGAGAATATATACCCTGTAAAAATATAGAAGTATTTATACTGATATGTAACTACAGATATATAATCTTTTCCTTTTTCCTAGACACTGCATTCCAGAGGGTTTTTCTCCTATTTTCCTCTGTTCCAAACTGTACTGAGCAGCAGCAGAGCTTGGAACCTGGAGCCAGAATTGTCGCTTTGAGAATAAAGCTGAGTTATCAGGAGGAGAGATTTGTGTTCTGCACGGAATGTCTGATGTGGTGATTTATTTCTGTTCTCCCCACAGCGTCTTACAGATTGCTATCAGAAGCCATTCAAATAAATAAAGAAGTAAATAAATAAACAAATAATTACACAGAAACTGTACAGAAACAAAAGAAAAGCAGGCATTGGTTTTGGAACAGCTTATTCTGTAAATTAAAGGAAGAAAAATCTCATTATTTCTGTGACTTGAAAAAATTTAACACTCAAGTGTACTACGTTCTTATGTTAAAAATGTTTTTAAAAGTAGCAGTAAATCAATTCTATTTTCATGCGTAATGCAGCTGTAGTATCTGCAATTCCAGTTTTACATTCTCACTACAAATAATGTATGTGATTTCAACTGCAATATTTACAGCAGAAAGCCAATTAAAAAGTTACTTTCTTCTCCGTTGATGTGGCAAATATTTTGCAGTGTTTAGCACTGACATGACATTAACGTTCAGCCTGTTTTCTTTCTAATCACAATCAATTTTCAAGGCTTTATCTTTCCTCTTTCTTTCTTTCTTTCTTTCTTTCTTTCTTTCTTTCTTTCTTTCTTTCTTTCTTTCTTTCTTTCTTTCTTTCTTTCTTTCTTTCTTTCTTTCTTTCTTTCTTTCTTTCTTTCTTTCTTTCTTTCTTTCTTTCTTTCTTTCTCTCTTTCTCTCTTTCTTTCTCTCTATCTTTCTCTCTTTCTTTCTTTCTTTCTTTCTTTCTTTCTTTCTTTCTTTCTTTCTTTCTTTCTTTCTTTCTTTCTTTCTTTCTTTCTTTCTTTCTTTTTTTTTTTTTCTTTTTTTTCTTTTTTTTTTTTTTTCCTTCACAGTGAATTAACATTGTTTCTGTGCAAGACTAGAAGGGAAAAAAGCACAAAAACTGTACTTCTGTTTTCTCTATATTCTCGTGCCAGATGCATCGATTCCATTATTTTACTAGAGAACCATCTGACGCTAGCATTTTCTTACTACTAAAAGGAATCATAAGTACAGACTGTTATTATTTACCTCTTCACACAAGACTGTGCTCAAACCAAGATGTGTGTTTGAATATAAGGAGAGAAAAAGAGGAAGAACATTTTGAAATGAGGCTGTTTTGTCATTCTGCCAAAGAAAGTCAAAGAGTGAAAATCTGCAGTTGGGAATCGAAGTTGGCAGCAGTGAAATCAGCTGACCCATCAGCATCAACAGTGCAGCCTCGGCCCAGCCCCTCAGTGCCGACCTGGCATCGGTCCGCTATTCATGGGCTGAAACCAGCGCATGGGGGTGCAGTGCAGGGACGGCTCAAGGTATGGCTAATCTGTTTGTGGATCTTGATATGTTGGCTGAACAGAGTCCTGTGAAGTGCAGAAAATACACAGCTGTGCTTTCTGTTGTGATAAAGGAATTTGAGAATGGGCTTCAAGACTGTGGGAAAAAATAAATAAATAAATAAAACACCAAATTTGGGTTTATTTGTGCCTCCATTTTCGTCCCAGTGCTGGAAGGAGTCCTACAGGAAAGGAAAGCTAGGGAGGGACTTTTTAGAAGAGCAGTTAGTGACAGGATGAAGGAAAATGGCTTTAAACCAGTACATGGTAGATTTAGAGTGGATATTAGGAATCAGTTATTTACTCTGAGGGTGGTGAGATGCTGGAACAGGTTGCCGAGGAAGGCTGAGGATGCCCGTTCCCTGGAAGCATTGAAGGCCAGGCTGGATGGAGCGGTGCACAGCCAGGTCTACTTGGAGGTTTTTTCTTTCTATAGCAAAGGGTTGGAACAGGTGATCTTAAAGGTCCCTGAATGGTGGGTGTTGTTGTGCCACAGTACCTCTGCTTATGATTGCAAAGATAAGCAGAAGCAGGACTAGCAGTCTTCTTCAGGGGTGCTGCACGAAGGAGCTGACCACTGCAGAAGGCGATAATGCTTGTGCCTGGCAACAAAGGCACCACTCCCTTCTGGCTTATCTGTTGGGCCAGGTATGTCACACCAAACTAAGGAGAAAAACAGCCTCACAGAAATGGAGGATAAAAGGCCCTCACTAAACTGTGGACTTTGGGAGACAAACTCCCAAAGATACCTTTGACGGAGAATTCCCTGAGGGGAAAACTTTGTCGGAAGAACCCCCGGGACCGGCTTGCTGCGGAGCTCCCTGGCTGTCTCCCATCCCCCGCGGTGATCAGACGAGTTCCTGAGATCCACGGACCTACTGTGTACCTCGCTGGACCCACGGTGGTGACTATATCTCTTTTGCTATCTGCAAAGACTCCTTGCTTATATTTCCTACTTTCCCTATCGCCTACCTTCCCTTCCCCGTCTCCCTAAAAAAACACCTAGGTCTTTAATAAACTGGTTGGACCAACATTTGAACCGTTGCTTCTTAATCTCACGCCGGGTATACACATATCAAAGAACCTTGCCTCCCTCCTACAAATTGGAGCGAGACAGTCCCTTCCAACCCAACCCGTCTTATGACTGAGGGTAACTTCCTGGTCCAAGTACTAGATGCACCAACCTGAGGTGAAGCCTTACTGGACCTGGTGCTCGCCAGTGCAGAGGAGAGCATTAGAGAGGTTAAGACTGGAGGCAGCCAGGGCTGTAATGGTCAAGCCCTGGTAGAGTTTGTGATCTTGAAGAAAGCAGAGTCAGGACCCTGAACTTAAGGACGGCAAGCTTGTAGCTGCTCAAGGAATTGCTGGATGGGATCTCCTGGGTAACAGTCCATAAGGGAACAGTTCCTAAGGGAACAGAACAGAGCTGGCAGCTCTTTAAGGAGGGAATTGGGCTTGTTTAGCTTGGAGAAGAGAAGGCTCCTTGGAGACATTATGGTGGCCTTCCAGTATTTGAAGGGTGTATATAAATAGGAGAGGGAATGACTCTTTACATGGGTGGATAGTGGTAGGAAAAAAGGTAATGTTTTTAAACCAAGACAAAGGAGCTTTATGTTGGATATTAGAATGAAGTTTTTCTCTCTGAGGGAGGTGACGCACTGGAACAGGTTGCCCCAGGAGGTTGTGGATGCCCCATCCTGGAGGCAATGAAAGCCAGGCTGGGTGTGGCTCTGGGCAGCCTGGCAAACCTTCACATAGCAAGAGGGGTTGAAACTACATGATCATTATAGTCTTTTTCAACCCAGCCTATTCTCTGATTTTATGATCCTGTCATTCTGTAATGCTATGATTCCGTCGATGTAAATACATTACTTGCAACTTTGGAACTGAGATGTTTAGAGTTGTAATGAAGGGACTGACCGTGTCTCTTTACCAGACTTTTACAGAAGTCCTCCCTTACCAGAGAAATATCCCTCACTTAGCAGCCACCCCTTGCTCATGTCTGCCAGCTTTCTGGCAGTACATTTGTGAACTACTGTTTTCAAGGGTGAAGCACCAGAAGAGTAAAATCCCATCACAAACCTATGACAAGGACCTTGAATGCGCACTGAGAATTGCAATCTCTTAGTTTCCCCAGTCACGTATCCCACTGGTTTTGTGGTTTTGTTTCTCCCTTTTTGATATGTTTTAAGAAACCACATTAAAAATCATAGTGAGATTTGTTACTTCAAATACTTAATGTTATTATATATTTAATGAGGGCCGCTCTGAAAGTAATGCTTCCTATATTACACTGTTGGTGTTGCAAAAGTGTTCCGTCACTTCCAGAGCAGTGGAGTGTGATTACTTTGCACCTGTAAGACATAGCTATGGAATCAGTGCAGCCTCAAGGTATGCACATATTTGCTGCCAGCAACCAACAAATCCTCCTCTCATCTCGGTAGCTGCTTTGTGTGAAAGATGAAGACAGCCTGGGAGACTTCACTGTGGGGATGATATTTTAAAATTTTATTGATTGATTGATTGATTCCAGATTGGTAGCTGTTATAAGGATCTCTTCTCAGCCCCCTGGGCATTTGGATTGCTTTCTGCTACACTCTCTTCTTTTCATTCTCTGGTTGTAAGTACTTCTCCTGATGCTTGAGCAGGAAAGCAAAGACTTGCTCTCTATAACTTCCTGGAGGTTATAGTGAGCTGGGGGTTGGCCTCTTGTGTAATCAGTGACATTAGGAAATATTACTTCTCAGAAAAGGTGGTGAGGCATTGGAATGCACTGCCCAGGGAGGTGGTAGAGTCGCCGACCGTGGGGGTGTTCAAGAGATGTTTGGACATTGTGTTGAGGGATATGATTTAGCTGGGAATTATTGGTAATGGTTGGAGTAGATGATCTTCTAGGTCTTTTCCAACCTTGATAACTGTGATTCTGTGACTTGGCCTGTGTGACATCTTGGAAGGCTTTGTGATCCAAGTTTAATACAAGTCATGTTCCTAAGGATGGACGTCTTTGCAGGGGCAGAAACAAAGGGATGCAAATTAGTCCCCTGCAGACTATATTGCCCCCACCCACTGTTCTTCCATGTCTTATTTTGTACATTGATGGGGTAGTGGCCTTGAAAGACCTTGAAGAAAAGGCGATGGGGTCCTTAGGAACAATGTATGCCAGTTTAAAGATCTGGTATGTCCTTCAGTGGAACTGCATGCTGTTGCTGACTATCCAGTCCAAAAATGGATATGTATCCCCATGCAAGGGAACAGCTGTGTCATTGGAGGTTTAATCAGAGCCATCTTGACAAAGGCTGACAGCAGCAGCACAGTGATCTGAGCCAGCTCTGTCGTCGTACTGCCGTATTCGTTTGACATCTGTCAATTACTCCAGTTGCCACAGAACGGACTGCTGGGTGGGCATCATTTTTCAAAGGCTGGAGGGCTGCAGCAGAAGGAAACAGAGCAGCAATTAAAACCCCCAATCTGCAGAGAGCCACCATCTTCCACTCCGGACCATGCCAGCCCCACCTACTGCTTTTCCTGGCCAGGAATAATGGGTGGGACATAGGGATCAGCTGGAAGCCACTGCTCAGAATTGCCCCACCTGCCCCAGGAATGCTCCTCTGCCCCTGCAGCATTTTCTTAAAGCAGGGCAAGGCACAGCTGCACACTGCCCAGGCTCTGCCCCCTGCCCCTTGCCCCAGCACACACAGCAGTGCCCTCACTCACCGCTGCAGATTGCATTCAGCTTCTCCCGACCTTGTTTCCTGGAGTGCTGCATAGCCAGCCCTAGGGAAAAAACTCTCATCAGACCCCCACTCCTCAACACAATCCCATGAGCACAGACCCTGGCCCCACCAGCCCAGCCACTTCCCCTCCCGTGCTGCAGGCAGGGACAGTGCCCAAGGGAAAACCTAAGGAAGGCACCCATCCAGGCATGGCCAGGCATGGGCAGGATTTATCTGGGGACTGCAGGGCTGTGCCTTGCTGCCAGGGCAGGGCTGAAAGAGGGACCAAGGGGCTGGGCTCACCAATGAATTCAACAGCCTCATATCGCAAAGGGGCCTGAGAATCGTCTAGGTATGACAGGCTCTGCCACAGGTATTCATCCACTCTCCTCCTGCTCTGCTGCAGCTGGAGAAGAACACAAAGGCATGAGGCTTGCAGAGTCTCCCCAGCTGCTGGTGCAGCCCCTTCTGCCAGCATCCCCTTCCCCAGAAAAGGGGCAAGGGCTCTGTAGTTTTTCTTACCAAACACTCCTTGATCTCCATTTTTCTCTTTCTCTGGGCCAGGCGCTTGAGCGTCTTCCACCCGAGGAACTTTGCACAAGCTATGAGGGTTTCCCTAGAGGCCTGCAAAGCAACAGATGTAGGGAGATGGCAGCACAGACACACATCCCAAGAGTTCTAGTGCTTGCCAAACTTGCCCTCAATTCCCAAAACACCCCTGATCTATCAGCACACCATTGCCTGCACACTGGACAGGTCTGAAATTTGTACCTCTGCAACGCTTGGGGTCTCATCACTCATTTGAAACAGCAGAGGAAGCAGGCCTGTGCACACGACGTTCTTCATGCTTCTCTTTTCACAGAACGTCACTGCTTCCATCACATCCTTGAAGAGGCGGATGGAACCTTCTCGCACTTCACTTGACACCTGAGGGAGGACAACAGGTGGACCTCACCAACACACTCTCACTGCCCATGGTGAGCATGAGTGTAGGCATGGCTGATGTGAAAGGAGGTGCTCTGGAGTCACATTCTGCACAGAGGTGCCGTGCAGTCATGCAAAGCAATGTAACAGGTTTCCAGCATGGGGTTGTCTGTGCCTCAGAGTGCTCCTCCAGCCACCCCACCAGGTCAGGGCAGAGCTCCCTGGGCACCAGGACCAGGAGGAGATGGGGCTGGCCCTTGGCAATGCCCCTGAGGCACATGCTGCCTGCTCAGCTTCCATCTCCCTGCTATAGCACCTGGACAGATGCATGGCACTGGTAGCAAAGGAAGCACTTGGCAGTCTGCAGGTAAGCTTTGTCAGAAGATGCTTTGCACAGGAGCCAGGCTGGGACCCAGTGCAGAGGCTTACACCAGCAACAACTACTAAGCTGCCAGGGACAAGGCAGGCTGGGCTGCAGGGCCCAGAGGATATCCAACAAATGCCCAGGGGAGCAAAGAGAGGAGACCAAGCATACATTTGCAAAATTTAGCCTCCTGCAGCTGACTTACATGATTGAAAAGATGCAGGAGCTTCCAAGCCAGATTCACAGCAATGGAAGAGAACCTTCTCTTCCCTGGATGACTCATCACATTTGCGAAGATCTTCACTGCCATCAGAGCAATACGTGTGTTCGCATTGTTCGCAAACTGCAGTGTCTCCATGATATTTGGCAGCAGGTCCCCTATTCCTCTTGCCTGTACAAAACACATCATTTCTTTTCATCAAAAGGGCAATGGCCATCCTGAAATAAAAGCTCTGATTACGGAGCACCACATGCATGCCTTGCTTCCTGGCAGCTACCACAAGAATGGCAGCAGCAAACTCTGGACAGGTGGTACACTGTTAGGGATGGGGGGGACAGGAGAAGGAGGGCAGGTGAACAAGGACTCTGTGTCTCCTGCTCAGCCTCCCCCTTTTACAACATGCCCCCAGGTAACCCATCTGGAAAGGTCCTGGAAATCTGCCCAAACAGCCACTGGGCCACACCACGGCTGTCACCCGAACTCCTGACTCTCAGGGAAGGCCAAGGCCCAGTATTGCCTACTGCCCCAGCGCCAGGATGCCAACAGGAGTGTTTCATTTGACAAGGTCCAGCTCACCATCTCAGGTCTCTCTGACATCAGCAAAAGGCCTTTGAGCACTAGCCAGAGTATTGGCAGGCTTTTAACCTTCAAAAGCACCTGAAGCAGTTCTGGCTTATACAGCTCTTGCAGTTTCTCTTCAGTGGGATGCATCACCTGAAATAAAGGCAGCAGTGAGAGGCAGGCAGAGGCTGCAAGACTCTCTGCACACTGCAGCTCCTGGCTCCTCCTGCAGCTCAAGGCAGGGCACCAGAGATGCACGACCTGGCCTGGGGCAGCTGTGCCTTTGGAGGGCCCCATGGTCCCTCTGTGCCCCAGACCCAGATCAATACAGGATGGCTTTTTGGCTTCCTCCTGCCCTCTGACCCCGTATAGCCTCTTGCTGTCACACCTTTGAGGGGTGATTGACCAGCAGGAGCTGGCACAAAAATGCCACCAGATGTTGGTGTCCATGAGCTCTTCCTCTCCCTATCCCTACAGCCTGCTCAGCCTGTGCGGACACCTTCCCTCTCCCTGGCTCCAAGCATGGCCCCAATTCTACTCTGCCCTGCCCTGGTTTTCCAGTGTTGGGAGTAAGGCAGGAGGGAGGCAGGGAGCTAGGCAGAAAGAGCCCTGAAGAATAGCATGATGACTTGTCTGGTAACTCACAGCCAGAAGAAGGAAGCCCAGCCTCGTTTTGGTGACATTCAAGATCCCACACAGCATTTGGCTTTGGAGGATACTGAACAGTTCAGCCAAGAAGTGCTCTGAAGTCAATGCCAGTGAAAGCAATCTGTTCCAGATGTCCAGGGTGGTACTACAAAGAGAAATGCTGTGTTAGCAGCCTCAGACTAGCAGAAACACTAAATCATAGTCTGACATGGCAACTGAGCACCTGGTGGAAGGCAGGGTGAACCCAGAGAAGCTCAGAGTAAGAAATGCAACTGAGTCACTGGAAGGGGGGGAGTCAGGATCCATCCTCTCCCAGACCTCATTTAAGGGGTAGCAGAGGAAGCAAGGTAGCAATGGAAGCAAGGGTATCTCTCTGAAGATCCCGGTAAACCTCAGGTCTTCCAAAGTTAAGCAGCTATTTTTCCTTTGTTTCTGCATCCGTGGCTACTGCACATGAGCTTATCCTTGCTTGCTGCAGTCTGGGAACCTGCTAACCCACTGTCATTGAGGGGCAGGGCAGGAGCCTGATGGGGGGCTCTGGGCTGCCATGGTTGATATTGGCTGCTGCAGCCCACCAGCACTGGAAAGCACAGTGGAATGGAGGGCCTGCTCCTCAGGATGTCCTGCAGCTTTCCTTGGCTCTGGCAGCGGGAACATCTGAGCCCTGCTCTTCTCATGGAACAAACACGCAGGCTGTCAGGGCTGGTACCTGTCATTCTCAGGAAGGTCAATCAGCACACTCATCAGCACATCCCTGGGAAACTCCATGGCCAGTACATCCAGCACAGAGAAGAGGATCTGATGTGCTGATGCGTTGTTGCTTCCCAGGTTTCTCTGGATGAACACCAGAATCTCTGGCACCTGGTGGGAGGACAGAAGGAGAATGCTGCTGCTGCTGTAACTGCAGCCATTTGCCACACTACCACTATTATTACTGCCCTTCCCACAGCTCTTTTCTGCCTTAAAATGGCTTTGGATGCCCAAGAGCTGTGGAGAGTAGGTCAGGGCACAGCAATCCAGCCTGAGACTGCTTACATCTGTCAGCCAGGTGGCAGGATCTCTCAGAATCACATCCAGCATCGTGTTGGCCCACTTCTTATTGTCTCCGCTGGACTCTTCCGTGGTCTGAAGGATCATGCAGATGATGTCTCTCCAGTGATGAGGCCGGACAAATTTTGCAGATGGCTATGGCAAGAAGGAAGGAATGGAGGGAAGACACGTCAAACTGAGTGAGAGAGCAGGGCATGGAATGGGAGGACCAGAGGAAAAGGAAAGATGAAGCACCGTTGCTTCAAGGTAACTGCATGCCAAAGTCTTGTCTCCCATCTGTGCCCAAGCTTGTCTCACAGGTACTCCTGAGCCGTAGGCTGCTCTGGGAAACAGGGAAGAAGAGACAGCCTGGCTGGAAAGTTCCTGGCTCCTTACCTCCTGACAGGAATTGCTATTGCTGGCAATGAAACTGCTGAGATTCCAGAGCCGTTCCATGGCCCTTTCTTGTACAATTTTGTTCTGGGTGTTGGTGAAGCATATCAGCACCTGTGAGGAGAGAAGCTGCTGATGCCCACTCCAGCAGAAGCAGTACTGCTGAAACCCTGGCTGGAATCATCGCATCCATCCAGGCTTTCCCTGAGCTGGAGCCAAGCCCTTCATGAGGCTACTGTCACTGATGTCCCTTGTAGGCTCCTGCTGCTGCCCATGTTGTTCCTATGCAGTAGGCTCTAATTCTGTCAAAGAGAACTCTGGGGACAGAGCTATGCAATAGACTGACCTCCAAGATATTCCACAGCTTCTCAATGTTGGAGGTAAGCTGGCTGACCACCAACATCTGCAGCATGTGGTCCATAGCATGCAGGGTCTGTAAAGAGAACGACAGACTCTGAAAGTCTTCCAGAAAGCCCTCTCACCGCAAGAAAATTGCTGTGAATCCCTTTGAAGACCAAGGAAGGACACCCGCAGATGCATGCACAGCATGGGAGAGGTTCTGTGGCCACAAAACTGCTGTGAGCAGACCACGCTGTGAGCACTGGTTGTTGCCAGGCCTGTGGCAAGAGTGAGAGGGAAGGGAAAGGAGTGTGGTGGGGAAGCGAGGCCATGACCCCTCTGGCAAGGATCATTTGTAAGGTCTGCACATGAATAATTCAGAAGCATGGGATCTCCAGTAGTTTGCCCAGTACATACGTGATTGTAGAGGGCAATGTTCAAGTCCTCTCTTGGTGGAAGGTAGAAGACAGATTTGAAGCAGGCATTTAAGAGACCTCTTATTTCATCCTGCTCAATGGCCTTCACTCTGCTGCAAATAGAGAGACCTTGTGTTGGGAGCAGTGGCTGGATTTTGAGGCAGGGGTGGAACAGGTCCTCCCCTGGGAAGGGCTCCCTGGGAGGGATGGGGAGCCCTGCTGGGAGGCACTTGCTCCACGGGGTTGGCCCAGGGGGTAGAGATAGTCCTGCTGCCTCCTGCTTTGGGTGAAGAGCCGAGACCCTGCAGGGAGCTTCAGGGCTTCCTCCAGCATCTGGAGAAGACCAGAGCAAGGGAGAGCTGAGGGCCTCCCTGCTTACATGGGGGATGCCTCCTGGCTACAATCATGGCTGCCATAATTGTGCCCTGGGGATGTGGTGGCAAAACCAGGGGCTGGGCTGGTACCTCAAGCTGGTGATCGCAAGCATGGCCTGGTACCGCAATGCTGTGCAAAGCTTGTCCACAGGCTCATTCTCCAGCAGCTCCTGCAGAGCAGAAATGGAATGGGACTTCACGCTGGTCAGCAGGGCCACAGAAGCTCCAGTGCCCCCTGCCCAGGACCAGAACGCAGAGGTACCCTGTGTCCCACTGCAGAGATCTCAGTGGTACCCACAGTCCCCCTGCCCACCCCAGCTTATAAGGATGCCCAGTCACTGGGTAGCTCTGCCCCCTCCCACAACCCCTTATATTGTCCCCTCACCTTGATTTTCTCTGCCAAGTTATTTTCATGGCAGAAAACAGCCAGGCCCTCACATGAGTCCTTCTTACTGCTGACTTTGCAGATGTTGCAGATGCTCTCCAAGAACATCATCTTCAACAGCTCGTCCTGGGAACCACAGAAAGACAAGGAGGGAGTGTGAGTTGGGAGAACTGTGTCCAGCAGGCCCAGAGCATTGCTGGGTTTAGAGTAGTGCAGGACGCCTGGAGGGCAGCAGTTCTGTCCAGCCAGCATCCCTCCCGCAGTATGAAGGCAGTCAGAGGGACCATCTGGGGATGCCAGCGCAGCTGAGTTTACCTTTTCTGTACTCCTGAGGTACTTCTGTATGACATCCATGGCCTCCTCCTTTTCAGAGAAAGGCAGGGAATCAGCACCTAATCAAGGAAGAAAGAGAGCAGTGATGTAGAGGGGCCAAAGGCGGGTGCGAGCAGAGGAAGGAGCTCTGGCCGTTCCAGCCCTGGGCTCGCTCCACAGGCACAGTCTGCCCGTGCCTGTCAGGACAAGGGGGCCTGGTGTCAAGCAGGGGGCACTCGCTGCCCCAGCCCTGCCCACCACGCTGGGGACCCTCACTCACCACAGTGCAGAGGCTGCACCTCAGTCAATTCATAGGGCTCTGGTTGAGATTTTCTCTCATGGGGAGCCCTAATCTCCTTCCAGGCCACCTTAGGGCGTTTAGGAGGTTTCTTCTCCATCCCGAGGGATGAAGGCTAAGGGTAGGGATACAGCAGCCGTGGGGCTGCCAAAGGTAAAGCAAAACGACTTGGGCTGCGCTCGGGGGCTCTTCGCCAGACCCGCACACTCCTGCCCTGTTTCCTCGCTGTCCTGACGGACACTGCAGGCCATGTGCTGTCGGTGCCAGCTATGCCTGCGTGTCACAGAGTTGGGTCACAAAGGGCCCCCCAAGACCCGCTGCCCCTCCCGGGCGGGGCTGGTTCCAGAGCCTGGTTGGAATGGCTGTAAAAGTCCAGGCATTTGCACTATTGCCTCAAAGTTTGCTGAGAATGGACAAGTCCAAATAATTCCCAGGCAAGGGCTGACAAATCCTTTTTTGGAGGGACACAGATGGACAAGGCCAGGGGCAATGAGAGAGAGAGAGAATGTGCAGATGAGTGGCCATGGTCTTTTGTGTGGGCTTATCTCCAGGAAGATGGCCGTCTCAGGGGGTGCTGCATGTGACTCACCCAAGCAGCCAGGAATGTTAGGTAGGTAGGAGAAAGAAGGATAAAAGAGGGATCAGCAAGCATGAAGTTAGGTTTTCTGACATCAGATTCCTCACAGTGTGAACAAGGAGGAGTTCTGACATCAGATTCCTCATGAACTGACACCTGCATGCTGAAGAAGATGCCCTCATGTTGAAGCACAGGATAGGTATCTGGCTTTGGATCCCTTGCTGCTCCCCTACTGCTGCCAACGGACTCTCACTGGCCTGCTCCGTGAGACCCTGCTGCTTCCTCCACTACCTGCTCTGCGCTGACTGGTTTGCTGCTTGTGGCCAGCCACTCCGTTGCAGCTCCCTTCTGCTGCTGCTCTCCCATTTGCTTTTGCCTTGGACCAACAGAACTCCATGTGCTGGGATGCTGCTGCATCCACGTGGTGACTATCCCCACTTCACGCAATTCTTGCTTTCTTCCTACCTTTCTTATCGCCTGCTTTCCTCTCCCCATCACCCTAATTCTTGGTAGTCGCCACTTTGCCTTCCCCATCTTCTAAGTTGACTAGTATTTGTAATAAACTGGTCGGACCAACATTTGAACCGTTGTTTCTTAATCACATGCCGGGTATTATACATCAAAGAGCCTTGCTTCCCTCCTATAGATTGGAGTGAGATAATGGCACAGACCAGATTTCACAGCCCCATAATAGCATTAGCTACTTTTCTTAAATGGATAAGCAAAAATTCCCTGAATTCCCGAAAACTGAGTTCTGAGTTTGCAAATGCGCAAAAGGTTCTACAGTCCTTAAAGAATGCAGATCCATCCATTACTAACATGATTAAAGCCTGTCAAGATGTAGGCACAGAAAGTCATACAATGGCCTTGCTAGCAGACATGCTGGCAGCAGGATTTGATGCAGGGACAGCTCAAAAAATGAAGTGTTACAATTATGGGGAACCCGGTCATGTACAAAGGGACTGTAAAAAGCCCAAGCGAGCAAATAAAAATACTTCTGCTATTCCAACTCGACCCTGTCCCCGGTGCAGGAGGGGGCTACACTGGGTTCCGACTCAGCCAGCCGCTACCTGGCCAGCTCACCCAGACCAGCCACTGCCAGCAGCACAGGAGTGGATTTGTCCACCACCCAGCCAGTGATGCTGACTGACAGCACCGTGACTCTCATCCCAACAGGGGTAGTGGGGCCCCTTGGGGATGGGCGTAGTGTTCTCTTGTTAGGACGTTCTTCTGTTACACAGATGGGACTTTTTGTTTTACCTGGAGTTATAGATGCCGACCATACCGGTAGCTGCTGAAAGCCTGGACCAGCTCAAAGACCTATCTTCCTATGGGTTCATGAACCACCTCTCGTAAAGAGATATACTGTTCAGTATATTCAGACAAAGCCAGCACTGAAATCTCATCAGCAAGTGTTACATTAGGACATACGTGTCCAACCTTTTGACTTGCTTGGCTAGCGCTGAGTGAACAAGGATTGTCTTGGGCTGCATACACGCAGGTTGCTCCAAAAGTAAAGCCTCCTCTTTATTTTCTTGGAATCTGCATTACGTTTAGAGCAGCCCGCATAATATACATCCTCCATCATATCTGAAACATCATGGCTGTCCGGTGAAGACCCCAGAGACTGGAAAAAGGGAAACATTACCTCTGTTTTTAAGAATGGGAGAAACAAAGTCCAGGCGAACTACAGGCAGGTCAGCCTAATCTCTGTGCCTGCAAAGATCATGGAGCAGGTCCTCCTCAAAGCTTAGGGCACATATGGGACAAAACAGTAATTGACATGCTGCATTAATGGCTGAGTTAAAACTTTTACCTCGTTGATGTTAGAAAACTGTCAGAAAGGTAACCGTGGGGGAAGATGTAACTGTGAGCAAGTCACCAAAGAGCTTACCAGACTCTTTGATAGACCTTATCACTGTGAAGCCCTGGAAGACCAGAGTGAGAGACAAGAGCAAGCAGTGTCTGTTCGCATCTAAGGGTAGACAGAAGGTTCCATTGATATGCATTGTTAATCCTGTTACTCTTAAGAAACCTTTCATCCTTTACCACTGTTGTCTGGGAGAAGCTGGGACCAATTAACTGATTAGAGGAACTGTTAGAGAAACAGGAATGTCTTGCTTGTAAGTGAACAGTATATAAGATGTATGTGAAACTAAGGAGAGCTCTCTAACTCGACTGAGCACTGACAATTGGCACCCAAACAGGTGCCTGAAACTTAAGCTGAATTGAAGAACTGACCGGTCTGAAGTACGTTGAGAGAAGCGCAAGTAAACTGTACAGAGGGATGCTGAGAGACACGTGGCAGGCATTAGAGATAAACGCAAATAAATCTGTATAAGAGAAGGTGAAGAGAAATGTGGGTGGGTGTATTGAGAAAAAGGCAGGTGCGTTGAGAGAAACGCAAGCAACCTGTACAAGAGCATGTTGAGACAAACGCGGCAGGCATTGAGATAAACACGGAGAAATCTGTACAGAACATGAAGAGAAATGGATGCGTTGAGAGAAATGCAACAACCTGAGGATTCATCATCCCTATCTGCTATGATTGTCCCTCACTGGACAAAGGTAAGAGACTACGTTACCATGGGGAATAACATGACCTCGGAACAACACAATGTCCTAATTCCTTTTCAAATTATTCTTAAGAAATGGGGAAGGACGGTGCCCATTGACATTTTGCAGCCCCTCAAATTTGAAGACATGGATTACCTGATAGTGACCAAAACAAAGGAAATTATGCATAACATGGACAATTAGTTTACTAAACCTTCTCAGACTTAATGGCTATCGAGTTTCTCCACAGAAAACCAATGTGGCACAGCCACCAGTAACCCGTTTGCATTATGGAATCACTGCTGGATCCCGAACCTCTGGGACCAGAGAGGAAGAAAACAAGCTGCCAGACTATGGAACCACAAACAGCTAAGAAGATCCAGACTTTCCAAGGGATGATGAGGTGGTGTCACTTACAACAGTGGAACACTGGTAAAACCCTTCTATGTCTCATACAGGTTGAGAAAGGCGAATAAGATTAACGTTTACCTGTAGTAATTAGACACGGACTCTGTGGTTAGTGCGGAACAAAAACTTTTATTGTGAATGATTAACTTCAATAATATGCACTTGGTCAAGTGCCCTATTAAACATGACTCTCTTGCCACATGTGGCAGTGCTGGATCTTCCATCCTCCCCTGAGGAGGATAGCATTGGAGCTGCGCTCGTCCCTCTGGTGCTGTGCTGTGGTACCCAGTCTGTATTGTCACAAGGGTTGGAACAAGGCACTCGTCTCCATTTTGTTGCACCTCAGCGGTGTCTCCTGCTAATAGGAGATGAGGTCGTAAAGGCTGTCAAACATTCGATTATTAGTCAGGAAGTACCTGCGGCTGCTGGTAACCTGCCATCAGTGGATGCGACAGTGCTGCACCTCTCCATTGTGCCAGGTACCAGAACGTAGTCCCCAATGAATGTCTCACTCTCCCTGACAAGAAAGGAGCCACTGGAGGACCCCGTCCCGGTACAGTACTCCGTCAGCATCCGCTCAGCGATGTGCCGCCCACTGCGCCCTGCTCCCAGCCTTCCATAGAACCATTCCTGAGCGAGATGCAGATCGATGTTGGCCCTCACCTCCTTCTGCGCAGGTCGTCTACCCCGTCTGTTCCAGGCTGGGACAACGTACAGCAGGTTCCACGCTTAGCTTATGGGGTCTTCCACAATTTGAGAATCTGCATTCTGACCAAGAAGGTCTTTATTTTCTCCCAGTAATATACACATTAAAGGAACTGAAGTAAGGGACCTGGACAAATTAATTGAGGGAGCCTGGAAAGTATATAGAAAGAGGGACTGTAATGAAAGAATGGGGAAGAACAACAGCAGCTGCACTAGAGCAGGACTTGAAGGTCCCAGGATGAGTTTTGCCCCCAGTGGACTGAATGCAGCGTGCACAGAGCAGGGTAAAGATGTATGTTTTCTGGTAGATAAAGGTGCATCTCACTCTGTACTGCATCAAGAAGTACTACCCACTGATGATTTTTGTAACAATAGTAGGAGTGATCCACAAGAAGAAGCTTACCAATAAAGAAGGGGGCTAAGGGTAAAGCAAGCAACAATGGGAGTAAGTGACTATAGCTGTAAATAACTTTCTGTGAGTAGTTAAGTTTATATTTCAAAGAGATCTAATGTAGTGGTTGGTTCAGTTTTGTGAGCAGCTGTTCCACTTGGGCTCTGTATCATGCACTGGCCATGCAGATATGGAGTACAAGTGGAAAAAACCCTGCAGTCCCTGGCAAGAATAAAAACAGGAGAGAATCTGTGATGGGTGAGAAAGGCAGAGTGCACAGAGTGAAGCAGGGGACGCCCTGCTGGAACTGCCTACTACATTCACCCCTGTCATTTTCCTTCTCTCTCCATTTAGTGGTTTGCCATATCATAGCTGTCAATAAGTAATAATACGTTAGCTTATAAATTTCCATTTCCCACTTATGGAATTGTCTAACATGTATGAGTGCATATACATTGAATAATTTAGGAACTTTACATGTAACTCTTATGTTTAGTGCATTATCAATCAAGGATTTGATTGAATGATGATGATTATGTTATTAATATAATTAGTGCTGTTGTTTTTATAGTGTGGTAATTGCTTGCTAATAAACAAAAGGGGAAAGTTGGAAGGGAGGATGAAAAGCTAAAAGAGGAATATTGTGAATGTCTGTCAGTTTGTAAGAAACTATTTGGATCATTTATACCCGAGTCCAGAAGGACGGGAGCCTGAGCAGTCCAGCTGCTCTCAGGCCCACTTCCAAAGCTATCTGGGTAAGCAGGCACATGCATCCCTCCCGCTGAGGAGTTTGGTCTGCGCCATTTTAACCGGGCTCTGGAACCAGCCCCACCCGGGTGGGGCAACACGTCACAGTGGGGCCCTTTGTGACCCATCTCTGTGACACCCAGGCATAGCTGGCACTGACAGCAGGCGGCCTCAGTGTCCGTCAGGACAGCGAGGAGACAGGGCAGGAGTGTGCGGGTCTGGCGAATAGCCCCCGAGCGCAGCCCAAGTCATTTCACTTTACCTTTGGCAGTTCCACCCTAGGTTTTCATCCCACAGGATGGAGAGGAAACCTCCTCAACATCCCAAGATGGCCTGGGTGGAGAGTGGGGCTCCCCAGGAGAGCAAATCTCCACCGGAGCACAAAAAAGTGATCAGGTTGAACCCACTGCATAGAGGTGAGTGAGGGTCCCCAGCGGGGTGGGCAGGGCTGGGGCAGCGAGTGTCCCCTGCTTGACACCAGGGCCCCTTGTCCTGACAGGCACAGGCAGACTGTGCCTGTGGAGCAAGCCCAGGGCTGGAGAGGCCAGAGCTCCTTCCTCTGCTCCTGCTTGCCTTTGGCCCCCCTATAGCACTGCTCTCTCTTCTTCATCAGATGCAGACTGGCTGCCTCTCCGTGTACTGGAAATGGATACTGTAGATTACATCGAAGCCTACGACATCACCAAGGAAAAGGTAAGAGCAGCCATCTCCATCTTGGCTGTTCCTGCATCTCCAGATGATCCCTCTGGCTCCGCCTTCAGGCTGCATGAGGGCTGCTGGCCGGGCAGAGCTGCTGCTGTCCTGCAGCTGTCCTGTGCTGCTCCAAACCCCACAACAACTGGTCCCCCTAGCCACGGCACTTCCCACTCACACTCCTCGGTTTCTATGTGCTTGCTAGGATCTGGTGCAGAAGTTGCAGTTCCTGAACTGCATTAGCTCACTGTGCAGCACTGCTGGAGAGAAAGGCTGGACAAAGAGCTTGCCTATCTTCTGCATTGTACAAGATCTGTCACAGAAGATTGAGGTGAGGGGACATGGCATTCAGGTACCTGCACCCTGTAAGAAAGACAGGGCAGGAAGAGAGGGAGGCAGGGAAACATGCACAGACACCAAAGTTCCCCAGATGGGACTCCAGGTGCTGCTGAGACCTCAGCAGTGGAGGCAGACAGCAGCACCAGTGTGACAGGGTTTGTCGAGGGCCACTGGGGAGACCCAGGCCCTACCGGTCAGTGGCAGGTTTTCTGTTGGTGGGTGCTGGCAGCTGCCAGGTGCCATCCTGATTTGATTGTGCTTTGCAGGTTCTGTTGTGTGAGGAGCCCATGGAGCAGCTGAACACAGCTCTAAGATTACACTGCATGAACGCTATTGCTGCTTTGAGGTACCTGCCCAGTCCCTGGTTTTGCCAGCACATCCCCCGGGCACGATCCTGGTGGCCCTGACGCAGCTCCCCGCTAAATCTCGGCCCTTGTCCTAGAGCTGGTGGCATCAGGACTGTCCTCTGACCCAGAGCAGCCCTGTGGGGGAGGAGTCACCTCCTGGCAGGGCTCCCCAACCCTCTCAGGGAGCCTTGCCCAGGGGAGGACCTGATCCACCCGCTCCTCAGTAACAAGGCACTGCTCCTAGCATCTGTGTCTCTCTATTTGCAGTGCAGTGAATGCAATTACGGAGGAAGAGATATTACATCTCTTCAACGTGTGCTGCAGTGTCATCTTGTGCGTTCCTCCAACCACGGACCTGAACATTTGCCTCTACAACAACGTATGTACTGGGCAATCTACTGATTGACCCCATGCCTCTGGGCTGCTGCTTGGATTACTTGTGTCCAGAGATCTATAAAGAATTTTGTGGGACAAGGGAGAAGCCCTGCTTGCCCTCACCCCTCTCACTCTTGCCTTGGGCTTGGCAAACACCCTGTGCTTGTAGCCTGGTCTGCGCGCAGCAGCTTTGCAGGGTGTCCCTGTGCACAGATCTGTGGGTATCCATCCATGACAGCCAGAGGGGTTCACAGCAGTCTCCTGGGTATGAAAGGGAACCCTGAAAGGCTTCCACAACCCACTCTTCTCTTTACAGACCCTGGATGCTATGGATGACATGCTGCAGACTGTGCTAAACAGCTGTCCCACCGCCAGTTTCAATAGGCTGCTGCAGAGAATCTTTGAGGTCTGTCTATTGTGAAGTTCTGCCCCCAGAGCTCCCTTGTAGTAGAATTTTATCCCGCTTCATGGAAACGGCACTGGCAGCAGTTGGAGCCGGCAAGGGACCCCAGCGGCAGTAGCCCCATGATGGGCTTGGCTTAAGCTCAGGGGAAGCCTGGATGGATGCTGTGATTCCAGCTTGGAGCTCAGCAGACCTGCTTCTCCTGGAGTGGGCATCCGCCCAGGGCTAACCAGCAGCTCTTCTCCTCACAGGTGCTGCTGCCTTTCACCGTCTCCAAGACAAAAATTGTGTGTGAGAGGGCTTTAGATCGCATCCTGGAGATTAGTGACTTCATGAATAGCAGTTTCTGGCAGCGGGTAAGGAGACATGAAAATTCCAGCCAGGCACTCTCATTCTTTGCATCCCAGAGCTGCCTCTATGGCTCAGGAGTATCTGTGAGACAAGCTGGGGCTCAGGCAGGAACCCTCAGAATGCTTTTGACCTGAAGGGAGGGTCATTATCCTTCCTTTTGCCTGTGGTCATCCCACTCCAGACGCTATTCTCTCACTCCATTTAACATACCTTCCCTCCTTTTTTCCTTCTTACTGCAGCCACTTGGAGAAAACCTTCCCCCTTCTCAGAGGACAGACATTGTCCTTGTGACCCTGGAGAAGATCACTGGGGACTACAGTTTTGATGAGAAGGAGTGGGCTGACGCTCTGCTGGAACTAGTTTTGAGAGACCATGGAACCTGGCTGATGGATGTAAGCAGTTTGAGGCTGGATTGTCATGCCCTACCCTGCCCGCCACAGCTCTTGGGAATCTGAACCATTTGAAGGCAGCAAAGAGCTGTGGGAAGGGCAGTAGTAACACAGCCTGGGAGGCAAATGGCTGCAGTCCAGTGGCAGCAGCAGTCTCCCTGTGTTCTCACAACAGGTGCCAGAGATCCTGGGATGCATCCACACAAACCTGAAAATCCAGAGCACATCAGTTCAGCAGATCCTGCACTCAGTGCTGGATGTGCTGACCATCCAGTTTCCTACAGATGTGCTGAGGAGTGTGTTTGCTGACCTCCCACAGACTGACAGGTATCAGCCCAAACAGCCCCACACGTTTGTTCCATGTGAAGAGCAGGGCTCAGAATCGGTCTGGTTGCCAGAGCCAAGGAAAGCTGCAGGACATCCCGAGGAGCAGGCCCTCCATCCCACTGTGCTTTCAGTGCTGGTGGGCCGCTCAGGGCTGCAGCAGCCACTACCAACCATGGCAGCCCAGAGCCCCCCATCAGGCTCCTGCCTGAGCCATGGTGCTGTGTCTAAGGCAGCCCTGCTGACACAGCATTGCTCTCTGTTTATAGCACTACCCTGGACATACTGAAGAGTGTGCTTCCCCTGCTGGAAAAGTCTGAGGGGTTCTTGGACGAACTGAGCAACGTTCTCCAGGACCAACAGCTGTGTGAGAGATTTAACACCACCACAGCGGAGCTGGGCCTCCTTCGCTTGACTGTGAGTTACTGGACAAGGCACCGTGCTCTCCTTTAGGGCACTCTCTCCCCAGCTCCCTGCCTCCCCCTGCCTTGCTCCCCAGACCAGAAACCTGAGGCAGGGCTGTTGCAGAGTCAGAGCCATGGCTGGGGCCTGGGAGAGCCTCCATGCAGGCGATGCAGGCTTTATTGCCCGTGGCCAGCCATGGCTGGTGTCTCTTTTGTGCCAGCTCCTGCTGGTCAAGCACTCCACAGAGGCATCAGAAGCTCAGAGGGCAGGAGGAGCAGGCCAGAAAGCCATCCTGCATAGTGCCTGGCCTGGGCGCAGAGGGATGGTGGGGCCCTCCAAAGGCACTGCTACTTCAGGCCAGGCTATGTCTCCCCAGTGCCCTGCCCTGAGATCCAGAGCAGCCAGGAGCTGCAGGGTGCAGAAAGTCCTGCTGCCTCTGCCTGCCTCTCACTGCTGTGTTTGTTTCAGGTGATGCCTCCCACTGAAGAGAACCTGCAGGAGCTGTGTAAGCCAGAACTGCTCCAGAGGCTTCTGAAGGTTGAAAGCCTGCCAATACTCTGGCTGGTGCTCAGAGGCCTCGTACTGCTGTATGATAGACCTGAGACGGTGAGCAGGACCTTGTCAAACAAAGCCCTCCTGTTGGCAGCCTGGCACTGGGGCTGTGGACAACACTGTGCCTTGGCCTTGCCTGGCACTCGGGAGTTTGGGTGATGGTTGTGGTGGGGCCTGGTGGCTGAGATTTCCAGAAGCTTTTCAGATGGGTTACCTGGGGGCCTGTTAAAAAAGGGGGCACAGAGTCCTTGTTCACCCGTCCTCCTTCTCATGCCTTCCCCATACTTGGCACTGTTGGCCACCACCTGCCTGGAATCTACAGCTTCCATTCCTGTGGCAGCTGTGGGCAAGCGAGGCATGTGGCTGCTGCTCTGTAATCAGAGCTTTTAAGCCAGGGTGGCCACTGACCTCCTGATGGAAAGGAAATTGTGTGTTTTGTACAGGCAATGGAAATACAGGCCCTGCTTCCAGGAGTCATGGAGACCCTGCGGTTTGCCAGCACACCCATTACCCTGAAGGTGCTGAATATCTTCAGAAATGCAGTGCGCCATCTGGGGAAGAGGCACGCCAGTCAGTTTACTCTGGAGCTGGCTGAGAAGATCCTGCCTCTTATTAATCATGTAAGTCTGTTGTGGATGGCTTTGCTCTGCGGATGAGTGCTTGACAGGAGTGCCTTCTCCTTTCTTTCCTTCTCTGGGCTCTCAGGAATGAGATGTCTTGTGGGCTCTGCAGCCCAGCAGGCTGTGTCCATGGCAGTGCAGCTTGCTTGTTCTTGGTGATGTCAGACCCCTGTGCTGGATCTCAGCCTGGCACCTCAGCAAAACACATTCTGCCAAGGGTTACTTTCAGAACCTCCACCGCTCCCTTTTCTACCAGTGCCAAGCATTTTCTCCAGGGACCACAGCAGGGATGTGGAGGTTGATCAGGCAGTATGTGCCCCAGAGGCACTGCCAAAGTCCAGCTCTGTCTCCTCCTTGTCCAACACTCCCAGTGTGCCAAAGCAGCTCCACTTTGACCTGCTGGGCTGGCTGAGGGAGCTCTCTGAGGGACAAGCACCCCATGCTTGAAACCTTTTCATTGCTTTGCACGACTGCAATGCACTTTTGTGCAGAATGTGACTCCAGAGCACCTCCTTTCACATCAGCCATGCCTACACTCATGCTCACCATGGGCAGTGAGAGTGTGTTGCTGAGGTCTGAGGTCCTCCTGTTCTCCCTCAGGCATCATGTGAAGTGCGAGAAGGCTCCATCTGCCTGTTCAAGGATGTGATGGATGCTGTGGTGTGGCTTAAGAAGAGAAGCATGAAGAAGACCGTGTGCAGGGGCCTGCTCCCTCTGCTCTTTCAAATGAGTGACGAGACCCCGAGTGTAGCACAGGTACGAATTTCAGACCTGACCAGTATGCAGGCAGTGGTGTGCTGACAGCTCAGCTGTGATCTGCAATTGAGAGCAAGTTGAGCAAGCATTCAGACACTGGGATGTGTGTCTGTGTGTGTGGTGCCATGTCCCTGCATCTGTTGTTCTGTAGGCATCTGGGGAAGCCCTTGTGTCTTGTGCAAATTTCCTGAAGTGGGAGGAGCTCAGGGACCAGGTTCGGCAGAAGGACATAGCGGGGATCATGAAGTGTTTGGTGAGGACAATCAGACAGCCCCCACATTTTTGCTGGGGGAAAGGGAATGCTGGAGGAGGGGTTGCACCAGCAGCTGTGGACACTCTGCAAGCCCCATGCTCTTGTGCTCTTCTTCAGCTGCAGCAGAAAAGAAAGTTAGTGGAAGGCTTCCTGCAGCAGAGCCTGCCATACCTGGAGGATTCTCAGGCCTCCTTGCGATATGCGGCTGTCAGATTCATTGGTGAGCCCAACCCCTGCGTCCCTCTTTGGGCCCTGCCCTGGCAGGAAGGCACAGCCCTGAACCCCCAGGTACACCCTGCCCATGCTGCTAGCCCCAGTGGGTGCCTTGCTCAGGTTCCCTTTGTGTACTGCCCCTGCCTGCAGCACAGAAGGGGAAGCAGCTGGGCTCATGGGTCTGGGGTTGGGGCGTGGGTGTCTGACGGAGCTCTTTCCCTAGGGCTGACTGAGAAGTACTTCGGGGAACAGAGTGAGGAGATGCTGAATAAACTCTGCAGTGGTGAGTGAGGGCAGTGCTGTGCATGTTGGGGCTGGGGGCAGAGCCTGGGCAGCATGCAGCTGTGCTTTGCCCTGCTGCATGGAAATGCTGCAGGGCAGAGGAGCATTCCTGGCAATCCTGAGCAGTGTCTTTCAGCTGACCCCTCAGACTCACATTCCTCCTGGCTAGGAAAAGCAATGAGTGGGGCTGGCATGGTCCTGAGGGGAAGCTGGTGGCTCTCTGCAGACTGGGGAGTTCAATCTCTGCTCTGTTTCTTTCTGTTGCAGCCCTTCAGCCTTTGGAAAATGACACCCATCCGACAGTCCGCTCTGTGGCATCTGAGACAATCCAGAAGCTGACACAGCTAAGGCAGAATGCGGCATTATCAACACGGAGCAGGCTCTCGATATTTAGACGCTTGTCCTGCCTAAGCATCTGAAGTATAGTTCTTGTACAGTAACGTTACTAGGACACTTTTACAGTAACGTTGCAAGGACAAGTATTCCTATCATGCAAGACAGACCCCCTGAACAACGAAAGGAGCCTAGGAGCACAGACATCTCGAAACACAGTACAGGAAACAAGCTGGTTAGAACTGGGTCTGTAGTAAGTGACTGATTAAGGTGCAAAACACACCAGAAAGCCTTTACAAGGAAGACCTGGAGAAGATGTCTGCCCGTGACCGTTAGAGAGCAGCACACATGCACGCAGATTCAGAACCTATCACAATTTCCCTGACTTAATTCGAACTCGCCGTATGTGATCTTGGAACTGTTTAATCAAGCAGAAAAGTTATGGTTTTCCTAGCTTTTGCAAAGCTGAAATGTTGGGCAGCAAAGCTCCTGCTTGCTTATAGTGCTGTGTGCCTGAGCATAAGTAAGTGTCACGTGGAAAAAGACAAAAAAACTTATTTTCTTCACCTACGTCTTGGAGACATAGGAACCCAGACTTCAAGATCTTTGCTTCTGAGTTTGCATTTCAAAACCGGATTAGAAATGATTCTGCAGACTTTCTTTGATGACATTTGACTCTTGCAATAACAACAACACTACTGTTTCTACTACTACTACTAACAGCAACGCAACAACAAAATAGTCGAAGATGAAGCAAGGCACAGGGAGAAGAGTCACTTGAGGAAACTTCTCCTATGAGCTGAGTTGGTGTTAGGGTCCCTGTGCACAAGAACCAAGGATGGAGCAAGCATGTTTTGTCCTCTTCAGAATGAAATATGGTTCTTCTTATTGTCATCAGAATGAGACCGAGATTTCACTGGATTGTTGTGCTAAGCAAACACTTTAGTTTCATAGGTTTGGGACTTGAAGACCTGTCAAAGAACCTTTCAGACCTAATTTCTAAGTGCATAAAAACCCACTTGAATTAGGATTTAATTAGGATTAGGATTTATTCTTTCAAATGGAACTTTACATAATGCTGACTGTTCCTTGGTCTGTGAGGTAGGGAAAGAGGTATTTCTACCACCAAGCTTATCTGGCTTTTCTGTTTTGTTTTATTTCCCGGAAAGGGGCCTGTAAAATCTGAACCATCAGTGATTGCTATCAGAGAGTATAACGTGTTTATATCAGAGAAAGTGGGAAGTAGGTCAAAAGCAAGTAATGCATTGTAATCCCCATTACAAATAATAATAAGAAATAGTAGTCAGTGCAACTCCCCATCTATATTTTGCTGTTAATCAGTGCTATCTTGTTTGTGTTTTGGGTTTGTATCTGCCTAATCAGCTTTTGGTTGCAAGTTAATAAATTGTTGACCTGTAGCTAGATTGCAGACAAAAAGGACTGCGTATTTTTAACTAACAGAAGGCACAAAATATTAATACTGTTCTTCACTCAGCCTTTCCCAGACAACACTCTTTGAATGAAGACACTCAGAAGAATTTGTTGTTCAAGTTACAGATACATTAAGTTGGGAGGGCTTAAAGAAAGAGACATCATATTTACATTTTTTCAGCAATTCTAGAACATGACATAATCCTGTCAAAATAACAGGGGAAAAAAAAATGATTTGTGGAAGTGAAAGAAAAAACTTATTGTTGTGGAGGCAGTAGATAAAACAGGTTACAAAGGAGAGATCTGCTGCACCTGTCTAAGACATAGAGGTTAACCTATATTTTCAGTGGTTTCAGGAATTTGTCTCATATATTAATACTGGCAGAAATATAATTAAAAAATGGAAGTGGCACAAAGATTAGTTGACAAACTGTAATATAACTCAGAGTCCCCTATTTTCCCCTACAGAGAAAAATGAAAGATTGCCATGCAAAAAAATAAAATAAAAGATTAGAAAACAAACAAAAAAAAAATACTGTCAGAATTTTATTGCTTTGAATATGGGTTTTTCTTTTACAAGCCAATGAATTTGCAACTATATGTATACATTCAGTATTCACTGCAAGGCAGACTAAGAGCTGCTAACTATAAAGCATCATTGGATAACATAACAACAACCCTTGAATAGACACAGCAAACACTTGGTCTTGCAAAGATTTAATCACATGGATTAAGGAACCATGTAGTGTGAAACAGCGCGCTCATACCAGCATCACATGTTGCAGGGATTTGCTCATGTGCAACGCCATCCATTTGAAGGCAAATCACTCTGTGGCTGTTCATGACTCTAACCCAACAGCTGCTGTTTCTGAAAATGCTCCTTGAGGGATGTCTTTTGAAGGTTCAGGAAAACAGGACAGAATGAAAATCTGACCAGAGATACAATCCCCTACCACCAAATGACACAGCGCCTCAAGCAATTTTAATAAAGCTTCTTTCAGATGTCACATTTTTGCAGACTCCTATAAAGTCCAACCTACTCTTTTTGCTTAAAAACTTGTTACCTTCGTCATTTTGTTGCTGTCATAATTGCTGCCACTCTAGTTTCTATACAAGATGCTGTTTCAGGCAGTCAACTGAAGGAGGCATGTATTGCTTCAACAACAACAGGAAAGCTGCAGGAAAAAGGGCTCTGTAGAAAATACGTTTTTCTGGTGTGTCTAAAGCAGTACTTTTCAGCCCCATAAATACTTTCCATGATCTCACTGGTGGGAAAAAGTCCCATTTATGGCTTTGATGGAAATGGCAAGAAATATAACTTTTCAGAATAATTCTTTCTGCTATTTTGGTTTGCTGCACTGCATACTCTTCATAGAATTATAGAAGCCCAGAACATTCTGAGCTGGAAGAGCCCCGTAAGGATATTCTTCAAAGACGATGAATCCTGTTTACCTTTCCTCACTGTTCAAAAAAGACTTTTGGCACACTGGCATATTAAGATGATATTTCAGTCTTTCTGACATCAAGAGAAAAGAGCTGCCTTGTGAACAAAATTGTAGAGGGGAACTGGGCATTGTTTTCAGTTTTCCTTTTCAGCCCTTTACTGTTGTGACACACAACAGGATCATTGAACCATAGAATGGCATCTAGTTCCAACCCCTGATACTATGGACAGGGTTGCCAGCCACTAGACCAGATTGGTCAGGATCCCATCCAACTTGGGCTTGAATGGCTCTAGAGAAGAGGCAACCACGGAATCACAGAATCCCAGAATGACCCAGGTTGGAAGGGACCTCGAGGATCATGTAGTTCCAACCCCCCTGCCTAGCAGGGCCACCAAACATACACCTTTACTAGATCAGGTTGCCCAGGGCCCCGTCCAACCTGGTCTTGAACACCTCCAAGGACGGGGCATCCACAACCTCCCTGGGCAGCCTGTTCCAGGGCCTAACCACTCTCCTAGTAAAGAACATCCCCCTAACATCCAACCTAAATCTTCCCTCTTTTAACTTAAAACCATCTCCCCTTGTCCTGCTATTGTCAGCCCTTTCGAAGAGTCTACTCCCCTCCCGGGATTAAGCTCCCTTCAGGTATTGAAAGGCTGCAATGAGGTCACCCTGCAACTTTCTCTTCTCTAGGCTGAACAAAGCCAACTCCCTCAGCCTGTCCTCATCTCTTCCTTCCACCGTATCGACTGCACCACTCAGCTTGGTGTCGTCACCAAACCTGCTGAGGGTGCACTCCATTCCCTCATCGATGTCATTAATAAAGATGTTAAAGAGCATAGGTCCCAAGACAGACCCTTGAGGGACACCACTCGTTACCGGCCTCCACCTGGACACAGAGCCATTGCCCACCATCCCTCTGTCTGCGGCCTTTCAACCAATTGCTTATCCATCTAGTTGTCCGCCCATCAAACCCACATCCCTCCAATTTGAAGATGAGGATGTGGTGGGGGACCATGTCAAAGGCCTTGCTCAGATCCAGGTCAATGACATCGGTCGCCTTCCCTTCGTCCACCAATTCCATCACTCCATCATAGAAGGCCACAAGATTAATTAATCATGATCTTCACCTGGTGAAGCCATGCTGCCTGCCTCGGATCACATCTCATTCTCTATGTCATCGAGCATGTTGTCCAGGAGGATGTGTTCCATAATCTTCCCAGGCACGGAGGTGAGACTCACTGGCCTGTAGTTCCCTGGGTCCTCCCTGCTCCCCTTCTTGTATATGGGAGTGATGTGGCCCTTCCTCCAATCGTCCTGGACCACACCTGACAGCCGCGACTTCTCAAATATGATGGAGAGCGGCTCAGCAACCTCCTCAGCCAGCTCCTTCAGGACCCTGGGATGCACGCCATCTGGCCCCATAGACTTGTACTCATTCAGTCTAAGGAGGCACTCTCGGACTTGCTCTACCCTTACAGTCGGGAGGGATTTTCCTCCTTGGTCCCCACATACAGGTTTGGGGATGCAGGGCTTAGGGACGTGAAAAAGACTAGAATCCTGGCCAACAGTGAAGACCGAGGTGAAGAACTCATTCAGCACCTCAGCTTTCTCTTCATCTGTTGAAGCCAGTTTTTTTTTAAACTTACCAAAGTAGGTACACCCGTTTTGGCCTGTCTCTTCTGGCCAATGTACCTGTAGAAGGTTTTCTTATTGTTTTTCACGTCCCTTGCCAAGTTCAGTTCTGCCTGCGCCGTGGCTTCCCTGATCCCATGGTTGTACACCACGGTTGTAGAAGAAAAGACCACCTGCACCCCAGCTCCTTCAAGTAATCGCCCCATTTGCCTGAAGTCTTCCTTTATAGACCTCAGTATTTCCTTATCACCTTCCTTGCCGCCAGCCTGAATTATTAAAAGTGGGTAGTAATCTGAAGGCTGAATCAACCCAGGAATTATCTTTGAAATGTCCCTGACCCGTGCCCCAGGAAGGCAGCACACTTCTCTGCGGGTAGGGTCGGGCCGGCATATAGGGCCTTCTGTTCCTTGCAGAAGGGAGTCACCTACGACAATCACCCTTCTGTCCTTACGTGTAGAAGCAGTCTTGAGGCTTGGGGGCGACCTCATGGGTGCACCTGTCTACCTGCTCTCACTCGTCCCCCCCCCCCCCCTCAATTTCCAGTGCCTCAAACCTGTTTCACAGAGGCACCTGTGGAGCCGGGATGGTCGGGATGGGGGATGCCCCCTCCGCCGAGCAGGTACCTGTTTCCACTCCTCCTCCCTTCTCAAATTGTTGCTAGGGGGAAGAGAGGACAGGGGGCTCGCTGCATTGCTGTCAGCTGGCTGGTTCCCCTTTGCCACTTGTTTGTAAGGTGGCAGGGGCTGACATGCTCCATTAGTGGCCTCATCCATGGGCTGAGAACTTGAGGCTGAGAGGGACTGACACCACCAGTCAATCTCCCTCTCACACTCTTTTATAGTCCTCAGCCTCTCCCCTTCCTCCTTCAGGTCAACTACGAGGCTGAGCAAGTAGTTCACCTGGTCGCAGCGAACACAATCACTTCCTCCCTCACCGAGCACTGCAAGGGCCAGGCTCAGGCACTCAGTACAGTCAGAGACCTGCACACCAGCATCTCGGGCTGGGGGCTCAGTCTGAGTCTGCTCAGACTTTTTTGCAGCAGCCTTCCTATAGGGCATGTGCAGGACCTCAGTCTGGGTCTCTGCAGTCTTCTTGGTTGCTGCCTCCCGTTGCTGAGAGCTTGGGACCCTTGTCTGGGCCTCCTCAGTATTTCTGGCAGCACCTTCCGCCGGCGAGCAACCGTGTCAAAGCAGAAGACTCAGCAGCACTGAAACTGGAAGTCACGCAGTGCAAGAACCCTGACTCCTCCTGCCCGTCTCTGGTGGGCAGCGACTAGTCCGTTGTGCCCGTTTAAATCTCCCGCCGTTGCCGCGGAATGCCCACACGCTGCGTCAGCGGCTGCGTCAGCTGCTCCGTCAGAGCTGCCGGGCTCCTCCTCTACCCGGGGGTTCCCTGCTGGAAGGAAACGCCCGAAATCCCCCTTGAACCACGCGGTCAGTCGCTGCTGATCGCTCCGGGACGGCTCCGAGTCAGGCGACTTCGGCGATCAAAAGGGCTTCTACCGAGTACTGTGCCGTACCACAACCCACAGCCCCTGCCGGCAGTGCTGTGCCAGCACCTCACTACCCTCTGAGTAAAAATTATCTTCGTAACTTCTAACCTGAACCCCACTTCTTTTAGCTTAAAGCCATTCCTGCTTATCCACACTGTCAGACCGTGTGAAAAGTCAGTCCCACTCCTGCCTGTAGTCTCTTTTCAAGGACCAGAAGGCCACAAGAAGGTCTCCTCAGAGCCTTCTTCAAGCTAAACAAACCCAAATTCCCCCGCCTTTCTTCATATGAGAGATGTTCCAACTCTTTGATCATCTTTGTGATCCTCCTCTTCACACACTCCAATAGCTGCACATCCTTCCAGTGCCGGGGGTCCCAGCTTTGGACTCAGTAGCCCCAATGCGGTCTCATTAGGGAAGAGTAGAAAGGAACGGCTACCTCCCTCTCTCTGCTTGCCACCTCTTTTGATGCAGTCCTGAATACTGAATATTGACTGGGGTTTCTCTGGATTGTTGGAAATGGGAAAACAGTGTCAAAGTTGCATTTTTTGACATAGAAAAATAGGAGAGTGAAGAAAATACTAGCAAAGCCAGTATCATTTGCCCTTGGAGTAAAAGCAACAGCAACAGCTAAAAAAAGAAGCGGATGCTTATCCATTTCATGTACTTTTGTAGGGATGTGAAAGCAAGCAGACTTTACCTGTAGTTGGTGTAACATTAGTGGTAATAATCACCAAGCTCCCTCCAAAAGTGGACTTGACCTTTTGTCTCTGCAACCATCTATGTACAGAGGGAGCTACTGGAGACCTCTGCTCTGATCCTTAAGTTTTCATGTCTACTACCATCTGTCTTCTTCTTTCCTGTGAGGATGAAGCACTGATAGGAAATGTTAGAGCTAGTTTTGCTGTGGGGAGTTTACCTCTGTGTGTGACACATGCATTCTTCTGACAACTGCTATCACTCAGTTTATTACTAAAAATCATTCCTTTATTACTTTGTGCCTCGCAGATTAATCTGATTTTAAGAAAATCGGGCTGACTTTGTTTGCTTTGCTCAACACTGGCTACATCAAGATAACAGAAGACATTATTCGCAAGAATAATTTCAGTTGCTGAAGACGCGAGGTGCCGGTGTAGGGCAACTTGGCTTTGACTAAGCTAGATTGCTCCTATAGGCCTTAGCTCTGACAACAAATGTGACCGAGCATTCAAGGAGACTCTGTGCACAGTACGCACATAGTCATAGTCATAGTCATAGTCATAGTCATAGTCATAGTCTCATGCGGGTTGGAAGGGACCTTAGAGATCATCGAGTCCAACCCCCCGGGATTCGAGCCTCCCGTGTAGCAGAGCGGCACTTCTACCCCTTGCGCCACAGGGGGATTCGAACCCAGGGCCTCCGGTGTTGCAATGTGGCATTTCTACCACTGCGCCACCGGGGCACACAACACATGAGATACTCTTTCAACAATTTTTTAAATCAACAGATAGATTGAAATAGAGAATATCGATTTCTAGGTAATTTGAAATTCCACATTTTTTCTTGCTATGCAAAATCAGATTAAAGTAGTTTATGTAGCCACTATCATTAATTTTCATGTGAATTTCCTATTAACAACAATCTGTTTTATAACCAAATTGAAAAGAAACTTTTTCAAAAGCAGACGTTCCAGTGATAAAGATGAGCATGCAAGAATGGATACTTTGGGGTGTTTTTCCTCCAACTTTAAGCAGGAGGAGCTGGAAGCAACTGTGCTCTTACGGAAACATGGTGGGACCATGTTGGGAATATAATACAGTGCAGAGGAAGCAATCCAAGGCGTTTCTACATTGTGTGGAAGAGAGCTTCCTTACGCAGCTGGTTGGTCCGAGAGCCTACAAGGGGTGGGGCCCTGCTTGACCTGCTCTTTGCTAACAGTGAAGGCCTGGTGGGAGATGTGAAGGCTGGGGAATGTCTTGGGAAGAGCAACCGTGAGATGGTGGAATTCTTTGTTCTTGGAAATGTCAAGTGGAATTTAACTTGTTCAGGATGCCTGTTGCAGGGGTCTCTTGGGAGTTGCTCCTTAAGGGTAGAGGGGTCCAGGAAGCCTGGATGCTCCTCAAGATGGAACTATTAAAGACACAAGTACGGGCTGTCCCTGAATTCCACAAGGCGAGCCACAGGGGAAGAAGACCGATGTGGATGAACTGGATTCTTTGGAGAACTGGACAAACAGCAACAGCACGCAGTTCCACTGAAGAGAATCAATAGTTCCCAAGCTCCTCACTGCATCAGGCTTTAATTTATATACAATCAAACATAATTAAAATGCATTAAACACACACACGCACACAAATATCTATATATACACGGAACTGATGTTGACTGCACTCCCTCTGTATCATATAAACATTGAACATTCCCAATTTTCCGCATTCAATGCCATGACCTTTGGCCCAAGTATTTACAAGAGAATTCTGTAACGTTGTTCCACTATCTGACTCAGTTCTTCATGGGGTGCCATGTCACCATACGACTTGTTTCTCAAGACCCAATATAGTGCTTTGGGCAGTAGCACGGGGTACTGGTTATGTTTCAAGCCACGCAGTGGTTGTCTCCACCATAGTAAGCACACAGTGTTTACTGTTGTGGGTTTGTGGTAATATGGTGTAATCAACCACTTTGCCATCGCCCCTCCCCCAGAGCGATTTCATCCTCTTGGCTTGTTTAACTGAGGTGCCTGTCTCACAGTCATGAATAACCTGTGCAAATGCATCCATAGTTAAGTACACACCTTGTCTCCAGCCCACCTGTATGTTGCATCTCTTCCTTGACGACCTGAGGTCTCATGGGCCCACGGAGCTAGAGGTAATTCACCATTCTGTTGTCAGTCCAAGTCTATTTGTGCCACCTCAAATTTGGCAGTTCAGTCTACCTGATGGTTATTTTGCTGTTCTTCAGTAGCCCGACTCTTGGGCACAGAAGCACCTACATGACACACTTTACAACCATATTCTTTATTTGGGCAGCAGTATCTTTCCACAGTTCAGCAGACTAAATAGATTTACCCCTTCATTGCCAGTTGTTTTGTTCCTACTGCTGTGACCACTCCAAAAGGCATTTGCCACCACCCGTGAGTCAGTATAAAGATCGAGCATTCGCTGCCTCTCCCATTCAGCAACACCTAAGGCCAGTTGGACAGCCTTTACCTCTGCAAACTGACTTGATTCTCCTTTTCCTCTGGTGCCCTCCACAACTTGTCGTGTTGAGCTCCACAAGGAGCTTTCCATCTGCAGTTCTTCCTCACAATACACGATCCAGCAGTGAGAAGGGCAGATTTCTATTCAATTTCTGGTACTTAGTTGTATGGTGGGGCCTCTTCAGCATGCAATGCTTCTTGTTCTGGTGACGTTCCAAACTTTTTACTTACAAGCCAGTCCATAATGACTTCAGGACCTCACCTAAAATTATTATTCTTCTGCATCACCTGATAAAGAGGGCTTACAATGAGGCTGTAGTTCAGAACATGCATTCTCCAAAAGCCCACTGTGCCCAGAAATATTGTGGCTCTTTCTTACAAGTGGGAGGAAACATAGCTGTAATCTTGTTGACTACTTCCACTGTGATGTGATGATGCCCATTTTGCCATTTTATACCTAGGAACTGAATTTCCTGTGCACATCCTCTCACTTTGCTTCACTTAATAGCAAAACCAGCTCACAGAACAACTGATTCCAGCTCCTACTGGAGTTCAACATGTGTGGTACAGCAGCACTCAGGGGTTGTGTGACCTCATTCAGGCCACAGTATTCCTCTGGGACACCGGATCATGTGTAACCAAAATTTCCAGCAGGGAGGGGTAATAACATAACTATCACCCACTGCAACCAAAAAACTATACGTAAAGGCAGACTGAATTCAATAATCCCTCAATGACTTTCTTAGCTTTTTTACTGCTTCAGAAGAAATTCTTCCCTGTTGAATTTGTTTCGGCCTCTCCATTATTTGGCGCATAACAGGTAAAAGTTTAGCAGCTGTCCTGTCTTTAGTAACAGAAGCCTCCCAGAGTTTTGTGCCAATTTTGTCCCAAAGCTCTCCATCAAGAGAAGAAAGTTTTCAGAAATTCTGGGACGTTTTTGCTTATCCACTCAAGAAAAGTAACTAATGCTGAAGTAGATGCAGGCTGATCCTGAAACTTTTAAACTAACTGTAATACTTCAAGATTTACTTGTTGCTTCTTTGCACATAAACAGCCATTCCCTTTCCTGTTTATATGCTCCTGTCAAGTGTTAGAAGGCCGCAATGAGGTTTCCCTGGAGCCTTCTCAGAGCTAAAAAAGCCCAGTCCCCTCAACCTTTCCTCATAGGTGAGGTGCTCCAGCCCTCTGATCATAGTGGTCCTCCTCTGGACCCATTCCAAGAGCTCCTAATCCATCGAACAGTCCATTCTTCAAATCCATACCTCTCCAGTTTAGAGAGAAGGATGCGATGAGGTACCATGTCAAAGGCTTTGCAGAAGTCCAGGTATTTCTTGGAATCATAGAGACACAGAATGTCCTGAGTTGAAAAGGACTGCAGTGATCATGTAGTTTCAACCCCGCTGCTATGTGCAGGGTCACCAACCACCTGTGGCTGCCCAGAGCCAAATCCAACCTGGCCACGAATGCCTTCAGGGATGGGGCATCCACAACCTCTCTGGGCAACCTGTTCCGGTGCATCACCACCCCCTGGGTGAAAAACTTCCTCCTAATCTCTAACCTAAACCTCTCTTGTCTCAGTTTAAAACCATTCCCCCTTGTCCTATCACTGTCCACCCTTGTAAACAGCCATTCCCCCTCCTGTTTATATGCTCCCCTCAAGTACTGAGAGGCCATAATGAGGTTTCCCCAGAGCCTTCTCCAAGCTAAACAAGCCCAGTTCTCCAAGCTAAACAATCTCCAAGAGCTCCACGTCCTTCCTGTGCTGGCTGCCCCAGCACAGTACACCAGATTGGGCTTCACAAGAGCTGAGTAGAAGGGGACAATCACCTCCCTCTCCCTGCTAGCCACCCCTTTTTTAATGAATCCCAGAACACAGTTGGCTTTCTGGGCTGCAAGCACACACTGCTGGGTCTTGTCCAGCTTCTCGTCCACCAGGACACCCGAGTCCTTCTCTGCAGGGCTGCTATCGGGGAGATCTTCCCCCAGTCTGTATAAATACCTGAGACTGTCCCGACCCAAGTGAAGCACCCTGCATTTGGCCTTATTGAACCTCATCAGGTTCACATAGGCCCACTTCTCCAACCTGACCGGGTCCCTCTGGATGGCTTCCCTTCCTTCTGATTTATCCACTGCACAACTCAGCTTGGTGTCATCCGCAAGCTTGCTGGGGTTGCACTCAAAGCCATTGTTTAAGTCGCTGATGAAGATGTGGAAGAGCAACAATCCCAAGACCAAGGCCTGAGGGACACTGCTTGTGACCAGCCTCTACCCTGACACAGAACCATTAATCACAACCCTTTGGCTGTACGTACAGCCAGCTAATTCCTAATCTATCAAACAGTCCATTCTTCAAAGCCATACCTCTCCAATTCAGAGAGAAGGATGTGGTGAGGGACCACTTAAAGGCTTTGCAGAAGACCAGGTAGATGACATCCATCGCCCTTCCCCTGTCCACTGATGCTGTCACTCCATCACAGAAGGCCACCAGACTGGTCAGGCAAGATCTGCCATTGGTGAAGCCACGCTGGCTGTCTCAGATCACCTCTTTGTCTCCTATGTACGTGCCTTCACATGTTAACCAGATCTTCCCAGGCACAGAAGTGAGGGTCACCAGCCTGTAGTTCCCCAGGCCTTCCTTTCTCCTTTTCTTGAAAACGGAAGTAACATTTCCCTTTCTTGTCACTGGACAGCCATGATTTTTCAGATACGACGGAGAGCGGGTCAGCAACCACATCAGCCATCTCTTCCAGAACCATAGGATGGAGATCATCCAGCCCCATGGACTTACATAGGTTCTATATCAAGAGGCAGTCTCAGACTTGTTCCACTGTTGCAGTGGGACAGAAACCACACCCCACACCCTTACCTAAAAGCTCAGAGTCCTGGCAGACATGGGAAGCCTGACCACCCATGAAGATTGAGGCAAATCACCCACCTGCTCACAGCATGCACAGGTGGTATTTCTGCTGCTCTCCAGTAGCAGTTACAGGACCTGTAACTGGACCTAAGTGTTCTTGGGTCTGCTCGATTCCTTTGAAGTGTTATAGAGTAGAAAAGCCCTTCACAGAATTTTGAATGTTTGCTCACCTCAGCTTGCAGCCTAAAATGGAAAGAAGGAGCCACGTAATAACAGCCTCATGATTAATTAAACGAGGAACATTTTAGAGTGAAAGGAACAGAATGAGTCTGGTAATCTGCTTCTGTGTCCTGTATGGTAAAATGAAACAGTCTGAAAGCATCTGATAGTACACATCACAAAACAGCCTGTAACTACTTAAAAATATTCTATTAATCAATCACTAGAAATCCATAAATCATGGTATTCATAGAAGGTCCCTACTCTAAGCATCTGAACTGAATAATTCATTAAAAGAAAGAAAGAAACAGAAATTTGCATTTTAAGATGTGTGGACTGTTTTCTAGATGAAAATACTTTAAGAATACTTCTGTGTGCGTGCAAATGTATTTCTCTCTGCATTTGCACGCACACTGAAGTAAAGTAAAAAAAAAGAAAAGGTCAAAAAAAATATATAAAAAATCACTTCAATCACCTTGGAAAGCATGTTTACTTGTTTTGATGCTAGGTCATACATCTGCCTTGTGCTACAGTATGTTAGTCACCAGCTGTTCATAACAGTACTTTGGAACAGTTAAGAATGTCTTATTAACAGCAGTCTTTAGACTTAAATGCAGATGGGGCTAATAAAAAACTTCATTATTGGGATAACTTTATCTGCTGAGTTGTATGTTTTGCTCCAAAAGATAGGTGATGAAAAACCTAGCCAACCTTTTGTGTCTTGGGTTTCAGAGGGGGGAAACTTGCACCACTGAAACTTATACTTACAATTCCTAACCAAACAGATCACAAATAAGCCAGACCAGCTATATAAGAGAGAATATACAGCTAATTTTTATTGCCAATTTTGTAATTTAAGCTGAAAATCTGCAATATTCTGCAGAAGGGTATAAATCTGAGAAGAGAAGGTTATTTTTTTCTTCTGAAAACAACTTCACTTTATTTCAACAATACCTTTTTCATATATACTTTTAAGTAAGCCTGGTTGTTTTACTATAGGCATACAGAAATCTTGGTTACCACCTATGTTTTTGTTAGTACTGCTGTTATTAGTTAACTAGTCAAGATTTTTATTTAGTTTTCTTTATGTTGCTTTTTTTGTTTTGCTTCCTTTGAAGGGAGTCATCTTCTATGGACCTGAGCTTCAAATATATCATAAATTCAATATAGTGTTCCTAGGACTAAATAGAAACATGTTTAAATTAGAGCAACTACAGAATTTCATGTAGAAAGCAGGGTTGTTATTTTTTTATTCAGTTAAGTTTATAAAGAAAAAGAGAAACTACAACAAAAAACAACATGAACTACTCTTATATAGTACTTTTCCCCCATTCTAGGTTGGAGTTGAACTTGGCTCAGTTCTTGTCCCTTTGGATTAAAATGATTAGCTCTGATCAATTGAAAGATGCTCTATTAAGTCCCTAAACACATTTATCTGGGGAACATGTGATTTAAGAAAAGAAGAAATAGGAGGATGTTGAAAAGCTGTTTAGCTGAGTCTGACGTTTTACTTTTTCAGTATAAACTGTGCTTTGGACTTCTTCCTATTCAAATACCTGCTGGCTTGCTTGGGATATAAATGGTGCTATATTGCCCAGAGAAGCAGAGCAGCTTGGTAAGATAGAACTTGCAGCTGGTAATTTTTACCTATTAGTATTATGAATTCTTGTCACAGGGGTCTTGGGGAAAGCATTTCCAGTTTTATACTTATCCCTATAAAATGAAGGAAAATGTCAGATATGGTGGGCCCACTGTGAGAATCATTTCTGGGGGGAAGAGTTGCCAAATGTTAAAATTAGCATATTTATGGACACTGGAGAAAATAAGGCCAGAATCCACTTCTCATTGTATACTGAGCATTAAAGATTTTCTTTACATCTTCTTGAGCAACCCATCATGATAAGAAGCTTTAAGTATTCCTCTCACATATGGCTTCAGTAAAAATCTTGATGCTTAATATAGTTTTGCTTACAAGTACTTCTGATTATGACTAGTGATACAGAAGGAGGAGTTGTTTTGTATGAAAAATTGATTATTATCATTCATAAATTTCCTCTATTGGCTTGGCAATGCTGTCTTGCAGAGGGAGAACAGAAAGGAAGAGAAAAGAGCAACCATTCACACTCATATGTTTTTAACACTGCAGGTACAATCACAGGGTCTCAAGACTGGTCAGCGTGCCTTCCCTGTCTCTGTCCCCATCTGTGCATGTGTAATTGTAACATGTATTCAGGTGAAGCAGGCAGCAACTACCTCTGCATCCTGCTATGGCTGTGTGGTTTTAGAGGCAGAGCTCCAATGTAATTATCTTTTCCTTGGCTATATGGATACGCACATCATTTCTAATAGGTTTTACCTTTGTGATTAATAACCAGACTATGGCAGACCCACAGCATGCCATCTTATTTAGTGAATAAGATAGTGTCCTTGCTGGCAGCCAAAAATGAGGCAGCTGTTGCTACATTCAGGGACATAGCAGTAACCTAAGGTAAGGGGGATGAGTGGAAAAAAAAAAAAAAAAAAAAAAAAAAAAAAGCATTACTTGACCCAATTCATGTAAAAATTCTTGAGAGTGTCAGAACATTGTACTTTCTCTACACTGATTCAGTTTCGTTGAAGGTTTTTGAAGGAATGATGATGGAGGAGGTAGTACTAGCTCACCTCCATTATGGACTTTTCTCTATTACTATAATAGAAACCTAAAAGGAAGTTTTCTCAAGACTGCTGGCATGGAGTGGACTGTAAGAAATACAGTAGGTCTGAGAAACAATGTGATCACTGCCATCCTGCTTGACCCAGTGGGAACTGATCCAAGGACCTGCAGAGCTATAAGTATACGTTAGAGAGCCATGGCACTCTGCCTCAGGCTCTCTTTATTCCTATGGAGCTCAGCCCTTGGTGAAGACCTGGAGCCTACTTCCACCATGAGTGTGTTATGAATAAGGATGCCATTAGGAATACCAATACAGAGAAGACTGAGAGCTCTCTTAGTTACTTCAGTTCTGAAATTTCTTTCTTTTTTTTTTTTTTTTTTTTTTAAATTTCTGTGCAAAACTGTAGTAGATTAGATGTGCATGATTAAAGGTTTACAGATCCAGTCAGAAGCTCAATTTTAAAGCTTTGAAAAATAACTGAATAGAATCTTAACTGAGCTTTCTGTATGTCTGACATAGTGCATCAAAGCACCACATGGCGGAGAATTTAAATGGCTCATAAAGCAGCTGAAGCATGCTTTCTTCTTCGCTGACTGATATTTGGGCAGCTTTAAGAAAAAAGGGGCTAAAAGGTTACTTTTCCACATACGTTACCTTGTTTGCCTATTTTGGTTTTGCCTGTCAATATAATTTTGTGCTGAGGGATATCCAAAGCACACTGAGTGAAAAAGAATTGCTTATTGTTAGGCAGCCTACGTGCTTGTGCACAGTCACCAGTTTAGCTCCCTGCTTATTAATAACTGTGATATCCAAACTTTAGTAATTCTGCACTACCTAGTAGTGTCTAGGTCTAGGTATCATAGTCTAGGTATCATAGACTATTTTCACTGATCACATCCTAGGCATAAATATTAGGTATTGTATAAATGCTGCAGTGCTTTGCTGTTCTTTCCAAGCTAAACTGAATTACACCAAATATCTGCTGAAGGGCACCTAATGCATAAATATCTTTGGATGGGCCAATTTATTTATTTATTTTTTCACCCTATTGCCATTCTTATGTGGTAAATGACCTTAAAATAATAATAATTATAATAAAAACTTTATTATCACGCCTCTTTAATAGTATCATCTGGTCTCAACCATCTTTATTACCCCTGCTTCTTCCGAGGACACTTCAACTTCCATTTGAAACCTGTAAGATTCCCTGTGGCCTTATGATGTTTCTACCATCTGGAATACTGGAATGTTTCTGAGATTAGATGACCATGAAGATTTCATACTCAGATGCAAAAATGAATATCTTTAGATATGTATCTGGCTCTGAAATAAAGTATCTCAACACTGAGCACCCAAGACCCTGCACTGGAGGGCTAGGGACCCAGCACTTGAGTGAACAGTGAACAGTATAAACAGAAGTAAAAATGAGGTATTGAAATTCAGTGCCCCGCATCTCAACTAGAAAGTAACTGATAGCAACTAAGTTGGACGCAGTTACGTAAAATATGTGCAGTGTTATTCCTGAAATAGGATTACATGGAAGTGCAGATGAATCAAAGAAGTGTCATGGAATTCCTCCATGCAGAAGAAATGGCACCTATTGACATTCATCAATGCTTGATGAACATTTATGGAGACCAACCAGTGGGGCAATGGGTGGTGCATTTCAGCAGTGGTGACAGTGGTGACAATGACAGTGGTGCAGAATTTTATGAGCACAGCATGCAGGCTCTTGTTCATAGCTGGCAAAAAAATGCAAACTGATGATGGTAACTGTTGAAAATTAGTGTTTTGTGGCTGTGAATTTGTTCTGTCAAATAGTGTCATTGTGCCCTACATATCTGCTGAAGTTTCTATGGAAATGTAAATAAATAGGAGGCATTATTTTCAATGTGAATGTCTAATAAGGGGAGAACGTGGACCTCCAGTTGATTACTCCAACTTGGCATCTTACACTATCTTTTTCAGACTATGAGGTTACCAATAAAATAATAAACCCTCGGTTACCTGGACACTTTCAGTTGCAACTTGAGAGCACTGAAATTATTTCTCTTTTCATCAGACATCTGTTTAAGAGAAACGTAAGTCAAGCATAAGAAGAATAAGGTGAATATTACACTGGGCATCAAATGGCAAAATCCTGCATCCCTCTAATGCTGATAGAAATATACTTGTGAATGAGAAATGGCAACATAAGTTTTGCTTGGAAAACTGTCATTAGAACATGTTAGATACATGAAGACATAGTATCAGTACTTTTCGAAGTTCATATCCAGTGTAACATAAATTCAGAAATAGCTCTTCATTATTTTTCACGTTCCAAAGGCAGTACCAACAAGCTTTGCATTCTTACTATCATGTCTACTAAATGCTTGTCACAACCCAGCATATCCAAAGGGAAAGGAAGGAATGCCCAGTTTTGATATTCCTCTGTCAAGAACACAGTGATGGTATAATTTTGTAATCACCTTTTTTTGTAAAAGTAGAGCATTCAGTGTAAGTGCAGCAAAACTGATGAAGGGTTTGAAGAACAAATCTTATGGGGAGTGACTGAGGTAGCTGTGATTGTTCACTCTGGAGAAGAGGAGGCTCAGGGGAGACTCTGTTGCTCACTAATGATCTTAGGGGTCTTTTCCAACATTAATGACTCTGAGATTCTGTGTTAAGGAGGTCAAGCAATGAGACTAGATGAACAGTTGGCTGAATATGAGCCAGCAGTGTGTCCAGGTGGTCAAGAAGGCCAATGGCATTCTGGCTTGTATCACGAATTCTGGAGTTTAGCACATAGAGGGTCTGAAGGAGACATTAGCAGTGTATGTGGGGGTTTGAGCTGCTTCCAGAGTAATCAATCAGTACTGAAACACAGTGACTGCCAGCACTAAAGGTGTAGAAGAAAGGTTCCCTTCACCCATCATGCCACCGATGCCACTTGGAGAAAGTAGCTTGCTTTGATTACACAGTGAGCTCAGGCGGGGAACCTCAGTTGTCCAGGAACCTTTGAAGTCATTACGGACTGGCTGTTAAATAAAAAGTTTGGAACGTCACCAGAACAAGAAGCATTGCATGCTGAAGAGGCCCCACCATACAACTAAGTACCAGAAATTGAATAGAAATCTGCCCTTCTCACTGCTGGATCGTGTATTGTGAGGAAGAACTGCAGATGGAAAGCTCCTTGTGGAGCTCGACACGACAAGTTGTGGAGGCCACCAGAGGAAAAGGAGAATCAAGTCAGTTTGCAGAGGTAAAGGCTGTCCAACTGGCCTTAGGTGTTGCTGAATGGGAGAGGCAGCGAATGCTTGATCTTTATACTGACTCACGGGTGGTGGCAAATGCCTTTTGGAGTGGTCACAGCAGTAGGAACAAAACAACTGGCAATGAAGGGGTAAATCTATTTGGGCTGCTGAACTGTGGAAAGATACTGCTGCCCAAATAAAGAATATGGTTGTAAAGTGTGTCATGTAGGTGCTTCTGTGCCCAAGAGTCGAGCTACTGAAGAACAGCAAAATAACCATCAGGTAGACTGAACTTCTATAATTGCGGTGGCACAAATAGACTTGGACTGAAAACTGAATGGTGAATTACCTCTAGCTCGGTGGGCCCATGAGACCTCAGGTGGTCAAGAAAAAGATTCAGTATATAGGTGGGCTGGAGACAAGGTGGGTACTTAACTATGGATGCAATTGCACAGGTTATTCATGACTGTGAGACATGCACCTCAATTAAACAAGCCAAGAGGATGAAATCGCTCTGGGGGAGGGGCGATGGCAAAGTGGTTGATTACACCATCTTGCCACAAACCCACAACAGTAAACACTGTGTGCTTACTATGGTGGAGACAACCACTGCGTGGCTTGAAACATAACCAGTACCCTGTGCTACTGCCCAAAGCACTATATTGGGTCTTGAGAAACAAGTCGTATGGTGACATGGCACCCCATGAAGAACTGAGTCAGATAGTGGAACAACGTTACAGAATTCTCTTGTAAATACTTGGGCCAAAGGTCATGGCATTGAATGCGGAAATTTGGGAATGTTCAATGTTTATATGATACAGAGGGAGTGCAGTCAACATCAGTTCCATGTATATATAGATATGTGTGTGCGTGTGTGTGTTTAATGCATTTTAATTATGTTTGATTGTATATAAATTAAAGCCTGATGCAGTGAGGAGCTTGGGAACTATTGATTCTCTTCAGTGGAACTGCGTGCTGTTGCTGTTTGTCCAGTTCTCCAAAGAATCCAGTTCATCCACATCGGTCTTCTTCCCCTGTGGCTCGCCTTGTGGAATTCAGGGACAGCCCGTACTTGTGTCTTTAATAGTTCCATCTTGAGGAGCATCCAGGCTTCCTGGACCCCTCTACCCTTAAGGAGCAACTCCCAAGAGACCCCTGCAACAGGCGTCCTGAACAGGTTAAAGTCCACCTGACATTTCCAAGAACAAAGAATTCCACCATCTCACGGTTGCTCTGCCTATGACAGTCCCCAGCCTTCACATCTCCCACCAGGCCTTCACTGTTAGCAAAGAGCAGGTTTAGCAGGGCCCCACCCCTTGTACACTCTCGGACCAACCAGCTGCGTAAGGAAGCTCTCTTCCACACAATGTAGAAACCCCTTGGATTGCTTCCTCTGCACTGTATTATATTCCCAACATGGTCCCACCATGTTTCCGTAAGAGCACAGTTGCTTCCAGCTCCTCCTGCTTAAAGTTGGAGGAAAAACACCCCAAAGTACCCATTCTTGCATGCTCATCTTTATCACTGGAACGTCTGCTTTTGAAAAAGTTTCTTTTCAATTTGGTTATAAAACAGATTGTTGTTAAAAGGAAATTCACATGAAAATTAACGATAGTAGCTACATAAACTACTTTAATCTGATTTTGCATAGCAAGAAAAAATGTGGAATTTCAAATTACCTAGAAATCGATATTCTCTATTTCAATCTATCTGTTGATTTAAAAAATTGTTGAAAGAGTATCTCATGTGCGTACTGTGCACAGAGTCTCCTTGAATGCTCGGTCACATTTGTTGTCAGAGCTAAGGCCTATAGGAGCAATCTAGCTTAGTCAAAGCCAAGTTGCCCTACACCAGCACCTCGCGTCTTCAGCAACTGAAATTATTCTTGCAAATAATGTCTTCTGTTATCTTGATGTAGCCAGTGTTGAGCAAAGCAAACAAAGTCAGCCCAATTTTCTTAAAATCAGATTAATCTGCGAGGCACAAAGTAATAAAGGAATGATTTTTAGTAATAAACTGAGTGATAGCAGTTGTCAGAAGAATGCATGTGTCACACACAGAGGTAAACTCCCCACAGCAAAACTAGCTCTAACATTTCCTATCAGTGCTTCATCCTCACAGGAAAGAAGAAGACAGATGGTAGTAGACATGAAAACTTAAGGATCAGAGCAGAGGTCTCCAGTAGCTCCCTCTGTACATAGATGGTTGCAGAGACAAAAGGTCAAGTCCACTTTTGGAGGGAGCTTGGTGATTATTACCACTAATGTTACACCAACTACAGGTAAAGTCTGCTTGCTTTCACATCCCTACAAAAGTACATGAAATGGATAAGCATCCGCTTCTTTTTTTAGCTGTTGCTGTTGCTTTTACTCCAAGGGCAAATGATACTGGCTTTGCTAGTATTTTCTTCACTCTCCTATTTTTCTATGTCAAAAAATGCAACTTTGACACTGTTTTCCCATTTCCAACAATCCAGAGAAATCCCAGTCAATATTCAGTATTCAGGACTGCATCAAAAGAGGTGGCAAGCAGAGAGAGGGAGGTAGCCGTTCCTTTCTACTCTTCCCTAATGAGACCGCATTGGGGCTACTGAGTCCAAAGCTGGGACCCCCGGCACTGGAAGGATGTGCAGCTATTGGAGTGTGTGAAGAGGAGGATCACAAAGATGATCAAAGAGTTGGAACATCTCTCATATGAAGAAAGGCGGGGGAATTTGGGTTTGTTTAGCTTGAAGAAGGCTCTGAGGAGACCTTCTTGTGGCCTTCTGGTCCTTGAAAAGAGACTACAGGCAGGAGTGGGACTGACGTTTCACACGGTCTGACAGTGTGGATAAGCAGGAATGGCTTTAAGCTAAAAGAAGTGGGGTTCAGGTTAGAAGTTACGAAGATAATTTTTACTCAGAGGGTAGTGAGGTGCTGGCACAGCACTGCCGGCAGGGGCTGTGGGTTGTGGTACGGCACAGTACTCGGTAGAAGCCCTTTTGATCGCCGAAGTCGCCTGACTCGGAGCCGTCCCGGAGCGATCAGCAGCGACTGACCGCGTGGTTCAAGGGGGATTTCGGGCGTTTCCTTCCAGCAGGGAACCCCCGGGTAGAGGAGGAGCCCGGCAGCGCTGACGGAGCAGCTGACGCAGCCGCTGACGCAGCGTGTGGGCATTCCCCGGCAACGGCGGGAGATTTAAACGGGCACAACGGACTAGTCGCTGCCCACCAGAGACGGGCAGGAGGAGTCAGGGTTCTTGCACTGCGTGACTTCCAGTTTCAGTGCTGCTGAGTCTTCTGCTTTGACACGGTTGCTCGCCGGCGGAAGGTGCTGCCAGAAATACTGAGGAGGCCCAGACAAGGGTCCCAAGCTCTCAGAAACGGGAGGCAGCAACCAAGAAGACTGCAGAGACCCAGACTGAGGTCCTGCACATGCCCTATAGGAAGGCTGCTGCAAAAAAGTCTGAGCAGACTCAGACTGAGCCCCCAACCCGAGATGCTGGTGTGCAGGTCTCTGACTGTACTGAGTGCCTGAGCCTGGCCCTTGCAGTGCTCGGTGAGGGAGGCAGTGATTGTGTTCGCTGCGACCAGGTGAACTACTTGCTCAGCCTCGTAGTTGACCTGAAGGAGGAAGGGGAGAGGCTGAGGACTATAAAAGAGTGTGAGAGGGAGATTGACTGGTGGTGTCAGTCCCTCTCAGCCTCAGGTTCTCAGCCCATGGATGAGGCCACTAATGGAGCATGTCAGCCCCTGCCACCTTACAAACAAGTGGCAAAGGGGAACCAGCCAGCTGACAGCAATGCAGCGAGCCCCCTGTCCTCTCTTCCCCCTAGCAACAATTTGAGAAGGGAGGAGGAGTGGAAACAGGTACCTGCTCGGCGGAGGGGGCATCCCCCATCCCGACCATCCCCGGCTCCACAGGTGCCTCTGTGAAACAGGTTTGAGGCACTGGAAATTGAGGGGGGGGGGGGGACGAGTGAGAGCAGGTAGACAGGTGCACCCATGAGGTCGCCCCCAAGCCTCAAGACTGCTTCTACACGTAAGGACAGAAGGGTGATTGTCGTAGGTGACTCCCTTCTGCAAGGAACAGAAGGCCCTATATGCCGGCCCGACCCTACCCGCAGAGAAGTGTGCTGCCTTCCTGGGGCACGGGTCAGGGACATTTCAAAGATAATTCCTGGGTTGATTCAGCCTTCAGATTACTACCCACTTTTAATAATTCAGGCTGGCGGCAAGGAAGGTGATAAGGAAATCCTGAGGTCTATAAAGGAAGACTTCAGGCGAATGGGGCGATTACTTGAAGGAGCTGGGGTGCAGGTGGTCTTTTCTTCTACAACCGTGGTGTCAGGGAAAGGTACAGGGAGGATCCAAAAAACCCAACTCTTAAATCGATGGCTTAAGAGCTGGTGCAGACACATGAATTTTGGATTTTTGACTACGGGACAATCTACACTGCACCCGGCATGATGGCTGTTGATGCAAGCAGCCTGTCCCTGAGGGTTAAGAGGATATTAGCTGAAGAATTGGCGGGACTCATTGACAGGTCTTTAAACTAGGAACAAAGGGGGAAGGGGGCAAAATAAGGGCTACTGGGGTTGAACGGGTCATTCGAAGGCTTGTACCAAAGTCCATGGGTAATGACAGCAGAGTGCAAAGGGATGGAGTAGGGCAGGGGGATGCTGGGGATGCTGCTGTTCTAGCAGATCCTGGATCCCTTATAAAGGTGGCAAGATGGATAGCCCGGCTGAAGTACCTTTGTACTAATGCACGTAGCCTGAGTAACAAGCAGGAAGAACTGGTAACTGTGATGCACTCTGAAAGTTATGACATTGTTGCTATCACAGAAACATGGTGGGATGATTCCCAGAATTGGGATACTGCCACCGACGGCTATAGACTCTTTAGGAGAGATAGGCGAGGTAGGAAGGGTGGGGGAGTTGCTCTCTATGTCAGAGATTGCATAAACTGTGAGGAGCTCCCTATGAGAAACAATCAGGAACAGGTTGAGAGCCTGTGGGTTAGGATTAGAGATGGGACTAATAAAGGTCAGCTGGTATTAGGGGTATACTACAGGCCACCTGATCAAGGGGAGGCTGTTGACAAGGCTTTCTTGCTCCAGATGTGTGAGGCGTCTGGCTCGCGGGCTCTTGTCCTGGTGGGGGACTTCAACCATCCGGACATTTGTTGGAAAAACCACACGGCAAGCTGCAAGAGCTCCGGAAGTCTCTTGGAATCCATTGATGATAGCTTTCTGGTTCAGGTATTGGACAGACCGACCAGAGGTGAAACGTTGCTGGACCTGCTGCTCACCAACGCTGAGGAGATCATCAAAGGCGTCAAGGTTGGAGGCTGCCTGGGCTCCAGCAACCATGCCCTGGTTGAGTTTGTGATCTCAAGCGATGTGGGCCTGGCAAAGAGCAGGACCAGGATGCTGAACTTTAGAAGAGAAGACTTCAAGCCTCTCAATGGAATGCTGGCCAAGATCCCCTGGCGCGCTGCCCTAAAAACAAGTATGTTGAGGTGAGCTGGATGCTTTTCAAGGATGTCCTCCTGGCAGCACAAGAGTTCTCCATTCCCCTGAATAAGAAAGTGGGCAGGTGAGGTAGAAAACTGGCATGGCTCAGCAAAGATCTGCTGAGAGAACTGAGGGCAAAGAAAGGGGTGTACAAGCTCTGGAAACAAGGCTGTGTCACCTGGGAAGAATACAGGGATGCCGTCCGGACTTGCAGACGTGGGATCAGGGAAGCCATGGCGCAGGCAGAACTGAACTTGGCAAGGGACATGAAAAACAATGAGAAAACCTTCTACAGGTACATTGGCCAGAAGAGACAGGCCAAAACGGGTGTACCTACTTTGGTAAGTTTAAAAAAAAACTGGCTTCAACAGATGAAGAGAAAGCTGAGGTGCTGAATGAGTTCTTCACCTCGGTCTTCACTGGTGGCCAGGATTCTAGACTTTTTCACATCCCTACGCCCTGCATCCCCAAACCTGTATGTGGGGACCAAGGAGGTAAATCCCTCCCCACTGTAAGGGTAGAGCAAGTCCGAGAGTGCCTCCTTAGACTGAATGAGTACAAGTCTATGGGGCCAGATGGCGTGCATCCCAGGGTCCTGAAGGAGCTGGCTGAGGAGGTTGCTGAGCCGCTCTCCATCATATTTGAGAAGTCGTGGCTGTCAGGTGAGGTCCAGGACGATTGGAGGAAGGGCCACATCACTCCCATATACAAGAAGGGGAGCAGGGAGGACCCAGCAAACTACAGGCCAGTGAGTCTCACCTCCGTGCCTGGGAAGATTATGGAACACATCCTCCTGGACAACATGCTCGATGACATAGAGAATGAGATGTGATCCGAGGCAGGCAGCATGGCTTCACCAGGTGAAGATCATGATTAATTAATCTTGTGGCCTTCTATGATGGAGTGATGGAATTGGTGGACGAAGGGAAGGCGACCGATGTCATTGACCTGGATCTGAGCAAGGCCTTTGACATGGTCCCCCACCACATCCTCATCTTCAAATTGGAGGGATGTGGGTTTGATGGGCGGACAACTAGATGGATAAGCAATTGGTTGAAAGGCCGCAGACAGAGGGATGGTGGGCAATGGCTCTGTGTCCAGGTGGAGGCCGGTAACGAGTGGTGTCCCTCAAGGGTCTGTCTTGGGACCTATGCTCTTTAACATCTTTATTAATGACATCGATGAGGGAATGGAGTGCACCCTCAGCAGGTTTGGTGACGACACCAAGCTGAGTGGTGCAGTCGATACGGTGGAAGGAAGAGATGAGGACAGGCTGAGGGAGTTGGCTTTGTTCAGCCTAGAGAAGAGAAAGTTGCAGGGTGACCTCATTGCAGCCTTTCAATACCTGAAGGGAGCTTAATCCCGGGAGGGGAGTAGACTCTTCGAAAGGGCTGACAATAGCAGGACAAGGGGAAATGGTTTTAAGTTAAAAGAGGGAAGATTTAGGTTGGATGTTAGGGGGATGTTCTTTACTAGGAGAGTGGTTAGGCCCTGGAACAGGCTGCCCAGGGAGGTTGTGGATGCCCCGTCCTTGGAGGTGTTCAAGACCAGGTTGGACGGGGCCCTGGGCAACCTGATCTAGTAAAGGTGTATGTTTGGTGGCCCTGCTAGGCAGGGGGGTTGGAACTACATGATCCTCGAGGTCCCTTCCAACCTGGGTCATTCTGGGATTCTGTGATTCCGTGGTTGCCTCTTCTCTAGAGCCATTCAAGCCCAAGTTGGATGGGATCCTGACCAATCTGGTCTAGTGGCTGGCAACCCTGTCCATAGTATCAGGGGTTGGAACTAGATGCCATTCTATGGTTCAATGATCCTGTTGTGTGTCACAACAGTAAAGGGCTGAAAAGGAAAACTGAAAACAATGCCCAGTTCCCCTCTACAATTTTGTTCACAAGGCAGCTCTTTTCTCTTGATGTCAGAAAGACTGAAATATCATCTTAATATGCCAGTGTGCCAAAAGTCTTTTTTGAACAGTGAGGAAAGGTAAACAGGATTCATCGTCTTTGAAGAATATCCTTACGGGGCTCTTCCAGCTCAGAATGTTCTGGGCTTCTATAATTCTATGAAGAGTATGCAGTGCAGCAAACCAAAATAGCAGAAAGAATTATTCTGAAAAGTTATATTTCTTGCCATTTCCATCAAAGCCATAAATGGGACTTTTTCCCACCAGTGAGATCATGGAAAGTATTTATGGGGCTGAAAAGTACTGCTTTAGACACACCAGAAAAACGTATTTTCTACAGAGCCCTTTTTCCTGCAGCTTTCCTGTTGTTGTTGAAGCAATACATGCCTCCTTCAGTTGACTGCCTGAAACAGCATCTTGTATAGAAACTAGAGAGGCAGCAATTATGACAGCAACAAAATGACGAAGGTAACAAGTTTTTAAGCAAAAAGAGTAGGTTGGACTTTATAGGAGTCTGCAAAAATGTGACATCTGAAAGAAGCTTTATTAAAATTGCTTGAGGCGCTGTGTCATTTGGTGGTAGGGGATTGTATCTCTGGTCAGATTTTCATTCTGTCCTGTTTTCCTGAACCTTCAAAAGACATCCCTCAAGGAGCATTTTCAGAAACAGCAGCTGTTGGGTTAGAGTCATGAACAGCCACAAAGTGATTTGCCTTCAAATGGATGGCGTTGCATGTGAGCAAATCCCTGCAACATGTGATGCTGGTATGAGCGCGCTGTTTCACACTACATGGTTCTTTAATCCATGTGATTAAATCTTTGCAAGGCCAAGTGTTTGCTGTGTCTATTCAAGGGTTGTTGTTATGTTATCCAATGATGCTTTATAGTTAGCAGCTCTTAGTCTGCCTTGCAGTGAATACTGAATGTATACATATAGTTGCAAATTCTTGTAAAAGAATTTTGTAAATTTGTAAAAGGCTTGTAAAAGAAAAACCCATATTCAAAGCAATAAAATTCTGACAGTATTTTTTTTTGTTTGTTTTCTAATCTTTTATTTTATTTTTTTGCATGGCAATCTTTCATTTTTCTCTGTAGGGGAAAATAGGGGACTCTGAGTTATATTACAGTTTGTCAACTAATCTTTGTGCCACTTCCATTTTTTAATTATATTTCTGCCAGTATTAATATATGAGACAAATTCCTGAAACCACTGAAAATATAGGTTAACCTCTATGTCTTAGACAGGTGCAGCAGATCTCTCCTTGGTAACCTGTTTTATCTACTGCCTCCACAACAATAAGTTTTTTCTTTCACTTCCACAAATCATTTTTTTTTCCCCTGTTATTTTGACAGGATTATGTCATGTTCTAGAATTGCTGAAAAAATGTAAATATGATGTCTCTTTCTTTAAGCCCTCCCAACTTAATGTATCTGTAACTTGAACAACAAATTCTTCTGTCTGTCTTCATTCAAAGAGTGTTGTCTGGGAAAGGCTGAGTGAAGAACAGTATTAATATTTTGTGCCTTCTGTTAGTTAAAAATACGCAGTCCTTTTTGTCTGCAATCTAGCTACAGGTCAACAATTTATTAACTTGCAACCAAAAGCTGATTAGGCAGATACAAACCCAAAACACAAACAAGATAGCACTGATTAACAGCAAAATATAGATGGGGAGTTGCACTGACTACTATTTCTTATTATTATTTGTAATGGGGATTACAATGCATTACTTGCTTTTGACCTACTTCCCACTTTCTCTGATATAAACACGTTATACTCTCTGATAGCAATCACTGATGGTTCAGATTTTACAGGCCCCTTTCCGGGAAATAAAACAAAACAGAAAAGCCAGATAAGCTTGGTGGTAGAAATACCTCTTTCCCTACCTCACAGACCAAGGAACAGTCAGCATTATGTAAAGTTCCATTTGAAAGAATAAATCCTAATCCTAATTAAATCCTAATTCAAGTGGGTTTTTATGCACTTAGAAATTATGTCTGAAAGGTTCTTTGACAGGTCTTCAAGTCCCAAACCTATGAAACTAAAGTGTTTGCTTAGCACAACAATCCAGTGAAATCTCGGTCTCATTCTGATGACAATAAGAAGAACCATATTTCATTCTGAAGAGGACAAAACATGCTTGCTCCATCCTTGGTTCTTGTGCACAGGGACCCTAACACCAACTCAGCTCATAGGAGAAGTTTCCTCAAGTGACTCTTCTCCCTGTGCCTTGCTTCATCTTCCACTATTTTGTTGTTGCGTTGCTGTTAGTAGTAGTAGTAGAAACAGTAGTGTTGTTGTTATTGCAAGAGTCAAATGTCATCAAAGAAAGTCTGCAGAATCATTTCTAATCCGGTTTTGAAATGCAAACTCAGAAGCAAAGATCTTGAAGTCTGGGTTCCTATGTCTCCAAGACGTAGGTGAAGAAAATAAGTTTTTTTGTCTTTTTCCACGTGACACTTACTTATGCTCAGGCACACAGCACTATAAGCAAGCAGGAGCTTTGCTGCCCAACATTTCAGCTTTGCAAAAGCTAGGAAAACCATAACTTTTCTGCTTGATTAAACAGTTCCAAGATCACATACGGCGAGTTCGAATTAAGTCAGGGAAATTGTGATAGGTTCTGAATCTGCGTGCATGTGTGCTGCTCTCTAACGGTCACGGGCAGACATCTTCTCCAGGTCTTCCTTGTAAAGGCTTTCTGGTGTGTTTTGCACCTTAATCAGTCACTTACTACAGACCCAGTTCTAACCAGCTTGTTTCCTGTACTGTGTTTCGAGATGTCTGTGCTCCTAGGCTCCTTTCGTTGTTCAGGGGGTCTGTCTTGCATGATAGGAATACTTGTCCTTGCAACGTTACTGTAAAAGTGTCCTAGTAACGTTACTGTACAAGAACTATACTTCAGATGCTTAGGCAGGACAAGCGTCTAAATATCGAGAGCCTGCTCCGTGTTGATAATGCCGCATTCTGCCTTAGCTGTGTCAGCTTCTGGATTGTCTCAGATGCCACAGAGCGGACTGTCGGATGGGTGTCATTTTCCAAAGGCTGAAGGGCTGCAACAGAAAGAAACAGAGCAGAGATTGAACTCCCCAGTCTGCAGAGAGCCACCAGCTTCCCCTCAGGACCATGCCAGCCCCACTCATTGCTTTTCCTAGCCAGGAGGAATGTGAGTCTGAGGGGTCAGCTGAAAGACACTGCTCAGGATTGCCAGGAATGCTCCTCTGCCCTGCAGCATTTCCATGCAGCAGGGCAAAGCACAGCTGCATGCTGCCCAGGCTCTGCCCCCAGCCCCAACATGCACAGCACTGCCCTCACTCACCACTGCAGAGTTTATTCAGCATCTCCTCACTCTGTTCCCCGAAGTACTTCTCAGTCAGCCCTAGGGAAAGAGCTCCGTCAGACACCCACGCCCCAACCCCAGACCCATGAGCCCAGCTGCTTCCCCTTCTGTGCTGCAGGCAGGGGCAGTACACAAAGGGAACCTGAGCAAGGCACCCACTGGGGCTAGCAGCATGGGCAGGGTGTACCTGGGGGTTCAGGGCTGTGCCTTCCTGCCAGGGCAGGGCCCAAAGAGGGACGCAGGGGTTGGGCTCACCAATGAATCTGACAGCCGCATATCGCAAGGAGGCCTGAGAATCCTCCAGGTATGGCAGGCTCTGCTGCAGGAAGCCTTCCACTAACTTTCTTTTCTGCTGCAGCTGAAGAAGAGCACAAGAGCATGGGGCTTGCAGAGTGTCCACAGCTGCTGGTGCAACCCCTCCTCCAGCATTCCCTTTCCCCCAGCAAAAATGTGGGGGCTGTCTGATTGTCCTCACCAAACACTTCATGATCCCCGCTATGTCCTTCTGCCGAACCTGGTCCCTGAGCTCCTCCCACTTCAGGAAATTTGCACAAGACACAAGGGCTTCCCCAGATGCCTACAGAACAACAGATGCAGGGACATGGCACCACACACACAGACACACATCCCAGTGTCTGAATGCTTGCTCAACTTGCTCTCAATTGCAGATCACAGCTGAGCTGTCAGCACACCACTGCCTGCATACTGGTCAGGTCTGAAATTCGTACCTGTGCTACACTCGGGGTCTCGTCACTCATTTGAAAGAGCAGAGGGAGCAGGCCCCTGCACACGGTCTTCTTCATGCTTCTCTTCTTAAGCCACACCACAGCATCCATCACATCCTTGAACAGGCAGATGGAGCCTTCTCGCACTTCACATGATGCCTGAGGGAGAACAGGAGGACCTCAGACCTCAGCAACACACTCTCACTGCCCATGGTGAGCATGAGTGTAGGCATGGCTGATGTGAAAGGAGGTGCTCTGGAGTCACATTCTGCACAAAAGTGCATTGCAGTCGTGCAAAGCAATGAAAAGGTTTCAAGCATGGGGTGCTTGTCCCTCAGAGAGCTCCCTCAGCCAGCCCAGCAGGTCAAAGTGGAGCTGCTTTGGCACACTGGGAGTGTTGGACAAGGAGGAGACAGAGCTGGACTTTGGCAGTGCCTCTGGGGCACATACTGCCTGATCAACCTCCACATCCCTGCTGTGGTCCCTGGAGAAAATGCTTGGCACTGGTAGAAAAGGGAGCGGTGGAGGTTCTGAAAGTAACCCTTGGCAGAATGTGTTTTGCTGAGGTGCCAGGCTGAGATCCAGCACAGGGGTCTGACATCACCAAGAACAAGCAAGCTGCACTGCCATGGACACAGCCTGCTGGGCTGCAGAGCCCACAAGACATCTCATTCCTGAGAGCCCAGAGAAGGAAAGAAAGGAGAAGGCACTCCTGTCAAGCACTCATCCGCAGAGCAAAGCCATCCACAACAGACTTACATGATTAATAAGAGGCAGGATCTTCTCAGCCAGCTCCAGAGTAAACTGACTGGCGTGCCTCTTCCCCAGATGGCGCACTGCATTTCTGAAGATATTCAGCACCTTCAGGGTAATGGGTGTGCTGGCAAACCGCAGGGTCTCCATGACTCCTGGAAGCAGGGCCTGTATTTCCATTGCCTGTACAAAACACACAATTTCCTTTCCATCAGGAGGTCAGTGGCCACCCTGGCTTAAAAGCTCTGATTACAGAGCAGCAGCCACATGCCTCGCTTGCCCACAGCTGCCACAGGAATGGAAGCTGTAGATTCCAGGCAGGTGGTGGCCAACAGTGCCAAGTATGGGGAAGGCATGAGAAGGAGGACGGGTGAACAAGGACTCTGTGCCCCCTTTTTTAACAGGCCCCCAGGTAACCCATCTGAAAAGCTTCTGGAAATCTCAGCCACCAGGCCCCACCACAACCATCACCCAAACTCCCGAGTGCCAGGCAAGGCCAAGGCACAGTGTTGTCCACAGCCCCAGTGCCAGGCTGCCAACAGGAGGGCTTTGTTTGACAAGGTCCTGCTCACCGTCTCAGGTCTATCATACAGCAGTACGAGGCCTCTGAGCACCAGCCAGAGTATTGGCAGGCTTTCAACCTTCAGAAGCCTCTGGAGCAGTTCTGGCTTACACAGCTCCTGCAGGTTCTCTTCAGTGGGAGGCATCACCTGAAACAAACACAGCAGTGAGAGGCAGGCAGAGGCAGCAGGACTTTCTGCACCCTGCAGCTCCTGGCTGCTCTGGATCTCAGGGCAGGGCACTGGGGAGACATAGCCTGGCCTGAAGTAGCAGTGCCTTTGGAGGGCCCCACCATCCCTCTGCGCCCAGGCCAGGCACTATGCAGGATGGCTTTCTGGCCTGCTCCTCCTGCCCTCTGAGCTTCTGATGCCTCTGTGGAGTGCTTGACCAGCAGGAGCTGGCACAAAAGAGACACCAGCCATGGCTGGCCACGGGCAATAAAGCCTGCATCGCCTGCATGGAGGCTCTCCCAGGCCCCAGCCATGGCTCTGACTCTGCAACAGCCCTGCCTCAGGTTTCTGGTCTGGGGAGCAAGGCAGGGGGAGGCAGGGAGCTGGGGAGAGAGTGCCCTAAAGGAGAGCACGGTGCCTTGTCCAGTAACTCACAGTCAAGCGAAGGAGGCCCAGCTCCGCTGTGGTGGTGTTAAATCTCTCACACAGCTGTTGGTCCTGGAGAACGTTGCTCAGTTCGTCCAAGAACCCCTCAGACTTTTCCAGCAGGGGAAGCACACTCTTCAGTATGTCCAGTGTAGTGCTATAAACAGAGAGCAATGCTGTGTCAGCAGGGCTGCCTTAGCCACAGCACCATGGCTCAGGCAGGAGCCTGATGGGGGGCTCAGGGCTGCCATGGTTGGTAGTGGCTGCTGCAGCCCTGAGCGGCCCACCAGCACTGAAAGCACAGTGGGATGGAGGGCCTGCTCCTCGGGATGTCCTGCAGCTTTCCTTGGCTCTGGCAACCAGACCGATTCTGAGCCCTGCTCTTCACATGGAACAAACGTGTGGGGCTGTTTGGGCTGATACCTGTCAGTCTGTGGGAGGTCAGCAAACACACTCCTCAGCACATCTGTAGGAAACTGGATGGTCAGCACATCCAGCACTGAGTGCAGGATCTGCTGAACTGATGTGCTCTGGATTTTCAGGTTTGTGTGGATGCATCCCAGGATCTCTGGCACCTGTTGTGAGAACACAGGGAGACTGCTGCTGCCACTGGACTGCAGCCATTTGCCTCCCAGGCTGTGTTACTACTGCCCTTCCCACAGCTCTTTGCTGCCTTCAAATGGTTCAGATTCCCAAGAGCTGTGGCGGGCAGGGTAGGGCATGACAATCCAGCCTCAAACTGCTTACATCCATCAGCCAGGTTCCATGGTCTCTCAAAACTAGTTCCAGCAGAGCGTCAGCCCACTCCTTCTCATCAAAACTGTAGTCCCCAGTGATCTTCTCCAGGGTCACAAGGACAATGTCTGTCCTCTGAGAAGGGGGAAGGTTTTCTCCAAGTGGCTGCAGTAAGAAGGAAAAAAGGAGGGAAGGTATGTTAAATGGAGTGAGAGAATAGCATCTGGAGTGGGATGACCACAGGCAAAAGGAAGGATAATGACCCTCCCTTCAGGTCAAAAGCATTCTGAGGGTTCCTGCCTGAGCCCCAGCTTGTCTCACAGATACTCCTGAGCCATAGAGGCAGCTCTGGGATGCAAAGAATGAGAGTGCCTGGCTGGAATTTTCATGTCTCCTTACCCGCTGCCAGAAACTGCTATTCATGAAGTCACTAATCTCCAGGATGCGATCTAAAGCCCTCTCACACACAATTTTTGTCTTGGAGACGGTGAAAGGCAGCAGCACCTGTGAGGAGAAGAGCTGCTGGTTAGCCCTGGGCGGATGCCCACTCCAGGAGAAGCAGGTCTGCTGAGCTCCAAGCTGGAATCACAGCATCCATCCAGGCTTCCCCTGAGCTTAAGCCAAGCCCATCATGGGGCTACTGCCGCTGGGGTCCCTTGCCGGCTCCAACTGCTGCCAGTGCCGTTTCCATGAAGCGGGATAAAATTCTACTACAAGGGAGCTCTGGGGGCAGAACTTCACAATAGACAGACCTCAAAGATTCTCTGCAGCAGCCTATTGAAACTGGCGGTGGGACAGCTGTTTAGCACAGTCTGCAGCATGTCATCCATAGCATCCATGGTCTGTAAAGAGAAGAGTGGGTTGTGGAAGCCTTTCAGGGTTCCCTTTCATACCCAGGAGACTGCTGTGAACCCCTCTGGCTGTCATGGATGGATACCCACAGATCTGTGCACAGGGACACCCTGCAAAGCTGCTGCGCGCAGACCAGGCTACAAGCACAGGGTGTTTGCCAAGCCCAAGGCAAGAGTGAGAGGGGTGAGGGCAAGCAGGGCTTCTCCCTTGTCCCACAAAATTCTTTATAGATCTCTGGACACAAGTAATCCAAGCAGCAGCCCAGAGGCATGGGGTCAATCAGTAGATTGCCCAGTACATACGTTGTTGTAGAGGCAAATGTTCAGGTCCGTGGTTGGAGGAACGCACAAGATGACACTGCAGCACACGTTGAAGAGATGTAATATCTCTTCCTCCGTAATTGCATTCACTGCACTGCAAATAGAGAGACACAGATGCTAGGAGCAGTGCCTTGTTACTGAGGAGCGGGTGGATCAGGTCCTCCCCTGGGCAAGGCTCCCTGAGAGGGATGGGGAGCCCTGCCAGGAGGTGACTCCTCCCCCACAGGGCTGCTCTGGGTCAGAGGACAGTCCTGATGCCACCAGCTCTAGGACAAGGGCCGAGATTTAGCGGGGAGCTGCGTCAGGGCCACCAGGATCGTGCCCGGGGGATGTGCTGGCAAAACCAGGGACTGGGCAGGTACCTCAAAGCAGCAATAGCGTTCATGCAGTGTAATCTTAGAGCTGTGTTCAGCTGCTCCATGGGCTCCTCACACAACAGAACCTGCAAAGCACAATCAAATCAGGATGGCACCTGGCAGCTGCCAGCACCCACCAACAGAAAACCTGCCACTGACCGGTAGGGCCTGGGTCTCCCCAGTGGCCCTCGACAAACCCTGTCACACTGGTGCTGCTGTCTGCCTCCACTGCTGAGGTCTCAGCAGCACCTGGAGTCCCATCTGGGGAACTTTGGTGTCTGTGCAAGATTTCCCTGCCTCCCTCTCTTCCTGCCCTGTCTTTCTTACAGGGTGCAGGTACCTGAATGCCATGTCCCCTCACCTCAATCTTCTGTGACAGATCTTGTACAATGCAGAAGATAGGCAAGCTCTTTGTCCAGCCTTTCTCTCCAGCAGTGCTGCACAGTGAGCTAATGCAGTTCAGGAACTGCAACTTCTGCACCAGATCCTAGCAAGCACACAGAAACCGAGGAGTGTGAGTGGGAAGTGCCGTGGCTAGGGGGACCAGTTGTTGCGGGGTTTGGAGCAGCACAGGACAGCTGCAGGACAGCAGCAGCTCTGCCCGGCCAGCAGCCCTCATGCAGCCTGAAGGCGGAGCCAGAGGGATCATCTGGAGATGCAGGAACAGCCAAGATGGAGATGGCTGCTCTTACCTTTTCCTTGGTGATGTCGTAGGCTTCGATGTAATCTACAGTATCCATTTCCAGTACACGGAGAGGCAGCCAGTCTGCATCTGATGAAGAAGAGAGAGCAGTGCTATAGGGGGGCCAAAGGCAAGCAGGAGCAGAGGAAGGAGCTCTGGCCTCTCCAGCCCTGGGCTTGCTCCACAGGCACAGTCTGCCTGTGCCTGTCAGGACAAGGGGCCCTGGTGTCAAGCAGGGGACACTCGCTGCCCCAGCCCTGCCCACCCCGCTGGGGACCCTCACTCACCTCTATGCAGTGGGTTCAACCTGATCACTTTTTTGTGCTCCGGTGGAGATTTGCTCTCCTGGGGAGCCCCACTCTCCACCCAGGCCATCTTGGGATGTTGAGGAGGTTTCCTCTCCATCCTGTGGGATGAAAACCTAGGGTGGAACTGCCAAAGGTAAAGTGAAATGACTTGGGCTGCGCTCGGGGGCTATTCGCCAGACCCGCACACTCCTGCCCTGTCTCCTCGCTGTCCTGACGGACACTGAGGCCGCCTGCTGTCAGTGCCAGCTATGCCTGGGTGTCACAGAGATGGGTCACAAAGGGCTCCACTGTGACGTGTTGCCCCACCCGGGTGGGGCTGGTTCCAGAGCCCGGTTAAAATGGCGCAGACCAAACTCCTCAGCGGGAGGGATGCATGTGCCTGCTTACCCAGATAGCTTTGGAAGTGGGCCTGAGAGCAGCTGGACTGCTCAGGCTCCCGTCCTTCTGGACTCGGGTATAAATGATCCAAATAGTTTCTTACAAACTGACAGACATTCACAATATTCCTCTTTTAGCTTTTCATCCTCCCTTCCAACTTTCCCCTTTTGTTTATTAGCAAGCAATTACCACACTATAAAAACAACAGCACTAATTATATTAATAACATAATCATCATCATTCAATCAAATCTTTGATTGATAATGCACTAAACATAAGAGTTACATGTAAAGTTCCTAAATTATTCAATGTATATGCACTCATACATGTTAGACAATTCCGTAAGTGGGAAATGGAAATTTATAAGCTAACGTATTATTACTTATTGACAGCTATGATATGGCAAACCACTAAATGGAGAGAGAAGGAAAATGACAGGGGTGAATGTAGTAGGCAGTTCCAGCAGGGCGTCCCCTGCTTCACTCTGTGCACTCTGCCTTTCTCACCCATCACAGATTCTCTCCTGTTTTTATTCTTGCCAGGGACTGCAGGGTTTTTTCCACTTGTACTCCATATCTGCATGGCCAGTGCATGATACAGAGCCCAAGTGGAACAGCTGCTCACAAAACTGAACCAACCACTACATTAGATCTCTTTGAAATATAAACTTAACTACTCACAGAAAGTTATTTACAGCTATAGTCACTTACTCCCATTGTTACTTGCTTTACCCTTAGCCCCCTTCTTTATTGGTAAGCTTTTTCTTGTGGATCACTCCTACTATTGTTACAAAAATCATCAGTGGGTAGTACTTCTTGATGCAGTACAGAGTGAGATGCACCTTTATCTACCAGAAAACATACATCTTTACCCTGCTCTGTGCACGCTGCATTCAGTCCACTGGGGGCAAAACTCATCCTGGGACCTTCAAGTCCTGCTCTAGTGCAGCTGCTGTTGTTCTTCCCCATTCTTTCATTACAGTCCCTCTTTCTATATACTTTCCAGGCTCCCTCAATTAATTTGTCCAGGTCCCTTACTTCAGTTCCTTTAATGTGTATATTACTGGGAGAAAATAAAAACCTTCTTGGTCAGAATGCAGATTCTCAAATTGTGGAAGACCCCATAAGCTAAGCGTGGAACCTGCTGTACGTTGTCCCAGCCTGGAACAGACGGGGTAGATGACCTGCGCAGAAGGAGGTGAGGGCCAACATCGATCTGCATCTCGCTCAGGAATGGTTCTATGGAAGGCTGGGAGCAGGGCGCAGTGGGCGGCACATCGCTGAGCGGATGCTGACGGAGTACTGTACCGGGACGGGGTCCTCCAGTGGCTCCTTTCTTGTCAGGGAGAGTGAGACATTCATTGGGGACTACGTTCTGGTACCTGGCACAATGGAGAGGTGCAGCACTGTCGCATCCACTGATGGCAGGTTACCAGCAGCCGCAGGTACTTCCTGACTAATAATCGAATGTTTGACAGCCTTTACGACCTCATCTCCTATTAGCAGGAGACACCGCTGAGGTGCAACAAAATGGAGACGAGTGCCTTGTTCCAACCCTTGTGACAATACAGACTGGGTACCACAGCACAGCACCAGAGGGACGAGCGCAGCTCCAATGCTATCCTCCTCAGGGGAGGATGGAAGATCCAGCACTGCCACATGTGGCAAGAGAGTCATGTTTAATAGGGCACTTGACCAAGTGCATATTATTGAAGTTAATCATTCACAATAAAAGTTTTTGTTCCGCACTAACCACAGAGTCCGTGTCTAATTACTACAGGTAAACGTTAATCTTATTCGCCTTTCTCAACCTGTATGAGACATAGAAGGGTTTTACCAGTGTTCCACTGTTGTAAGTGACACCACCTCATCATCCCTTGGAAAGTCTGGATCTTCTTAGCTGTTTGTGGTTCCATAGTCTGGCAGCTTGTTTTCTTCCTCTCTGGTCCCAGAGGTTCGGGATCCAGCAGTGATTCCATAATGCAAACGGGTTACTGGTGGCTGTGCCACATTGGTTTTCTGTGGAGAAACTCGATAGCCATTAAGTCTGAGAAGGTTTAGTAAACTAATTGTCCATGTTATGCATAATTTCCTTTGTTTTGGTCACTATCAGGTAATCCATGTCTTCAAATTTGAGGGGCTGCAAAATGTCAATGGGCACCGTCCTTCCCCATTTCTTAAGAATAATTTGAAAAGGAATTAGGACATTGTGTTGTTCCGAGGTCATGTTATTCCCCATGGTAACGTAGTCTCTTACCTTTGTCCAGTGAGGGACAATCATAGCAGATAGGGATGATGAATCCTCAGGTTGTTGCATTTCTCTCAACGCATCCATTTCTCTTCATGTTCTGTACAGATTTCTCCGTGTTTATCTCAATGCCTGCCGCGTTTGTCTCAACATGCTCTTGTACAGGTTGCTTGCGTTTCTCTCAACGCACCTGCCTTTTTCTCAATACACCCACCCACATTTCTCTTCACCTTCTCTTATACAGATTTATTTGCGTTTATCTCTAATGCCTGCCACGTGTCTCTCAGCATCCCTCTGTACAGTTTACTTGCGCTTCTCTCAACGTACTTCAGACCGGTCAGTTCTTCAATTCAGCTTAAGTTTCAGGCACCTGTTTGGGTGCCAATTGTCAGTGCTCAGTCGAGTTAGAGAGCTCTCCTTAGTTTCACATACATCTTATATACTGTTCACTTACAAGCAAGACATTCCTGTTTCTCTAACAGTTCCTCTAATCAGTTAATTGGTCCCAGCTTCTCCCAGACAACAGTGGTAAAGGATGAAAGGTTTCTTAAGAGTAACAGGATTAACAATGCATATCAATGGAACCTTCTGTCTACCCTTAGATGCGAACAGACACTGCTTGCTCTTGTCTCTCACTCTGGTCTTCCAGGGCTTCACAGTGATAAGGTCTATCAAAGAGTCTGGTAAGCTCTTTGGTGACTTGCTCACAGTTACATCTTCCCCCACGGTTACCTTTCTGACAGTTTTCTAACATCAACGAGGTAAAAGTTTTAACTCAGCCATTAATGCAGCATGTCAATTACTGTTTTGTCCCATATGTGCCCTAAGCTTTGAGGAGGACCTGCTCCATGATCTTTGCAGGCACAGAGATTAGGCTGACCTGCCTGTAGTTCGCCTGGACTTTGTTTCTCCCATTCTTAAAAACAGAGGTAATGTTTCCCTTTTTCCAGTCTCTGGGGTCTTCACCGGACAGCCATGATGTTTCAGATATGATGGAGGATGTATATTATGCGGGCTGCTCTAAACGTAATGCAGATTCCAAGAAAATAAAGAGGAGGCTTTACTTTTGGAGCAACCTGCGTGTATGCAGCCCAAGACAATCCTTGTTCACTCAGCGCTAGCCAAGCAAGTCAAAAGGTTGGACACGTATGTCCTAATGTAACACTTGCTGATGAGATTTCAGTGCTGGCTTTGTCTGAATATACTGAACAGTATATCTCTTTACGAGAGGTGGTTCATGAACCCATAGGAAGATAGGTCTTTGAGCTGGTCCAGGCTTTCAGCAGCTACCGGTATGGTCGGCATCTATAACTCCAGGTAAAACAAAAAGTCCCATCTGTGTAACAGAAGAACGTCCTAACAAGAGAACACTACGCCCATCCCCAAGGGGCCCCACTACCCCTGTTGGGATGAGAGTCACGGTGCTGTCAGTCAGCATCACTGGCTGGGTGGTGGACAAATCCACTCCTGTGCTGCTGGCAGTGGCTGGTCTGGGTGAGCTGGCCAGGTAGCGGCTGGCTGAGTCGGAACCCAGTGTAGCCCCCTCCTGCACCGGGGACAGGGTCGAGTTGGAATAGCAGAAGTATTTTTATTTGCTCGCTTGGGCTTTTTACAGTCCCTTTGTACATGACCGGGTTCCCCATAATTGTAACACTTCATTTTTTGAGCTGTCCCTGCATCAAATCCTGCTGCCAGCATGTCTGCTAGCAAGGCCATTGTATGACTTTCTGTGCCTACATCTTGACAGGCTTTAATCATGTTAGTAATGGATGGATCTGCATTCTTTAAGGACTGTAGAACCTTTTGCGCATTTGCAAACTCAGAACTCAGTTTTCGGGAATTCAGGGAATTTTTGCTTATCCATTTAAGAAAAGTAGCTAATGCTATTATGGGGCTGTGAAATCTGGTCTGTGCCATTATCTCACTCCAATCTATAGGAGGGAAGCAAGGCTCTTTGATGTATAATACCCGGCATGTGATTAAGAAACAACGGTTCAAATGTTGGTCCGACCAGTTTATTACAAATACTAGTCAACTTAGAAGATGGGGAAGGCAAAGTGGCGACTACCAAGAATTAGGGTGATGGGGAGAGGAAAGCAGGCGATAAGAAAGGTAGGAAGAAAGCAAGAATTGCGTGAAGTGGGGATAGTCACCACGTGGATGCAGCAGCATCCCAGCACATGGAGTTCTGTTGGTCCAAGGCAAAAGCAAATGGGAGAGCAGCAGCAGAAGGGAGCTGCAACGGAGTGGCTGGCCACAAGCAGCAAACCAGTCAGCGCAGAGCAGGTAGTGGAGGAAGCAGCAGGGTCTCACGGAGCAGGCCAGTGAGAGTCCGTTGGCAGCAGTAAGGGAGCAGCAAGGGATCCAAAGCCAGATACCTATCCTGTGCTTCAACATGAGGGCATCTTCTTCAGCATGCAGGTGTCAGTTCATGAGGAATCTGATGTCAGAACTCCTCCTTGTTCACACTGTGAGGAATCTGATGTCAGAAAACCTAACTTCATGCTTGCTGATCCCTCTTTTATCCTTCTTTCTCCTACCTACCTAACATTCCTGGCTGCTTGGGTGAGTCACATGCAGCACCCCCTGAGACGGCCATCTTCCTGGAGATAAGCCCACACAAAAGACCATGGCCACTCATCTGCACATTCTCTCTCTCTCTCATTGCCCCTGGCCTTGTCCATCTGTGTCCCTCCAAAAAAGGATTTGTCAGCCCTTGCCTGGGAATTATTTGGACTTGTCCATTCTCAGCAAACTTTGAGGCAATAGTGCAAATGCCTGGACTTTTACAGCCATTCCAACCAGGCTCTGGAACCAGCCCCGCCCGGGAGGGGCAGCGGGTCTTGGGGGGCCCTTTGTGACCCAACTCTGTGACACGCAGGCATAGCTGGCACCGACAGCACATGGCCTGCAGTGTCCGTCAGGACAGCGAGGAAACAGGGCAGGAGTGTGCGGGTCTGGCGAAGAGCCCCCGAGCGCAGCCCAAGTCGTTTTGCTTTACCTTTGGCAGCCCCACAGCTGCTGTATCCCTACCCTTAGCCTTCATCCCTCGGGATGGAGAAGAAACCTCCTAAACGCCCTAAGGTGGCCTGGAAGGAGATTAGGGCTCCCCATGAGAGAAAATCTCAACCAGAGCCCTATGAATTGACTGAGGTGCAGCCTCTGCACTGTGGTGAGTGAGGGTCCCCAGCGTGGTGGGCAGGGCTGGGGCAGCGAGTGCCCCCTGCTTGACACCAGGCCCCCTTGTCCTGACAGGCACGGGCAGACTGTGCCTGTGGAGCGAGCCCAGGGCTGGAACGGCCAGAGCTCCTTCCTCTGCTCGCACCCGCCTTTGGCCCCTCTACATCACTGCTCTCTTTCTTCCTTGATTAGGTGCTGATTCCCTGCCTTTCTCTGAAAAGGAGGAGGCCATGGATGTCATACAGAAGTACCTCAGGAGTACAGAAAAGGTAAACTCAGCTGCGCTGGCATCCCCAGATGGTCCCTCTGACTGCCTTCATACTGCGGGAGGGATGCTGGCTGGACAGAACTGCTGCCCTCCAGGCGTCCTGCACTACTCTAAACCCAGCAATGCTCTGGGCCTGCTGGACACAGTTCTCCCAACTCACACTCCCTCCTTGTCTTTCTGTGGTTCCCAGGACGAGCTGTTGAAGATGATGTTCTTGGAGAGCATCTGCAACATCTGCAAAGTCAGCAGTAAGAAGGACTCATGTGAGGGCCTGGCTGTTTTCTGCCATGAAAATAACTTGGCAGAGAAAATCAAGGTGAGGGGACAATATAAGGGGTTGTGGGAGGGGGCAGAGCTACCCAGTGACTGGGCATCCTTATAAGCTGGGGTGGGCAGGGGGACTGTGGGTACCACTGAGATCTCTGCAGTGGGACACAGGGTACCTCTGCGTTCTGGTCCTGGGCAGGGGGCACTGGAGCTTCTGTGGCCCTGCTGACCAGCGTGAAGTCCCATTCCATTTCTGCTCTGCAGGAGCTGCTGGAGAATGAGCCTGTGGACAAGCTTTGCACAGCATTGCGGTACCAGGCCATGCTTGCGATCACCAGCTTGAGGTACCAGCCCAGCCCCTGGTTTTGCCACCACATCCCCAGGGCACAATTATGGCAGCCATGATTGTAGCCAGGAGGCATCCCCCATGTAAGCAGGGAGGCCCTCAGCTCTCCCTTGCTCTGGTCTTCTCCAGATGCTGGAGGAAGCCCTGAAGCTCCCTGCAGGGTCTCGGCTCTTCACCCAAAGCAGGAGGCAGCAGGACTATCTCTACCCCCTGGGCCAACCCCGTGGAGCAAGTGCCTCCCAGCAGGGCTCCCCATCCCTCCCAGGGAGCCCTTCCCAGGGGAGGACCTGTTCCACCCCTGCCTCAAAATCCAGCCACTGCTCCCAACACAAGGTCTCTCTATTTGCAGCAGAGTGAAGGCCATTGAGCAGGATGAAATAAGAGGTCTCTTAAATGCCTGCTTCAAATCTGTCTTCTACCTTCCACCAAGAGAGGACTTGAACATTGCCCTCTACAATCACGTATGTACTGGGCAAACTACTGGAGATCCCATGCTTCTGAATTATTCATGTGCAGACCTTACAAATGATCCTTGCCAGAGGGGTCATGGCCTCGCTTCCCCACCACACTCCTTTCCCTTCCCTCTCACTCTTGCCACAGGCCTGGCAACAACCAGTGCTCACAGCGTGGTCTGCTCACAGCAGTTTTGTGGCCACAGAACCTCTCCCATGCTGTGCATGCATCTGCGGGTGTCCTTCCTTGGTCTTCAAAGGGATTCACAGCAATTTTCTTGCGGTGAGAGGGCTTTCTGGAAGACTTTCAGAGTCTGTCGTTCTCTTTACAGACCCTGCATGCTATGGACCACATGCTGCAGATGTTGGTGGTCAGCCAGCTTACCTCCAACATTGAGAAGCTGTGGAATATCTTGGAGGTCAGTCTATTGCATAGCTCTGTCCCCAGAGTTCTCTTTGACAGAATTAGAGCCTACTGCATAGGAACAACATGGGCAGCAGCAGGAGCCTACAAGGGACATCAGTGACAGTAGCCTCATGAAGGGCTTGGCTCCAGCTCAGGGAAAGCCTGGATGGATGCGATGATTCCAGCCAGGGTTTCAGCAGTACTGCTTCTGCTGGAGTGGGCATCAGCAGCTTCTCTCCTCACAGGTGCTGATATGCTTCACCAACACCCAGAACAAAATTGTACAAGAAAGGGCCATGGAACGGCTCTGGAATCTCAGCAGTTTCATTGCCAGCAATAGCAATTCCTGTCAGGAGGTAAGGAGCCAGGAACTTTCCAGCCAGGCTGTCTCTTCTTCCCTGTTTCCCAGAGCAGCCTACGGCTCAGGAGTACCTGTGAGACAAGCTTGGGCACAGATGGGAGACAAGACTTTGGCATGCAGTTACCTTGAAGCAACGGTGCTTCATCTTTCCTTTTCCTCTGGTCCTCCCATTCCATGCCCTGCTCTCTCACTCAGTTTGACGTGTCTTCCCTCCATTCCTTCCTTCTTGCCATAGCCATCTGCAAAATTTGTCCGGCCTCATCACTGGAGAGACATCATCTGCATGATCCTTCAGACCACGGAAGAGTCCAGCGGAGACAATAAGAAGTGGGCCAACACGATGCTGGATGTGATTCTGAGAGATCCTGCCACCTGGCTGACAGATGTAAGCAGTCTCAGGCTGGATTGCTGTGCCCTGACCTACTCTCCACAGCTCTTGGGCATCCAAAGCCATTTTAAGGCAGAAAAGAGCTGTGGGAAGGGCAGTAATAATAGTGGTAGTGTGGCAAATGGCTGCAGTTACAGCAGCAGCAGCATTCTCCTTCTGTCCTCCCACCAGGTGCCAGAGATTCTGGTGTTCATCCAGAGAAACCTGGGAAGCAACAACGCATCAGCACATCAGATCCTCTTCTCTGTGCTGGATGTACTGGCCATGGAGTTTCCCAGGGATGTGCTGATGAGTGTGCTGATTGACCTTCCTGAGAATGACAGGTACCAGCCCTGACAGCCTGCGTGTTTGTTCCATGAGAAGAGCAGGGCTCAGATGTTCCCGCTGCCAGAGCCAAGGAAAGCTGCAGGACATCCTGAGGAGCAGGCCCTCCATTCCACTGTGCTTTCCAGTGCTGGTGGGCTGCAGCAGCCAATATCAACCATGGCAGCCCAGAGCCCCCCATCAGGCTCCTGCCCTGCCCCTCAATGACAGTGGGTTAGCAGGTTCCCAGACTGCAGCAAGCAAGGATAAGCTCATGTGCAGTAGCCACGGATGCAGAAACAAAGGAAAAATAGCTGCTTAACTTTGGAAGACCTGAGGTTTACCGGGATCTTCAGAGAGATACCCTTGCTTCCATTGCTACCTTGCTTCCTCTGCTACCCCTTAAATGAGGTCTGGGAGAGGATGGATCCTGACTCCCCCCCTTCCAGTGACTCAGTTGCATTTCTTACTCTGAGCTTCTCTGGGTTCACCCTGCCTTCCACCAGGTGCTCAGTTGCCATGTCAGACTATGATTTAGTGTTTCTGCTAGTCTGAGGCTGCTAACACAGCATTTCTCTTTGTAGTACCACCCTGGACATCTGGAACAGATTGCTTTCACTGGCATTGACTTCAGAGCACTTCTTGGCTGAACTGTTCAGTATCCTCCAAAGCCAAATGCTGTGTGGGATCTTGAATGTCACCAAAACGAGGCTGGGCTTCCTTCTTCTGGCTGTGAGTTACCAGACAAGTCATCATGCTATTCTTCAGGGCTCTTTCTGCCTAGCTCCCTGCCTCCCTCCTGCCTTACTCCCAACACTGGAAAACCAGGGCAGGGCAGAGTAGAATTGGGGCCATGCTTGGAGCCAGGGAGAGGGAAGGTGTCCGCACAGGCTGAGCAGGCTGTAGGGATAGGGAGAGGAAGAGCTCATGGACACCAACATCTGGTGGCATTTTTGTGCCAGCTCCTGCTGGTCAATCACCCCTCAAAGGTGTGACAGCAAGAGGCTATACGGGGTCAGAGGGCAGGAGGAAGCCAAAAAGCCATCCTGTATTGATCTGGGTCTGGGGCACAGAGGGACCATGGGGCCCTCCAAAGGCACAGCTGCCCCAGGCCAGGTCGTGCATCTCTGGTGCCCTGCCTTGAGCTGCAGGAGGAGCCAGGAGCTGCAGTGTGCAGAGAGTCTTGCAGCCTCTGCCTGCCTCTCACTGCTGCCTTTATTTCAGGTGATGCATCCCACTGAAGAGAAACTGCAAGAGCTGTATAAGCCAGAACTGCTTCAGGTGCTTTTGAAGGTTAAAAGCCTGCCAATACTCTGGCTAGTGCTCAAAGGCCTTTTGCTGATGTCAGAGAGACCTGAGATGGTGAGCTGGACCTTGTCAAATGAAACACTCCTGTTGGCATCCTGGCGCTGGGGCAGTAGGCAATACTGGGCCTTGGCCTTCCCTGAGAGTCAGGAGTTCGGGTGACAGCCATGGTGTGGCCCAGTGGCTGTTTGGGCAGATTTCCAGGACCTTTCCAGATGGGTTACCTGGGGGCATGTTGTAAAAGGGGGAGGCTGAGCAGGAGACACAGAGTCCTTGTTCACCTGCCCTCCTTCTCCTGTCCCCCCCATCCCTAACAGTGTACCACCTGTCCAGAGTTTGCTGCTGCCATTCTTGTGGTAGCTGCCAGGAAGCAAGGCATGCATGTGGTGCTCCGTAATCAGAGCTTTTATTTCAGGATGGCCATTGCCCTTTTGATGAAAAGAAATGATGTGTTTTGTACAGGCAAGAGGAATAGGGGACCTGCTGCCAAATATCATGGAGACACTGCAGTTTGCGAACAATGCGAACACACGTATTGCTCTGATGGCAGTGAAGATCTTCGCAAATGTGATGAGTCATCCAGGGAAGAGAAGGTTCTCTTCCATTGCTGTGAATCTGGCTTGGAAGCTCCTGCATCTTTTCAATCATGTAAGTCAGCTGCAGGAGGCTAAATTTTGCAAATGTATGCTTGGTCTCCTCTCTTTGCTCCCCTGGGCATTTGTTGGATATCCTCTGGGCCCTGCAGCCCAGCCTGCCTTGTCCCTGGCAGCTTAGTAGTTGTTGCTGGTGTAAGCCTCTGCACTGGGTCCCAGCCTGGCTCCTGTGCAAAGCATCTTCTGACAAAGCTTACCTGCAGACTGCCAAGTGCTTCCTTTGCTACCAGTGCCATGCATCTGTCCAGGTGCTATAGCAGGGAGATGGAAGCTGAGCAGGCAGCATGTGCCTCAGGGGCATTGCCAAGGGCCAGCCCCATCTCCTCCTGGTCCTGGTGCCCAGGGAGCTCTGCCCTGACCTGGTGGGGTGGCTGGAGGAGCACTCTGAGGCACAGACAACCCCATGCTGGAAACCTGTTACATTGCTTTGCATGACTGCACGGCACCTCTGTGCAGAATGTGACTCCAGAGCACCTCCTTTCACATCAGCCATGCCTACACTCATGCTCACCATGGGCAGTGAGAGTGTGTTGGTGAGGTCCACCTGTTGTCCTCCCTCAGGTGTCAAGTGAAGTGCGAGAAGGTTCCATCCGCCTCTTCAAGGATGTGATGGAAGCAGTGACATTCTGTGAAAAGAGAAGCATGAAGAACGTCGTGTGCACAGGCCTGCTTCCTCTGCTGTTTCAAATGAGTGATGAGACCCCAAGCGTTGCAGAGGTACAAATTTCAGACCTGTCCAGTGTGCAGGCAATGGTGTGCTGATAGATCAGGGGTGTTTTGGGAATTGAGGGCAAGTTTGGCAAGCACTAGAACTCTTGGGATGTGTGTCTGTGCTGCCATCTCCCTACATCTGTTGCTTTGCAGGCCTCTAGGGAAACCCTCATAGCTTGTGCAAAGTTCCTCGGGTGGAAGACGCTCAAGCGCCTGGCCCAGAGAAAGAGAAAAATGGAGATCAAGGAGTGTTTGGTAAGAAAAACTACAGAGCCCTTGCCCCTTTTCTGGGGAAGGGGATGCTGGCAGAAGGGGCTGCACCAGCAGCTGGGGAGACTCTGCAAGCCTCATGCCTTTGTGTTCTTCTCCAGCTGCAGCAGAGCAGGAGGAGAGTGGATGAATACCTGTGGCAGAGCCTGTCATACCTAGACGATTCTCAGGCCCCTTTGCGATATGAGGCTGTTGAATTCATTGGTGAGCCCAGCCCCTTGGTCCCTCTTTCAGCCCTGCCCTGGCAGCAAGGCACAGCCCTGCAGTCCCCAGATAAATCCTGCCCATGCCTGGCCATGCCTGGATGGGTGCCTTCCTTAGGTTTTCCCTTGGGCACTGTCCCTGCCTGCAGCACGGGAGGGGAAGTGGCTGGGCTGGTGGGGCCAGGGTCTGTGCTCATGGGATTGTGTTGAGGAGTGGGGGTCTGATGAGAGTTTTTTCCCTAGGGCTGGCTATGCAGCACTCCAGGAAACAAGGTCGGGAGAAGCTGAATGCAATCTGCAGCGGTGAGTGAGGGCACTGCTGTGTGTGCTGGGGCAAGGGGCAGGGGGCAGAGCCTGGGCAGTGTGCAGCTGTGCCTTGCCCTGCTTTAAGAAAATGCTGCAGGGGCAGAGGAGCATTCCTGGGGCAGGTGGGGCAATTCTGAGCAGTGGCTTCCAGCTGATCCCTATGTCCCACCCATTATTCCTGGCCAGGAAAAGCAGTAGGTGGGGCTGGCATGGTCCGGAGTGGAAGATGGTGGCTCTCTGCAGATTGGGGGTTTTAATTGCTGCTCTGTTTCCTTCTGCTGCAGCCCTCCAGCCTTTGAAAAATGATGCCCACCCAGCAGTCCGTTCTGTGGCAACTGGAGTAATTGACAGATGTCAAACGAATACGGCAGTACGACGACAGAGCTGGCTCAGATCACTGTGCTGCTGCTGTCAGCCTTTGTCAAGATGGCTCTGATTAAACCTCCAATGACACAGCTGTTCCCTTGCATGGGGATACATATCCATTTTTGGACTGGATAGTCAGCAACAGCATGCAGTTCCACTGAAGGACATACCAGATCTTTAAACTGGCATACATTGTTCCTAAGGACCCCATCGCCTTTTCTTCAAGGTCTTTCAAGGCCACTACCCCATCAATGTACAAAATAAGACATGGAAGAACAGTGGGTGGGGGCAATATAGTCTGCAGGGGACTAATTTGCATCCCTTTGTTTCTGCCCCTGCAAAGACGTCCATCCTTAGGAACATGACTTGTATTAAACTTGGATCACAAAGCCTTCCAAGATGTCACACAGGCCAAGTCACAGAATCACAGTTATCAAGGTTGGAAAAGACCTAGAAGATCATCTACTCCAACCATTACCAATAATTCCCAGCTAAATCATATCCCTCAACACAATGTCCAAACATCTCTTGAACACCCCCACGGTCGGCGACTCTACCACCTCCCTGGGCAGTGCATTCCAATGCCTCACCACCTTTTCTGAGAAGTAATATTTCCTAATGTCACTGATTACACAAGAGGCCAACCCCCAGCTCACTATAACCTCCAGGAAGTTATAGAGAGCAAGTCTTTGCTTTCCTGCTCAAGCATCAGGAGAAGTACTTACAACCAGAGAATGAAAAGAAGAGAGTGTAGCAGAAAGCAATCCAAATGCCCAGGGGGCTGAGAAGAGATCCTTATAACAGCTACCAATCTGGAATCAATCAATCAATCAATAAAATTTTAAAATATCATCCCCACAGTGAAGTCTCCCAGGCTGTCTTCATCTTTCACACAAAGCAGCTACCGAGATGAGAGGAGGATTTGTTGGTTGCTGGCAGCAAATATGTGCATACCTTGAGGCTGCACTGATTCCATAGCTATGTCTTACAGGTGCAAAGTAATCACACTCCACTGCTCTGGAAGTGATGGAACACTTTTGCAACACCAACAGTGTAATATAGGAAGCATTACTTTCAGAGCGGCCCTCATTAAATATATAATAACATTAAGTATTTGAAGTAACAAATCTCACTATGATTTTTAATGTGGTTTCTTAAAACATATCAAAAAGGGAGAAACAAAACCACAAAACCAGTGGGATACGTGACTGGGGAAACTAAGAGATTGCAATTCTCAGTGCGCATTCAAGGTCCTTGTCATAGGTTTGTGATGGGATTTTACTCTTCTGGTGCTTCACCCTTGAAAACAGTAGTTCACAAATGTACTGCCAGAAAGCTGGCAGACATGAGCAAGGGGTGGCTGCTAAGTGAGGGATATTTCTCTGGTAAGGGAGGACTTCTGTAAAAGTCTGGTAAAGAGACACGGTCAGTCCCTTCATTACAACTCTAAACATCTCAGTTCCAAAGTTGCAAGTAATGTATTTACATCGACGGAATCATAGCATTACAGAATGACAGGATCATAAAATCAGAGAATAGGCTGGGTTGAAAAAGACTATAATGATCATGTAGTTTCAACCCCTCTTGCTATGTGAAGGTTTGCCAGGCTGCCCAGAGCCACACCCAGCCTGGCTTTCATTGCCTCCAGGATGGGGCATCCACAACCTCCTGGGGCAACCTGTTCCAGTGCGTCACCTCCCTCAGAGAGAAAAACTTCATTCTAATATCCAACATAAAGCTCCTTTGTCTTGGTTTAAAAACATTACCTTTTTTCCTACCACTATCCACCCATGTAAAGAGTCATTCCCTCTCCTATTTATATACACCCTTCAAATACTGGAAGGCCACCATAATGTCTCCAAGGAGCCTTCTCTTCTCCAAGCTAAACAAGCCCAATTCCCTCCTTAAAGAGCTGCCAGCTCTGTTCTGTTCCCTTAGGAACTGTTCCCTTATGGACTGTTACCCAGGAGATCCCATCCAGCAATTCCTTGAGCAGCTACAAGCTTGCCGTCCTTAAGTTCAGGGTCCTGACTCTGCTTTCTTCAAGATCACAAACTCTACCAGGGCTTGACCATTACAGCCCTGGCTGCCTCCAGTCTTAACCTCTCTAATGCTCTCCTCTGCACTGGCGAGCACCAGGTCCAGTAAGGCTTCACCTCAGGTTGGTGCATCTAGTACTTGGACCAGGAAGTTACCCTCAGTCATAAGACGGGTTGGGTTGGAAGGGACTGTCTCGCTCCAATTTGTAGGAGGGAGGCAAGGTTCTTTGATATGTGTATACCCGGCGTGAGATTAAGAAGCAACGGTTCAAATGTTGGTCCAACCAGTTTATTAAAGACCTAGGTGTTTTTTTAGGGAGACGGGGAAGGGAAGGTAGGCGATAGGGAAAGTAGGAAATATAAGCAAGGAGTCTTTGCAGATAGCAAAAGAGATATAGTCACCACTGTGGGTCCAGCGAGGTACACAGTAGGTCCGATGATCTCAGGAACTCGTCTGATCACCGCGGGGGATGGGAGACAGCCAGGGAGCTCTGCAGCAAGCCGGTCCCGGGGGTTCTTCCGACAAAGTTTTCCCCTCAGGGAATTCTCCGTCAAAGGTGTCTTTGGGAGTTTGTCTCCCAAAGTCCCCAGTTTAGTGAGGGCCTTTTATCCTCCATTTCTGTGAGGCTGTTTTTCTCCTTAGTTTGGTGTGACATACCTGGCCCAACAGATAAGCCAGAAGGGAGTGGTGCCTTTGTTGCCAGACACAAGCATTATCGCCTTCTGCAGTGGTCAGCTCCTTCGTGCAGCACCCCTGAAGAAGACTGCTAGTCCTGCTTCTGCTTATCTTTGCAATCATAAGCAGAGGTACTGTGGCACAACAACACCCACCATTCACCCTCCTAGATAGTTAGCAGTCGCCAGTCAGAGTCTTATAATCAGAAAGACCTCACGAAGCAAGCTTTGAGACAATAAAAGAAAACCAGTTCTGTCTTTCACACCACCCCGTGGCTCAAAGGTTGCTTGAAATTGGTGCGCAAATGACCATTCACGGTGGTGAGAAAATGAAAAAAAAAAAAAAAGTAAGCATAAGGGAAAAGTGGGATGGGTAATATGGGGGAATTAAATGTTAACAATCACAAAGACAGTGACAATAACCAATAGTATCAAATAAAATAAATAAATAGGGCTATTTGTGTCAGCTGTTTTCCACTTGAGCTTTTCCAAAGCAGTTCAGCTGCTGAGAGATATAAATAATAGATTGGCAAGTTAGAGTACTGTTATAGTCTACCGAACTTTTCACAGGATAACGTGTAGGATACCCCACCATAAGAGGGATAATCCCAGAAACATACACATCTCTTATCAAAACTTAGACATTTTCCAACAACCATGTTTTGTATGGAACTCCTGGACTTATGTGACACTGCAAAACATCAGTGCAAAGGTTTTATGATAGATTTCATTTGTGACCACATCTAACAGATATTAGATGGGTCCCTTGGCTCATTTCCCAATTTGTTAGGAATTTGGAAACAGCATGGAGGAGTTACATGCAAATCATAATCACTTTGACAAAAAAAAAGGGGTAAAAGAAGGGATCAGAAGGAATGGTTATCACTGTGCAGAAAGTACCAGAAAGTCAGGATGACCTGAAAAAGAAACTATGAACCTGATTGTGAAGTTTTAACAGATCCAAGGACTGATATCAATCACAATCCACAACCACAACAAACAAAAACGTAATACTATTGCAACCAAAATATGTAATCAAGAGGTATATTCAGAGTTCTAGCACAATCACATCTTCAACTTTTCTGTCACAAAACACAAATGGTTAAAGTCAGCTATGAGCCATTCTGTTCAGCAAAGGTCCCACGGGGATCTTCTGTAAAATAAAACAAGACAACAACTTGCCCTTTTGGGGCTTTGTTAATACAATTAAAAAATGAGAGAACAATCCATCGAGGAGTATATTTTACATTCCTTTTTTGGGGTGTCCTTAGCCTTCTAAGGATATTTGTTAAGGGATTTCATTAAGGTTAGGGAAACGCCTCATGTTAGCTGAGTCAGTCGACACAGGCTGGCCAAGGATATAAGTGTTTCCCTAGCTTATCAGCAACTGGATCGGGACTCACAAGGGCAACTGGCAGAAGCGGGGAGGCCTTGGGACAGAAGATGTTAACAAACATCCACCCTTCACTGCCTTCCCCCCCCCACCTCCCACTCATCTGGGGGAGGGGGCGAAAGCATCAGCTTTCCTTGAGCTTTCTGTCTTTCACAATCTCCATCTTGGCTGTTCCTGCATCTCCAGATGATCCCTCTGGCTCTGCCTTCAGGCTGCATGAGGGCTGCTGGCCGGGCAGAGCTGCTGCTGTCCTGCAGCTGTCCTGTGCTGCTCCAAACCCCACAACAACTGGTCCTCTTGGTCACCGCTCTCCCCACTCACACTCCTCGGTCTCTCTGTGCTTGCCAGGATCTGTTGCAGAAGTTGCAGTTCCTGAACTGCATTAGCTCACTGTGCAGCACTGCTGGAGAGAAAGGCTGGACAAAGAGCTTGCGTATCTTCTGCACTGTACAAGATATGTCACAGAAGATTGAGGTGAGGGGACATGGCATTCAGGTACCTGCACCCTGTAAGAAAGACAGGGCAGGAAGAGTGGGAGGCAGGGAAACATGCACAGACACCAAAGTTCCCCAGATGGGACTCCAGGTGCTGCTGAGACCTCAGCAGTGGAGGCAGACAGCAGCACCAGTGTGACAGGGTTTGTCGAGGGCCACTGGGGAGACTCAGGCCCTACCGGTCAGTGGCAGGTTTTCTGTTGGTGGGTGCTGGCAGCTGCCAGGTGCCATCCTGATTTGATTGTGCTTTGCAGGTTCTGTTGTGTGAGGAGCCCAGCGAGCAGCTGAGCACAGCACTCAGATACCACTGCATGAATGCGATTGCTTCCCTGAGGTACCTGCCCAGTCCCTGTTTTCTCCAGCACATCCCCCGGGCACGATCCTGGTGGCCCTGACGCAGCTCCCCGCTAAATCTTGGCCCTTGTCCTAAAGCTGGTGGCATCAGGACTGTCCTCTGACCCAGAGCAGCCCTGTGGGGGAGGAGGCGCCTCCTGGCAGGTCTCCCCATTCCTCACAGGGAGCCCTGCCCAGGGGAGGACCTGTTCCACCCCTGCCTCAGCACCAAGGCACTGCTCCTAGCATCTGTGTCTCTCTATTTGCAGTGCAGTGAATGCAATTACGAAGGAAGAGATATTACATCTCTTCAACGTGTGCTGCAGTGTCATCTTGTGCCTTCCTCCAACCACGGACCTGAACATTTGCCTCTACAACAACGTATGTACTGGGCAATCTACTGATTGACCCCATGCATCTGGGCTGCTGCTTGGGTTACTTGTGTCCAGAGATCTATAAAGATGTTTGTGGGACAAGGGAGAAGCCCTGCTTGCCCTCACCCCTCTCACTCTTGCCTTGGGCTTGGCAAACACCCTGTGCTTGTAGCCTGGTCTGCGCGCAGCAGCTTTGCAGGGTGTCCCTGTGCACAGATCTGTGGGTATCCTTCCTTGACAGCCAGAGGGGTTCACAGCAGTCTCCTGGGTATGAAAGGGAACCCTGAAAGGCTTCCACAACCCACTCTTCTCTTTACAGACGCTGGATGCTATGGATGACATGCTGCAGACTGTGCTAAACAGCTGTCCCACCGCCAGTTTCAATAGTCTGCTGCAGAGAATCTTTGAGGTCTGTCTATTGTGAAGTTCTGCCCCCAGAGCTCCCTTGTAGGGGAATCTTATCCTGCTCCATGGTAACGGCACTGGCAGCAGTTGCTTCTCCTGCAGTGGCATCAGCCCAGGGCTAACCAGCAGCTCCTCTCCTCACAGGTGCTGCTGCCTTTCAGCATCTCCAAGATAAAAACTGTGTGTGAGAGGGCTTTAGGGCGCATCTGGAAGCTCAGTGATTTCGTGACCAGCAGTTTCTGGAAGCGGGTAAGGAGACATGAAAATTCCAGCCAGGCACTCTCATTCTTTGCATCCCAGAGCTGCCTCTATGGCTCAAGAGTACCTGTGAGACAAGCTGGGGCTCAGGCGGGAACCCTCAGAATGCTTTTGACCTGAAGGGAGGGTCATTATCCTTCCTTTTGCCTGTGGTCATCCCACTCCAGACGCTATTCTCTCACTCCATTTAACATACCTTCCCTCCTTTTTTCCTTCTTACTGCAGCCACTTGGAAAAAACCTTCCCCCTTCTCAGAAGACAGACATTGTCCTTGTGACCCTGGAGAAGATCACTGGGGACTACAGTTTTGATGAGAAGACCCTGGAACCTGGCTGATGGATGTAAGCAGTTTGAGGCTGGATTGTCATGCCCTCCCCTTCCCGCCACAGCTCTTGGGAATCTGAACCATCTGAAGGCAGCAAAGAGATGTGGGAAGGGCAGTAGTAACACAGCCTGGGAGGCAAATGGCTGCAGTCCAGTGGCAGCAGCAGTCTCCCTGTGTTCTCACAACAGGTGCCAGAGATCCTGGGATGCATCCACACAAACCTGAAAATCCAGAGCACATCAGTTCAGCAGATCCTGCACTCAGTGCTGGATGTGCTGACCATCCAGTTTCCCACAGATGTGCTGAGGAGTGTGTTTGCTGACCTCCCACAGACTGACAGGTATCAGCCCAAACAGCCCCACACGTTTGTTCCATGTGAAGAGCAGGGCTCAGAATCGGTCTGGTTGCCAGAGCCAAGGAAAGCTGCAGGACATCCCGAGGAGCAGGCCCTCCATCCCACTGTGCTTTCAGTGCTGGTGGGCCGCTCAGGGCTGCAGCAGCCACTACCAACCATGGCAGCCCAGAGCCCCCCATCAGGCTCCTGCCTGAGCCATGGTGCTGTGGCTAAGGCAGCCCTGCTGACACAGCATTGCTCTCTGTTTATAGCACTACCCTGGACATACTAAAGAGTGTGCTTCCCCTGCTGGAAAAGTCTGAGGGGATCTTGGATGAACTGAGCAACGTTCTCCAGGACCAACAGCTGTGTGAGAGATTTAACATCACCACAGCGGAGCTGGGCCTCCTTCGCTTGACTGTGAGTTACTGGACAAGGCACCGTGCTCTCCTTCAGGGCACTCTTTCCCCAGCTCCCTGCCTCCCCCTGCCTTGCTCCCCAGACCAGAAACCTGAGGCAGGGCTGTTGCAGAGTCAGAGCCATGGCTGGGGCCTGGGAGAGCCTCCATGCAGGCGAAGCAGGCTTTATTGCCCGTGGCAAGCCATGGCTGGTGTCTCTTTTGTGCCAGCTCCTGCTGGTCAAGCACTCCACAGAGGCTTCAGAAGCTCAGAGGGCAGGAGGAGCAGGCCAGAAAGCCATCCTGCATAGTGCCTGGCCTGGGCGCAGAGGGATGGTGGGGCCCTCCAAAGGCACTGCTACCTCAGGCCAGGCTATGTCTCCCCAGTGCCCTGCCCTGAGATCCAGAGCAGCCAGGAGCTGCAGGGTGCAGAAAGTCCTGCTGCCTCTGCCTGCCTCTCACTGCTGTGTTCATTTCAGGTGATGCCTCCCACGGAAGAGAACCTGCAGGAGCTGTGTAAGCCAGAACTGCTCCAGAGGCTTCTGAAGGTTGAAAGCCTGCCAATACTCTGGCTGGTGCTCAGATGCCTCTTACTGCTGTCTGATAGACTTGAGACGGTGAGCAGGACCTTGTCAAACAAAGCCCTCCTGTTGGCAGCCTGGCACTGGGGTGGTGGGCAACACTGTGCCTTGGCTGCTGTCCTCCTGATGGAAAGGAAATTGTGTGTTTTGTACAGGCAAGAGAAATACAGGCCCTGCTTCCAGGAGTCATGGAGACCCTGTGGTTTGCCAGCACACCCATTACCCTGAAGGTGCTGAATATCTTCAGAAATGCAATGCACCATCTGGGGAAGAGGCATGCCAGTCCCTTTGCTCTGGAGCTAGCTGAGAATATCCTGCCTCTTTTTAATCATGTAAGTCTGTTGTGGGAGGCTGAGCTCTGCGGATGGGTGCTTGACAGGAGTGCCTTCTCCTTTCTTTCCTTCTCTGGGCTCTCAGGAATGAGATGTCTTGTGGGCTCTGCAGCCCAGCAGGCTGTGTCCATGGCAGTGCAGCTTGCTTGTTCTTGGTGATGTCAGGCCCCTGTGCTGGATCTCAGCCTGGCACCTCAGCAAAACACATTCTGCCAAGGGTTACTTTCAGAACCTCCGTCGCTCCCTTTTCTACCAGTGCCAAGCATTCTCTCCAGGGATCACAGCAGGGATGTGGAGGCTGAGCAGGCAGTATGTGCCCCAGAGGCACTGCCAAAGGCCAGCTCTGTCTCGTCCTTGTCCAACACCAAGGTTTCTTGCACCTGGGTAGAAATAATTGCATGCACCAGTACAGGCTGGGGGAAGACCTGCTGGAGAGGAGCTCTGCTGAGTGGGACCTGGGTGTCCTGGTGGACGACAGATTGACCATGAGCCAGCAGTGTGCCCTTGTTGCCAAAAAAGCCAATGGCATACTGGGGTGTATTAAAAAGATCGTGTCCAGCAGGTCAAAGGAGGTGATCCTCCCCCTCTACTCTGCCCTGGTGAGGCCTCATCTGGAATACTGTGTCCAGTTCTGGGCTCCCCAGTACAAAAAAGACAGAGATCTCTTGGAAAGAGTCCAGCGGAGGTCCACTATGATGGTGAAGGGCCTGGAGCATCTCCCCTATGAGGAGAGACTTAGGGAACTGGGTCTGTTTAGCCTTGAGAAAAGAAGGCTGAGAGGGGACTTGATCCAGGTTTATAAATACCTGAGGTGTGGGAGCCACAGTGGTGAGGCTGGTCTCTTTTCAGTAGTGCGTGGGGATAGGGCTAGTGGTAATGGGATGAAACTCCAGCATAGGAAGTTCCACACGAATGTGCGGAAGAACTTCTTTACAGTGAGGGTGACGGAGCACTGGAACAGGCTGCCCAGGGAGGTGGTGGAGTCTCCTTCTCTGGAGATATTTAAGACCCGCCTGGACACCTACCTGTGTGACATGGTGTAGGGAGCCTGCTTTGGCAGGGGGGTTGGACTCGATGATCTCTAGAGGTCCCATCCAACCCCTACAATTCTGTGATTCTGTGAACACTCCCAAGGTGCCAGGGCAGCTCCGCTTTGACCTGCTGGGCTGTCTGTGGTAGCTCTCTGAGGCAAAGACAAGCCATGCTGGAAATCTCTTGCATCACTTTGCATGACTGCAATGCACTTTTGTGCAGAATGTGACTCCAGAGCACCTCCTTTCACATCAGCCATGCCTACACTCATGTTCACCATGGGCAGTGAGAGTGTGTTGCTGAGGTCTGAGGTCCTCCTGTTCTCCCTCAGGTGTCATGTGAAGTGCGAGAAGGTTCAATCCGCCTCTTCAAGGATGTGATGGATGCTGTGGTGTGGCTTAAGAAGAGAAGCATGAAGAAGACCGTGCGCAGGGGCCTGCTCCCTCTGCTCTTTCAGATGAGTGACGAGACCCCGAGTGTAGCACAGGTACGAATTTCAGACCTGACCAGTGTGCAGGCAGTGGTGTGCTGACAGCTCAGCTGTGATCTGCAATTGAGAGCAAGTTGAGCAAGCATTCAGACACTGGTATGTGTGTCTGTGTGTGTGGTGCCATGTCCCTGCATCTGTTGTTCTGTAGGCATCTGGGGAAGCCCTTGTGTCTTGTGCAAAGTTCCTGAAGTGGAAGGAGCTCAAGGACCAGGCCCGGCAGAAGGACATAGCGGGGATCATGAAGTGTTTGGTGAGGATAATCACACAGCCCGCACCTTTTTGCTGACGGAATGGGGATGCTGGAGGAGGGGTTGCACCAGCAGCTGTGAACACTCTGCAAGCCCCATGCTCTTGTGCTCTTCTTCAGCTGGAGCAGAAAAGAAAGTTAGTGGAAGGCTTCCTGCAGCAGAGCCTGCCATACCTGGAGGATTCTCAGGCCTCCTTGAGACATGCGGCTGTCAGATTCATTGGTGAGCCCAACCCCTGCGTCCCTCTTTGGGCCCTGCCCTGGCAGGAAGGCACAGCCCTGAACCCCCAGGTACACCCCGCCCATGCTGCTAGCCCCAGTGGGTGCCTTGCTCAGGTTCCCTTTGTGTACTGCCCCTGCCTGCAGCACAGAAGGGGAAGCAGCTGGGCTCATGGGTCCGGGGTTGGGGCGTGGGTGTCTGACGGAGCTCTTTCCCTAGGGCTGGCTGAGAAGTACTCCGGGGAACAGAGTGAGGAGATGCTGAATAAACTCTGCAGTGGTGAGTGAGGGCAGTGCTGTGCATGTTGGGGCTGGGGGCAGAGCCTGAGCAGCATGCAGCTGTGCTTTGCCCTGCTGCATGGAAATGCTGCAGGGCAGAGGAGCATTCCTGGCAATCCTGAGCAGTGTCTTTCAGCTGACCCCTCAGACTCACATTCCTCCTGGCTAGGAAAAGCAATGAGTGGGGCTGGCATGGTCCTGAGGGGAAGCTGGTGGCTCTCTGCAGACTGGGGAGTTCAATCTCTGCTCTGTTTCTTTCTGTTGCAGCCCTTCAGCCTTTGGAAAATGACACCCATCCGACAGTCCGCTCTGTGGCATCTGAGACAATCCAGAAGCTGACACAGCTAAGGCAGAATGCGGCATCATCAACACGGAGCAGGCTCTCAATATTTAGATGCTTGTCCTGCATAGGAGGCACCTGAAGGATAATTCTTGTACAGTAACGTTACTAGGACACTTTTACAGTTACGTTGCAAGGACACGCATTCCTGTCATGCAAGACAGACCCCCTGAACAATGAAAGGAGCCTAGGAGCACAGACATCTCGAAACACAGTACAGGAAACAAGCTGGTTAGAACTGGGTCTGTAGTTAGTGACTGATTAAGGTGAAAAGCACACCAGAAAGCCTTTACAAGGAAGACCTGGAGAAGATGTCTGCCCGTGACCGTTAGAGAGCAGCACACATGCACGCAGACTCAGAACCTATCACAATTTCCCTGACTTAATTGGAACTCGCTGTATGAGTTCTTGGAACTGTTTAATCAAGCAGAAAAGTTATGGTTTTCCTAGCTTTTGCAAAGCTGAAATGTTGGGCAGCAAAGCTTCTGCTTGTTATAGTGCTGTGTGCCTGAGCATAAGTTAGTGTCACGTGGAAAAAGACAAAAAAACATATTTTCTTCACCTACGTTTTGGAGACACAGGAACCCAGAGTTCAAGATCTTTGCTTCTGAATTTACATTTCTAAACCAGTTTAGAAATGATTCTGCAGACTTTCTTTGATGACATTTGACTCTTGCAATAACAACAACACTACTGTTTCTACTACTACTACTAACAGCAACGCAACAACAAAATAGTGGAAGATGAAGCAAGGCACAGGGAGAAGAGTCACTTGAGGAAACTTCTCCTATGAGCTGAGTTGGTGTTAGGGTCCCTGTGCACAAGAACCAAGGATGGAGCAAGCATGTTTTGTCCTCTTCAGAATGAAATATGGTTCTTCTTATTGTCATCAGAATGAGACCGAGATTTCACTGGATTGTTGTACTAAGCAAACACTTTAGTTTCACAGGTTTGGGACTTGAAGACCTGTCAAAGAATCTTTCAGACCTAATTTTTAAGTGCATAAAAACCCACTTGAATTAGGATTTAATTAGGATTAGGATTTATTCTTTCAAATGGAACTTTACATAATGCTGATTGTTCCTTGGTCTGTGAGGTAGGGAAAGAGGTATTTCTACCACCAAGCTTATCTGGCTTTTCTGTTTTGTTTTATTTCCCGGAAAGGGGCCTGTAAAATCTGAACCATCAGTGATTGCTATCAGAGAGTATAACGTGTTTATATCAGAGAAAGTGGGAAGTAGGTCAAAAGCAAGTAATGCACTGTAATCCCCATTACAAATAATAATAAGAAATAGTAGTCAGTGCAACTCCCCATCTATATTTTGCTGTTAATCAGTGCTATCCTGTTTGTGTTTTGGGTTTGTATCTGCCTAATCAGCTTTTGGTTGCAAGTTAATAAATTGTTGACCTGTAGCTAGATTGAGGACAAAAAGGACTGCGTATTTTTAACTAACAGAAGGCACAAAATATTAATACTGTTCTTCACTCAGCCTTTCCCAGACAACACTCTTTGAATGAAGACACACAAAAGAATTTGCTGTTCAAGTTACAGATACATTAAGTTGGGAGGGCTTAAAGAAAGAGACATCATATTTACATTTTTTCAGCAATTCTAGAACATAATGTAATCCTGTCAAAATAACATGGAAAAAAAAAAAAAGATTTGTGGAAGTGAAAGAAAAAACTTATTGTTGTGGAGGCAGTAGATAAAACAGGTTACAAAGGAGAGATCTGCTTCACCTGTCTAAGACGTAGAGGTTAACCTATATTTTCAGTGGTTTCAGGACTTTGTCTCATATATTAATACTGGCAGAAATATAATTAAAAAATGGAAGTGGCACAAAGATTAGTTGACAAACTGTATTATAACTCAGAGTCCCCTATTTTCCCCTACAGAGAAAAATGAAAGATTGCCATGCAAAAAAATAAAATAAAAGATTAGAAAACAAACAAAAAAAATACTGTCAGAATTTTATTGCTTTGAATATGGGTTTTTCTTTTACAAGCCAATGAATTTGCAACTATATGTATACATTCAGTATTCACTGCAAGGCAGACTAAGAGCTGCTAACTATAAAGCATCATTGGATAACATAACAACAACCCTTGAATAGACACAGCAAACACTTGGCCTTGCAAAGATTTAATCACATGGATTAAAGAACCATGTAGTGTGAAACAGTGCGCTCATACCAGCATCACATGTTGCAGGGATTTGCTCACGTGCAACGCCATCCATTTGAAGGCAAATCACTTTGTGGCTGTTCGTGACTCTAACCCAACAGCTGCTGTTTCTGAAAATGCTCCTTGAGGGATGTCTTTTGAAGGTTCAGGAAAACAGGACAGAATGAAAATCTGACCAGAGATACAATCCCCTACCACCAAATGACACAGCGCCTCAAGCAATTTTAATAAAGCTTCTTTCAGATGTCACATTTTTGCAGACTCCTATAAAGTCCAACCTACTCTTTTTGCTTAAAAACTTGTTACCTTCGTCATTTTGTTGCTGTCATAATTGCTGCCTCTCTAGTTTCTATACAAGATGCTGTTTCAGGCAGACAACTGAAAGAGGCATGTATTGCTTCAACAACAACAGGAAAGCTGCAGGAAAAAGGGCTCTGTAGAAAATACGTTTTTCTGGTGTGTCTAAAGCAGTACTTTTCAGCCCCATAAATACTTTCCATGATCTCACTGGTGGGAAAAAGTCCCATTTATGGCTTTGATGGAAATGGCAAGAAATATAACTTTTCAGAATAATTCTTTCTGCTATTTTGGTTTGCTGCACTGCATACTCTTCATAGAATTATAGAAGCCCAGAACATTCTGAGCTGGAAGAGCCCCGTAAGGATATTCTTCAAAGACGATGAATCCTGTTTACCTTTCCTCACTGTTCAAAAAAGACTTTTGGCACACTGACATATTAAGATGATATTTCAGTCTTTCTGACACCAAGAGAAAAGAGCTGCCTTGTGAACAAAATTACAGAGGGGAACTGGGCATTGTTTTCAGTTTTCCTTTTCAGCCCTTTACTGTTGTGACACACAACAGGATCGTTGAAACATAGAATGGCTTAGGCTGGAGGTGACCATAAAAATCATTTAGTTCCAACCCCTGTTACTATGGACAGCGTTGCCAGCCAACAGACCAGATTAGTCAGGATCCCATCCAACCTGGGCTTGAATGGCTCTAGAGAAGAGGCAACCACGGAATCACAGAATCCCAGAATGACCCAGGTTGGAAGGGACTTCGAGGATCATGTAGTTCCAACCCCCCTGCCTAGCAGGGCCACCAAACATACACCTTTACTAGATCAGGTTGCCCAGGGCCCCGTCCAACCTGGTCTTGAACACCTCCAAGGACGGGGCATCCACAACCTCCCTGGGCAGCCTGTTCCAGGGCCTAACCACTCTCCGAGTAAAGAACATCCCCCTAACATCCAACCTAAATCTTCCCTCTTTTAACTTAAAACCATTTCCCCGTGTCCTGCTATTGTCAGCCCTTTCAAAGAGTCTACTCCCCTCCTGGGAGTAAGCTCCCTTCAGGTATTGAAAGGCTGCAGTGAGGTCACCCCGCAACTTTCTCTTCTCTAGGCTGAACAAAGCCAACTCCCTCAGCCTGTCTTCATCTCTTCCTTCCACCGTATCGACTGCACCACTCAGCTTGGTGTCGTCAGCAAACTTGCTGAGGGTGCACTCCATTCCCTCATCGATGTCATTAATAAAGATGTTAAAGAGCATAGGTCCCAAGACAGACCCTTGAGGGACACCACTCGTTACCGGCCTCCACCTGGACACAGAGCCATTGCCCACCACCCTCTGTCTGCGGCCTTTCAACCAATTGCTTATCCATCTAGTTGTCCGCCCATCAAACCCACATCCCTCCAATTTGAAGATGAGGATGTGGTGGGGGACCATGTCAAAGGCCTTGCTCAGATCCAGGTCAATGACATCGGTCGCCTTCCCTTCATCCGCCAATGCCATCACTCCATCATAGAAGGCCACAATATTAGTTAAGCATGATCTTCACCTGGTGAAGCCATGCTGGCTGTCTCGTATCACATCTCATTCTCTATGTCATCGAGGATGTTGTCCAGGAGGATGTGTTCCATAATCTTCCCAGGCACGGAGGTGAGACTCACTGGCCTGTAGTTCCCCGGGTCCTCCCTGCTCCCCTTCTTGTATATGGGAGTGATGTGGCCCTTCCTCCAATCGTCCTGGACCTCACCTGACAGCCGCGACTTCTCAAATATGATGGAGAGCGGCTCAGCAACCTCCTCAGCCAGCTCCTTCAGGACCCTGGGATGCACGCCATCTGGCCCCATAGACTTGTACTCATTCAGTCTAAGGAGGCACTCTCGGACTTGCTCTACCCTTACAGTCGGGAGGGATTTTCCTCCTTGGTCCCCACATACAGGTTTGGGGATGCAGGGCTTAGGGACGTGAAAAAGACTAGAATCCTGGCCACCAGTGAAGACCGAGGTGAAGAACTCATTCAGCACCTCAGCTTTCTCTTCATCTGTTGAAGCCAGTTTTTTTTTAAACTTACCAAAGTAGGTACACCCGTTTTGGCCTGTCTCTTCATGCCAATGTACCTGTAGAAGGTTTTCTTATTGTTTTTCACGTCCCTTGCCAAGTTCAGTTCTGCCTGCGCCGTGGCTTCCCTGATCCCATGTCTGCAAGTCCGGACGGCATCCCTGTATTCTTCCCAGGTGACACAGCCTTGTTTCCAGAGCTTGTACACCCCTTTCTTCGCCCTCAGTTCTCTCAGCAGATCCTTGCTGAGCCATGCCAGTTTTCTACCTCACCTGCCCACTTTCTTATTCAGGGGAATGGAGAACTCTTGTGCTGCCAGGAGGACATCCTTGAAAAGCATCCAGCTCTCCTCAACATACTGGTTTTTAGGGCAGCGCGCCAGGGGATCTTGGCCAGCATTCCATTGAGAGGCTTGAAGTCTGCTCTTCTAAAGTTCAGCATCCTGGTCCTGCTCTTTGCCATGCCCACATCGCTTGAGATCACAAACTCAACCAGGGCATGGTCGCTGGAGCCCAGGCAGCCTCCAACCTTGACACCTTTGATGATCTCCTCAGTGTTGGTGAGCAGCAGGTCCAGCAACATTTCACCTCTGGTCGGTCTGTCCAATACCTGAACCAGAAAGCTATCATCAATGGATTCCAAGAGCCTTCCGGAGCTCTTGCAGCTCGCCGTGTGGTTTTTCCAACAAATGTCCGGATGGTTGAAGTCTCCCACCAGGACAAGAGCCCGTGAGCCAGACGCCTCACACATCTGGAGCAAGAAAGCCTTGTCAACAGCCTCCCCTTGATCAGGTGGCCTGTAGTATACCCCTAATACCAGCTGACCTTTATTAGTCCCATCTCTAATCCTAACCCACAGGCTCTCAACCTGTTCCTGATTGTTTCTCATAGGGAGCTCCTCACAGTTTATGCAATCTCTGACATAGAGAGCAACTCCCCCACCCTTCCTACCTCGCCTATCTCTCCTAAAGGGTCTATAGCCGTCGGTGGCAGTATCCCAATTGTGGGAATCATCCCACCATGTTTCTGTGATAGCAACAATGTCATAACTTTCAGAGTGCATCACAGTTTCCAGTTCTTCCTGCTTGTTACTCAGGCTACGTGCATTAGTACAAAGGTACTTCAGCCGGGCTATCCGTCTTGCCACCTTTATAAGGGATCCAGGATCTGCTAGAACAGCAGCATCCCCAGAATCCCCCTGCCCTACTCCATCCCTTTGCACTCTGCTGTCATTACCCATGGACTTTGGTACAAGCCTTCGAATGACCCGTTCAACCCCAGTAGCCCTTATTTTGCCCCCTTCCCCCTTTGTTCCTAGTTTAAAGACCTGTCAATGAGTCCCGCCAATTCTTCAGCTAATATCCTCTTAACCCTCAGGGACAGGCTGCTTGCATCAACAGCCATCATGCCGGGTGCAGTGTAGATTGTCCCGTAGTCAAAAATCCAAAATTCATGTGTCTGCACCAGCTCTTAAGCCATCGATTTAAGAGTTGGGTTTTTTGGATCCTCCCTGTACCTTTCCCTGACACCACGGTTGTAGAAGAAAAGACCACCTGCACCCCAGCTCCTTCAAGTAATCGCCCCATTCGCCTGAAGTCTTCCTTTATAGACCTCAGGATTTCCTTATCACCTTCCTTGCCGCCAGCCTGAATTATTAAAAGTGGGTAGTAATCTGAAGGCTGAATCAACCCAGGAATTATCTTTGAAATGTCCCTGACCCGTGCCCCAGGAAGGCAGCACACTTCTCTGCGGGTAGGGTCGGGCTGGCATATAGGGCCTTCTGTTCCTTGCAGAAGGGAGTCACCTACGACAATCACCCTTCTGTCCTTACGTGTAGAAGCAGTCTTGAGGCTTGGGGGCGACCTCATGGGTGCACCTGTCTACCTGCTCTCACTCGTCCCCCCCCCCCCTACAATTTCCAGTGCCTCAAACCTGTTTCGCAGAGGCACCTGTGGAGCCGGGGATGGTCGGGATGGGGGATGCCCCCTCCGCCGAGCAGGTACCTGTTTCCACTCCTCCTCCCTTCTCAAATTGTTGCTAGGGGGAAGAGAGGACAGGGGGCTCGCTGCATTGCTGTCAGCTGGCTGGTTCCCCTTTGCCACTTGTTTGTAAGGTGGCAGGGGCTGACATGCTCCATTAGTGGCCTCATCCATGGGCTGAGAACCTGAGGCTGAGAGGGACTGACACCACCAGTCAATCTCCCTCTCACACTCTTTTATAGTCCTCAGCCTCTCCACTTCCTCCTTCAGGTCAACTACGAGGCTGAGCAAGTAGTTCACCTGGTCGCAGCGAACACAATCACTGCCTCCCTCACCGAGCACTGCAAGGGCCAGGCTCAGGCACTCAGTACAGTCAGAGACCTGCACACCAGCATCTCGGGTTGGGGGCTCAGTCTGAGTCTGCTCAGACTTTTTTGCAGCAGCCTTCCTATAGGGCATGTGCAGGACCTCAGTCTGGGTCTCTGCAGTCTTCTTGGTTGCTGCCTCCCGTTGCTGAGAGCTTGGGACCCTTGTCTGGGCCTCCTCAGTATTTCTGGCAGCACCTTCCGCCGGCGAGCAACCGTGTCAAAGCAGAAGACTCAGCAGCACTGAAACTGGAAGTCACGCAGTGCAAGAACCCTGACTCCTCCTGCCCGTCTCTGGTGGGCAGCGACTAGTCCGTTGTGCCCGTTTAAATCTCCCGCCGTTGCCGCGGAATGCCCACACGCTGCGTCAGCGGCTGCGTCAGCTGCTCCGTCAGAGCTGCCGGGCTCCTCCTCTACCCGGGGGTTCCCTGCTGGAAGGAAACGCCCGAAATCCCCCTTGAACCACGCGGTCAGTCGCTGCTGATCGCTCCGGGACGGCTCCGAGTCAGGCGACTTCGGCGATCAAAAGGGCTTCTACCGAGTACTGTGCCGTACCACAACCCACAGCCCCTGCCGGCAGTGCTGTGCCAGCACCTCACTACCCTCTGAGTAAAAATTATCTTCGTAACTTCTAACCTGAACCCCACTTCTTTTAGCTTAAAGCCATTCCTGCTTATCCACACTGTCAGACCGTGTGAAAAGTCAGTCCAACTCCTGCCTGTAGTCTCTTTTCAAGGACCAGAAGGCCACAAGAAGGTCTCCTCAGAGCCTTCTTCAAGCTAAACAAACCCAAATCCCCCCGCCTTTCTTCATATGATAGATGTTCCAACTCTTTGATCATCTTTGTGATCCTCCTCTTCACACACTCCAATAGCTGCACATCCTTCCAGTGCCGGGGGTCCCAGCTTTGGACTCAGTAGCCCCAATGCGGTCTCATTAGGGAAGAGTAGAAAGGAACGGCTACCTCCCTCTCTCTGCTTGCCACCTCTTTTGATGCAGCCCTGAATACTGAATATTGACTGGGGTTTCTCTGGATTGTTGGAAATGGGAAAACAGTGTCAAAGTTGCATTTTTTGACATAGAAAAATAGGAGAGTGAAGAAAATACTAGCAAAGCCAGTATCATTTGCCCTTGGAGTAAAAGCAACAGCAACAGCTAAAAAAAGAAGCGGATGCTTATCCATTTCATGTACTTTTGTAGGGATGTGAAAGCAAGCAGACTTTGCCTGTAGTTGGTGTAACATTAGTGGTAATAATCACCAAGCTCCCTCCAAAAGTGGACTTGACCTTTTGTCTCTGCAACCATCTATGTACAGAGGGAGCTACTGGAGACCTCTGCTCTGATCCTTAAGTTTTCATGTCTACTACCATCTGTCTTCTTCTTTCCTGTGAGGATGAAGCACTGATAGGAAATGTTAGAGCTAGTTTTGCTGTGGGGAGTTTACCTCTGTGTGTGACACATGCATTCTTCTGACAACTGCTATCACTCAGTTTATTACTAAAAATCATTCCTTTATTACTTTGTGCCTCGCAGATTAATCTGATTTTAAGAAAATCGGGCTGACTTTGTTTGCTTTGCTCAACACTGGCTACATCAAGATAACAGAAGACATTATTTGCAAGAATAATTTCAGTTGCTGAAGACGCGAGGTGCTGGTGGAGGGCAACTTGGCTTTGACTAAGCTAGATTGCTCCTATAGGCCTTAGCTCTGACAACAAATGTGACCGAGCATTCAAGGAGACTCTGTGCACAGTACGCACATGAGATACTCTTTCAACAATTTTTTTAATCAACAGATAGATTGAAATAGAGAATATCGATTTCTAGGTAATTTGAAATTCCACATTTTTTCTTGCTATGCAAAATCAGATTAAAGTAGTTTATGTAGCCACTATCATTAATTTTCATGTGAATTTCCTATTAACAACAATCTGTTTTATAACCAAATTGAAAAGAAACTTTTTCAAAAGCAGACGTTCCAGTGATAAAGATGAGCATGCAAGAATGGGTACTTTGGGGTGTTTTTCCTCCAACTTTAAGCAGGAGGAGCTGGAAGCAACTGTGCTCTTACGGAAACATGGTGGGACCATGTTGGGAATATAATACAGTGCAGAGGAAGCAATCCAAGGGGTTTCTACATGGTGTGGAAGAGAGCTTCCTTACGCAGCTGGTTGGTCCGAGAGTGTACAAGGGGTGGGGCCCTGCTAAACCTGCTCCTTGCTAACAGTGAAGGCCTGGTGGGAGATGTGAAGGCTGGGGACTGTCATAGGCAGAGCAACCGTGAGATGGTGGAATTCTTTGTTCTTGGAAATGTCAAGTGGAATTTAACTTGTTCAGGATGCCTGTTGCAGGGGTCTCTTGGGAGTTGCTCCTTAAGGGTAGAGGGGTCCAGGAAGCCTGGATGCTCCTCAAGATGGAAATCTTAAAGACACAAGAACAGGCTGTCCCTGAATTCCACAAGGCGAGCCACAGGGGAAGAAGACCGATGTGGATGAACTGGATTCTTTGGAGAACCGGACAAACAGCAACAGCACGCAGTTCCACTGAAGAGAATCAATAGTTCCCAAGCTCCTCACTGCATCAGGCTTTAATTTATATACAATCAAACATAATTAAAATGCATTAAACACACACACGCACACACATATCTATATATACATGGAACTGATGTTGACTGCACTCCCTCTGTATCATATAAACATTGAACATTCCCAATTTTCCGCATTCAATGCCATGACCTTTGGCCCAAGTATTTACAAGAGAATTCTGTAATGGTGTCCCACTATCTGACTCAGTTCTTCATGGGGTGCCATGTCACCATACAACTTGTTTCTCAAGACCCAATATAGTGCTTTGGGCAGGAGCACGGGGTGCTGGTTATGTTTCAAGCCACGCAGTGGTTGTCTCCACCATAGTAAGCACACAGTGTTTACTGTTGTGGGTTTGTGGCAAGATGGTGTAATCAACCACTTTGCCATCGCCCCTCCCCCAGAGCGATTTCATCCTCTTGGCTTGTTTAACTGAGGTGCCTGTCTCACAGTCATGAATAACCTGTGCAAATGCATCCATAGTTAAGTACACACCTTGTCTCCAGCCCACCTGTATGTTGCATCTCTTCCTTGACGACCTGAGGTCTCATGGGCCCACGGAGCTAGAGGTAATTCACCATTCTGTTGTCAGTCCAAGTCTATTTGTGCCACCTCAATTTTGGCAGTTCAGTCTACCTGATGGTTATTTTGCTGTTCTTCAGTAGCTCGACTCTTGGGCACAGAAGCACCTACATGACACACTTTACAACCATATTCCTTATTTGGGCAGCAGTATCTTTCCACAGTTCAGCAGCCCAAATAGATTTACCCCTTCATTGCCAGTTGTTTTGTTCCTACCGCTGTGACCACTCCAAAAGGCATTTGCCACCACCCGTGAGTCAGTATAAAGATCGAGCATTCGCTGCCTCTCCCATTCAGCAACACCTAAGGCCAGTTGGACAGCCTTTACCTCTGCAAACTGACTTGATTCTCCTTTTCCTCTGGTGGCCTCCACAACTTGTCGTGTCGAGCTCCACAAGGAGCTTTCCATCTGCAGTTCTTCCTCACAATACACGATCCAGCAGTGAGAAGGGCAGATTTCTATTCAATTTCTGGTACTTAGTTGTATGGTGGGGCCTCTTCAGCATGCAATGCTTCTTGTTCTGGTGACGTTCCAAACTTTTTACTTACAAGCCAGTCCATAATGACTTCAGGACCTCACCTAAAATTATTATTCTTCTGCATCACCTGATAAAGAGGGCTTACAATGAGGCTGTAGTTCAGAACATGCATTCTCCAAAAGCCCACTGTGCCCAGAAATATTGTGGCTCTTTCTTACAAGTGGGAGGAAACATAGCTGTAATCTTGTTGACTACGTCCACTGTGATGTGATGATGCCCATTTTGCCATTTTATACCTAGGAACTGAATTTCCTGTGCACATCCTCTCACTTTGCTTCACTTAATAGCAAAACCAGCTCACAGAACAACTGATTCCAGCTCCTACTGGAGTTCAACATGTGTGGTACAGCAGCACTCAGGGGTTGTGTGACCTCATTCAGGCCACAGTATTCCTCTGGGACACAGGATCATGTGTAACCAAAATTTCCAGCAGGGAGGGGTAATAACATAACTATCACCCACTGCAACCAAAAAACTATACGTAAAGGCAGACTGAATTCAATAATCCCTCAATGACTTTCTTAGCTTTTTTACTGCTTCAGAAGAAATTCTTCCCTGTTGAATTTGTTTCGGCCTCTCCATTATTTGGCGCATAACAGGTAAAAGTTTAGCAGCTGTCCTGTCTTTAGTAACAGAAGCCTCCCAGAGTTTTGTGCCAATTTTGTCCCAAAGCTCTCCATCAAGAGAAGAAAGTTTTCAGAAATTCTGGGACGTTTTTGCTTATCCACTCAAGAAAAGTAACTAATGCTGAAGTAGATGCAGGCTGATCCTGAAACTTTTAAACTAACTGTAATACTTCAAGATTTACTTGTTGCTTCTTTGCACATAAACAGCCATTCCCTTTCCTGTTTATATGCTCCTGTCAAGTGTTAGAAGGCCGCAATGAGGTTTCCCTGGAGCCTTCTCAGAGCTAAAAAAGCCCAGTCCCCTCAACCTTTCCTCATAGGTGAGGTGCTCCAGCCCTCTGATCATAGTGGTCCTCCTCTGGACCCATTCCAAGAGCTCCTAATCCATCGAACAGTCCATTCTTCAAATCCATACCTCTCCAGTTTAGAGAGAAGGATGCGATGAGGTACCATGTCAAAGGCTTTGCAGAAGTCCAGGTATTTCTTGGAATCATAGAGACACAGAATGTCCTGAGTTGAAAAGGACTGCAGTGATCATGTAGTTTCAACCCCGCTGCTATGTGCAGGGTCACCAACCACCTGTGGCTGCCCAGAGCCAAATCCAACCTGGCCACGAATGCCTTCAGGGATGGGGCATCCACAACCTCTCTGGGCAACCTGTTCCAGTGCATCACCACCCTCTGGGTGAAAAACTTCCTCCTAATCTCTAACCTAAACCTCTCTTGTCTCAGTTTAAAACCATTCCCCCTTGTCCTATCACTGTCCACCCTTGTAAACAGCCATTCCCCCTCCTGTTTATATGCTCCCCTCAAGTACTGAGAGGCCATAATGAGGTTTCCCCAGAGCCTTCTCCAAGCTAAACAAGCCCAGTTCTCCAAGCTAAACAAGCTCCAAGAGCTCCACGTCCTTCCTGTGCTGGCTGCCCCAGCACAGTACACCAGATGGGGCTTCACAAGAGCTGAGTAGAAGGGGACAATCACCTCCCTCTCCCTGCTGGCCACCCCTTTTTTAATGAATCCCAGAACACAGTTGGCTTTCTGGGCTGCAAGCACACACTGCTGGGTCTTGTCCAGCTTCTCGTCCACCAGGACACCCGAGTCCTTCTCTGCAGGGCTGCTATCGGGGAGATCTTCCCCCAGTCTGTATAAATACCTGAGACTGTCCCGACCCAAGTGAAGCACCCTGCATTTGGCCTTATTGAACCTCATCAGGTTCACATAGGCCCACTTCTCCAACCTGACCGGGTCCCTCTGGATGGCTTCCCTTCCTTCTGATTTATCCACTGCACAACTCAGCTTGGTGTCATCCGCAAGCTTGCTGGGGTTGCACTCAAAGCCATTGTTTAAGTCGCTGATGAAGATGTGGAAGAGCAACAATCCCAAGACCAAGGCCTGAGGGACACTGCTTGTGACCAGCCTCTACCCTGACACAGAACCATTAATCACAACCCTTTGGCTGTACGTACAGCCAGCTAATTCCTAATCTATCAAACAGTCCATTCTTCAAAGCCATACCTCTCCAATTCAGAGAGAAGGATGTGGTGAGGGACCACTTAAAGGCTTTGCAGAAGTCCAGGTAGATGACATCCATCGCCCTTCCCCTGTCCACTGATGCTGTCACTCCATCACAGAAGGCCACCAGACTGGTCAGGCAAGATCTGCCCTTGGTGAAGCCACGCTGGCTGTCTCAGATCACCTCTTTGTCTCCTATGTACGTGCCTTCACATGTTAACCAGATCTTCCCAGGCACAGAAGTGAGGGTCACCAGCCTGTAGTTCCCCAGGCCTTCCTTTCTCCTTTTCTTGAAAACGGAAGTAACATTTCCCTTTCTTGTCACTGGACAGCCATGATTTTTCAGATACGACGGAGAGCGGGTCAGCAACCACATCAGCCATCTCTTCCAGAACCATAGGATGGAGATCATCCAGCCCCATGGACTTACATAGGTTCTATGGTGGGACCATGTTGGGAATATAATACAGTGCAGAGGAAGCAATCCAAGGGGTTTCTACATTGTGTGGAAGAGAGCTTCCTTACGCAGCTGGTTGGTCCGAGAGTGTACAAGGGGTGGGGCCCTGCTTGACCTGCTCTTTGCTAACAGAGATGTGAAGGCTGGGGAATGTCTTGGGCAGAGCAACCGTGAGATGGTGGAATTCTTTGTTCTTAGAAATGTCAAGTGGAATTTAACTTGTTCAGGATGCCTGTTGCAGGGGTCTCTTGGGAGTTGCTCCTTAAGGGTAGAGGGGTCCAGGAAGCCTGGATGCTCCTCAAGATGGAAATCTTAAAGACACAAGAACAGGCTGTCCCTGAATTCCACAAGGCGAGCCACAGGGGAAGAAGACCGATGTGGATGAACTGGATTCTTTGGAGAACTGGACAAACAGCAACAGCACGCAGTTCCACTGAAGAGAATCAATAGTTCCCAAGCTCCTCACTGCATCAGGCTTTAATTTATATACAATCAAACATAATTAAAATGCAATTGAATTTATGATATATTTGAAGCTCAGGTCCATAGAAGATGACTCCCTTCAAAGGAAGCAAAACAAAAAAAGCAACATAAAGAAAACTAAATAAAAATCTTGACTAGTTAACTAATAACAGCAGTACTAACAAAAACATAGGTGGTAACCAAGATTTCTGTATGCCTATAGTAAAACAACCAGGCTTACTTAAAAGTATATATGGAAAAGGTATTGTTGAAATAAAGTGAAGTTGTTTTCAGAAGAAAAAAATAACCTTCTCTTCTCAGATTTATACCCTTCTGCAGAATATTGCAGATTTTCAGCTTAAATTACAAAATTGGCAATAAAAATTAGCTGTATATTCTCTCTTATATAGCTGGTCTGGCTTATTTGTGATCTGTTTGGTTAGGAATTGTAAGTATAAGTTTCAGTGGTGCAAGTTTCCCCCCTCTGAAACCCAAGACACAAAAGGTTGGCTAGGTTTTTCATCACCTATCTTTTGGAGCAAAACATACAACTCAGCAGATAAAGTTATCCCAATAATGAAGTTTTTTATTAGCCCCATCTGCATTTAAGTCTAAAGACTGCTGTTAATAAGACATTCTTAACTGTTCCAAAGTACTGTTATGAACAGCTGGTGACTAACATACTGTAGCACAAGGCAGATGTATGACCTAGCATCAAAACAAGTAAACATGCTTTCCAAGGTGATTGAAGTGATTTTTTATATATTTTTTTTGACCTTTTCTCTTTTTTTTACTTTACTTCAGTGTGCGTGCAAATGCAGAGAGAAATACATTTGCACGCACACAGAAGTATTCTTAAAGTATTTTCATCTAGAAAACAGTCCACACATCTTAAAATGCAAATTTCTGTTTCTTTCTTTCTTTTAATGAATTATTCAGTTCAGATGCTTAGAGTAGGGACCTTCTATGAATACCATGATTTATGGATTTCTAGTGATTGATTAATAGAATATTTTTAAGTAGTTACAGGCTGTTTTGTGATGTGTACTATCAGATGCTTTCAGACTATTTCATTTTACCATACAGGACACAGAAGCAGATTACCAGACTCATTCTGTTCCTTTCACTCTAAAATGTTCCTCGTTTAATTAATCATGAGGCTGTTATTACGTGGCTCCTTCTTTCCATTTTAGGCTGCAAGCTGAGGTGAGCAAACATTCAAAATTCAGTGAAGGGCTTTTCTACTCTATAACACTTCAAAGGAATCGAGCAGACCCAAGAACACTTAGGTCCAGTTACAGGTCCTGTAACTGCTACTGGAGAGCAGCAGAAATACCACCTGTGCATGCTGTGAGCAGGTGGGTGATTTGCCTCAATCTTCATGGGTGGTCAGGCTTCCCATGTCTGCCAGGACTCTGAGCTTTTAGGTTAGGGTGTGGGGTGTGGTTTCTGTCCCACTGCAACAGTGGAACAAGTCTGAGACTGCCTCTTGATATAGAACCTATGTAAGTCCATGGGGCTGGATGATCTCCATCCTATGGTTCTGGAAGAGATGGCTGATGTGGTTGCTGACCCGCTCTCCGTCGTATCTGAAAAATCATGGCTGTCCAGTGACAAGAAAGGGAAATGTTACTTCCGTTTTCAAGAAAAGGAGAAAGGAAGGCCTGGGGAACTACAGGCTGGTGACCCTCACTTCTGTGCCTGGGAAGATCTGGTTAACATGTGAAGGCACGTACATAGGAGACAAAGAGGTGATCTGAGACAGCCAGCGTGGCTTCACCAAGGGCAGATCTTGCCTGACCAGTCTGGTGGCCTTCTGTGATGGAGTGACAGCATCAGTGGACAGGGGAAGGGCGATGGATGTCATCTACCTGGACTTCTGCAAAGCCTTTAAGTGGTCCCTCACCACATCCTTCTCTCTGAATTGGAGAGGTATGGCTTTGAAGAATGGACTGTTTGATAGATTAGGAATTAGCTGGCTGTACGTACAGCCAAAGGGTTGTGATTAATGGTTCTGTGTCAGGGTAGAGGCTGGTCACAAGCAGTGTCCCTCAGGCCTTGGTCTTGGGATTGTTGCTCTTCCACATCTTCATCAGCGACTTAAACAATGGCTTTGAGTGCAACCCCAGCAAGCTTGCGGATGACACCAAGCTGAGTTGTGCAGTGGATAAATCAGAAGGAAGGGAAGCCATCCAGAGGGACCCGGTCAGGTTGGAGAAGTGGGCCTATGTGAACCTGATGAGGTTCAATAAGGCCAAATGCAGGGTGCTTCACTTGGGTCGGGACAGTCTCAGGTATTTATACAGACTGGGGGAAGATCTCCCCGATAGCAGCCCTGCAGAGAAGGACTCGGGTGTCCTGGTGGACGAGAAGCTGGACAAGACCCAGCAGTGTGTGCTTGCAGCCCAGAAAGCCAACTGTGTTCTGGGATTCATTAAAAAAGGGGTGGCCAGCAGGGAGAGGGAGGTGATTGTCCCCTTCTACTCAGCTCTTGTGAAGCCCCATCTGGTGTACTGTGCTGGGGCAGCCAGCACAGGAAGGACGTGGAGCTCTTGGAGCTTGTTTAGCTTGGAGAACTGGGCTTGTTTAGCTTGGAGAAGGCTCTGGGGAAACCTCATTATGGCCTCTCAGTACTTGAGGGGAGCATATAAACAGGAGGGGGAATGGCTGTTTACAAGGGTGGACAGTGATAGGACAAGGGGGAATGGTTTTAAACTGAGACAAGAGAGGTTTAGGTTAGAGATTAGGAGGAAGTTTTTCACCCAGAGGGTGGTGATGCACTGGAACAGGTTGCCCAGAGAGGTTGTGGATGCCCCATCCCTGAAGGCATTCGTGGCCAGGTTGGATTTGGCTCTGGGCAGCCACAGGTGGTTGGTGACCCTGCACATAGCAGCGGGGTTGAAACTACATGATCACTGCAGTCCTTTTCAACTCAGGACATTCTGTGTCTCTATGATTCCAAGAAATACCTGGACTTCTGCAAAGCCTTTGACATGGTACCTCATCGCATCCTTCTCTCTAAACTGGAGAGGTATGGATTTGAAGAATGGACTGTTCGATGGATTAGGAGCTCTTGGAATGGGTCCAGAGGAGGACCACTATGATCAGAGGGCTGGAGCACCTCACCTATGAGGAAAGGTTGAGGGGACTGGGCTTTTTTAGCTCTGAGAAGGCTCCAGGGAAACCTCATTGCGGCCTTCTAACACTTGACAGGAGCATATAAACAGGAAAGGGAATGGCTGTTTATGTGCAAAGAAGCAACAAGTAAATCTTGAAGTATTACAGTTAGTTTAAAAGTTTCAGGATCAGCCTGCATCTACTTCAGCATTAGTTACTTTTCTTGAGTGGATAAGCAAAAACGTCCCAGAATTTCTGAAAACTTTCTTCTCTTGATGGAGAGCTTTGGGACAAAATTGGCACAAAACTCTGGGAGGCTTCTGTTACTAAAGACAGGACAGCTGCTAAACTTTTACCTGTTATGCGCCAAATAATGGAGAGGCCGAAACAAATTCAACAGGGAAGAATTTCTTCTGAAGCAGTAAAAAAGCTAAGAAAGTCATTGAGGGATTATTGAATTCAGTCTGCCTTTACGTATAGTTTTTTGGTTGCAGTGGGTGATAGTTATGTTATTACCCCTCCCTGCTGGAAATTTTGGTTACACATGATCCTGTGTCCCAGAGGAATACTGTGGCCTGAATGAGGTCACACAACCCCTGAGTGCTGCTGTACCACACATGTTGAACTCCAGTAGGAGCTGGAATCAGTTGTTCTGTGAGCTGGTTTTGCTATTAAGTGAAGCAAAGTGAGAGGATGTGCACAGGAAATTCAGTTCCTAGGTATAAAATGGCAAAATGGGCATCATCACATCACAGTGGACGTAGTCAACAAGATTACAGCTATGTTTCCTCCCACTTGTAAGAAAGAGCCACAATATTTCTGGGCACAGTGGGCTTTTGGAGAATGCATGTTCTGAACTACAGCCTCATTGTAAGCTCTCTTTATCAGGTGATGCAGAAGAATAATAATTTTAGGTGAGGTCCTGAAGTCATTATGGACTGGCTTGTAAGTAAAAAGTTTGGAACGTCACCAGAACAAGAAGCATTGCATGCTGAAGAGGCCCCACCATACAACTAAGTACCAGAAATTGAATAGAAATCTGCCCTTCTCACTGCTGGATCGTGTATTGTGAGGAAGAACTGCAGATGGAAAGCTCCTTGTGGAGCTCGACACGACAAGTTGTGGAGGCCACCAGAGGAAAAGGAGAATCAAGTCAGTTTGCAGAGGTAAAGGCTGTCCAACTGGCCTTAGGTGTTGCTGAATGGGAGAGGCAGCGAATGCTCGATCTTTATACTGACTCACGGGTGGTGGCAAATGCCTTTTGGAGTGGTCACAGCGGTAGGAACAAAACAACTGGCAATGAAGGGGTAAATCTATTTGGGCTGCTGAACTGTGGAAAGATACTGCTGCCCAAATAAGGAATATGGTTGTAAAGTGTGTCATGTAGGTGCTTCTGTGCCCAAGAGTCGAGCTACTGAAGAACAGCAAAATAACCATCAGGTAGACTGAACTGCCAAAATTGAGGTGGCACAAATAGACTTGGACTGACAACAGAATGGTGAATTACCTCTAGCTCCGTGGGCCCATGAGACCTCAGGTCGTCAAGGAAGAGATGCAACATACAGGTGGGCTGGAGACAAGGTGTGTACTTAACTATGGATGCATTTGCACAGGTTATTCATGACTGTGAGACAGGCACCTCAGTTAAACAAGCCAAGAGGATGAAATCGCTCTGGGGGAGGGGCGATGGCAAAGTGGTTGATTACACCATCTTGCCACAAACCCACAACAGTAAACACTGTGTGCTTACTATGGTGGAGACAACCACTGCGTGGCTTGAAACATAACCAGCACCCCGTGCTCCTGCCCAAAGCACTATATTGGGTCTTGAGAAACAAGTTGTATGGTGACATGGCACCCCATGAAGAACTGAGTCAGATAGTGGGACACCATTACAGAATTCTCTTGTAAATACTTGGGCCAAAGGTCATGGCATTGAATGCGGAAAATTGGGAATGTTCAATGTTTATATGATACAGAGGGAGTGCAGTCAACATCAGTTCCATGTATATATAGATATGTGTGTGCGTGTGTGTGTTTAATGCATTTTAATTATGTTTGATTGTATATAAATTAAAGCCTGATGCAGTGAGGAGCTTGGGAACTATTGATTCTCTTCAGTGGAACTGCGTGCTGTTGCTGTTTGTCCGGTTCTCCAAAGAATCCAGTTCATCCACATCGGTCTTCTTCCCCTGTGGCTCGCCTTGTGGAATTCAGGGACAGCCTGTTCTTGTGTCTTTAAGATTTCCATCTTGAGGAGCATCCAGGCTTCCTGGACCCCTCTACCCTTAAGGAGCAACTCCCAAGAGACCCCTGCAACAGGCATCCTGAACAAGTTAAATTCCACTTGACATTTCCAAGAACAAAGAATTCCACCATCTCACGGTTGCTCTGCCTATGACAGTCCCCAGCCTTCACATCTCCCACCAGGCCTTCACTGTTAGCAAAGAGCAGGTTTAGCAGGGCCCCACCCCTTGTACACTCTCGGACCAACCAGCTGCGTAAGGAAGCTCTCTTCCACACCATGTAGAAACCCCTTGGATTGCTTCCTCTGCACTGTATTATATTCCCAACATGGTCCCACCATGTTTCCGTAAGAGCACAGTTGCTTCCAGCTCCTCCTGCTTAAAGTTGGAGGAAAAACACCCCAAAGTACCCATTCTTGCATGCTCATCTTTATCACTGGAACGTCTGCTTTTGAAAAAGTTTCTTTTCAATTTGGTTATAAAACAGATTGTTGTTAATAGGAAATTCACATGAAAATTAATGATAGTGGCTACATAAACTACTTTAATCTGATTTTGCATAGCAAGAAAAAATGTGGAATTTCAAATTACCTAGAAATCGATATTCTCTATTTCAATCTATCTGTTGATTAAAAAAATTGTTGAAAGAGTATCTCATGTGCGTACTGTGCACAGAGTCTCCTTGAATGCTCGGTCACATTTGTTGTCAGAGCTAAGGCCTATAGGAGCAATCTAGCTTAGTCAAAGCCAAGTTGCCCTCCACCAGCACCTCGCGTCTTCAGCAACTGAAATTATTCTTGCAAATAATGTCTTCTGTTATCTTGATGTAGCCAGTGTTGAGCAAAGCAAACAAAGTCAGCCCGATTTTCTTAAAATCAGATTAATCTGCGAGGCACAAAGTAATAAAGGAATGATTTTTAGTAATAAACTGAGTGATAGCAGTTGTCAGAAGAATGCATGTGTCACACACAGAGGTAAACTCCCCACAGCAAAACTAGCTCTAACATTTCCTATCAGTGCTTCATCCTCACAGGAAAGAAGAAGACAGATGGTAGTAGACATGAAAACTTAAGGATCAGAGCAGAGGTCTCCAGTAGCTCCCTCTGTACATAGATGGTTGCAGAGACAAAAGGTCAAGTCCACTTTTGGAGGGAGCTTGGTGATTATTACCACTAATGTTACACCAACTACAGGTAAAGTCTGCTTGCTTTCACATCCCTACAAAAGTACATGAAATGGATAAGCATCCGCTTCTTTTTTTAGCTGTTGCTGTTGCTTTTACTCCAAGGGCAAATGATACTGGCTTTGCTAGTATTTTCTTCACTCTCCTATTTTTTTATTTCAAAAAATGCAACTTTGACACTGTTTTCCCATTTCCAACAATCCAGAGAAACCCCAGTCAATATTCAGTATTCAGGGCTGCATCAAAAGAGGTGGCAAGCAGAGAGAGGGAGGTAGCCGTTCCTTTCTACTCTTCCCTAATGAGACCGCATTGGGGCTACTGAGTCCAAAGCTGGAACCCCCGGCACTGGAAGGATGTGCAGCTATTGGAGTGTGTGAAGAGGAGGATCACAAAGATGATCAAAGAGTTGGAACATCTCTCATATGAAGAAAGGCGGGGGGATTTGGGTTTGTTTAGCTTGAAGAAGGCTCTGAGGAGACCTTCTTGTGGCCTTCTGGTCCTTGAAAAGAGACTACAGGCAGGAGTTGGACTGACTTTTCACACGGTCTGACAGTGTGGATAAGCAGGAATGGCTTTAAGCTAAAAGAAGTGGGGTTCAGGTTAGAAGTTACGAAGATAATTTTTACTCAGAGGGTAGTGAGGTGCTGGCACAGCACTGCCGGCAGGGGCTGTGGGTTGTGGTACGGCACAGTACTCGGTAGAAGCCCTTTTGATCGCCGAAGTCGCCTGACTCGGAGCCGTCCCGGAGCGATCAGCAGCGACTGACCGCGTGGTTCAAGGGGGATTTCGGGCGTTTCCTTCCAGCAGGGAACCCCCGGGTAGAGGAGGAGCCCGGCAGCTCTGACGGAGCAGCTGACGCAGCCGCTGACGCAGCGTGTGGGCATTCCGCGGCAACGGCGGGAGATTTAAACGGGCACAACGGACTAGTCGCTGCCCACCAGAGACGGGCAGGAGGAGTCAGGGTTCTTGCACTGCGTGACTTCCAGTTTCAGTGCTGCTGAGTCTTCTGCTTTGACATGGTTGCTCGCCGGCGGAAGGTGCTGCCAGAAATACTGAGGAGGCCCAGACAAGGGTCCCAAGCTCTCAGCAACGGGAGGCAGCAACCAAGAAGACTGCAGAGACCCAGACTGAGGTCCTGCACATGCCCTATAGGAAGGCTGCTGCAAAAAAGTCTGAGCAGACTCAGACTGAGCCCCCAGCCCGAGATGCTGGTGTGCAGGTCTCTGACTGTACTGAGTGCCTGAGCCTGGCCCTTGCAGTGCTCGGTGAGGGAGGCAGTGATTGTGTTCGCTGCGACCAGGTGAACTACTTGCTCAGCCTCGTAGTTGACCTGAAGGAGGAAGTGGAGAGGCTGAGGACTATAAAAGAGTGTGAGAGGGAGATTGACTGGTGGTGTCAGTCCCTCTCAGCCTCAGGTTCTCAGCCCATGGATGAGGCCACTAATGGAGCATGTCAGCCCCTGCCACCTTACAAACAAGTGGCAAAGGGGAACCAGCCAGCTGACAGCAATGCAGCGAGCCCCCTGTCCTCTCTTCCCCCTAGCAACAATTTGAGAAGGGAGGAGGAGTGGAAACAGGTACCTGCTCGGTGGAGGGGGCATCCCCCATCCCGACCATCCCCGGCTCCACAGGTGCCTCTGTGAAACAGGTTTGAGGCACTGGAAATTGAGGGGGGGGGGGGGACGAGTGAGAGCAGGTAGACAGGTGCACCCATGAGGTCGCCCCCAAGCCTCAAGACTGCTTCTACACGTAAGGACAGAAGGGTGATTGTCGTAGGTGACTCCCTTCTGCAAGGAACAGAAGGCCCTATATGCCGGCCCGACCCTACCCGCAGAGAAGTGGGCTGCCTTCCTGGGGCACGGGTCAGGGACATTTCAAAGATAATTCCTGGGTTGATTCAGCCTTCAGATTACTACCCACTTTTAATAATTCAGGCTGGCGGCAAGGAAGGTGATAAGGAAATCCTGAGGTCTATAAAGGAAGACTTCAGGCGAATGGGGCGATTACTTGAAGGAGCTGGGGTGCAGGTGGTCTTTTCTTCTACAACCGTGGTGTCAGGGAAAGGTACAGGGAGGATCCAAAAAACCCAACTCTTAAATCAATGGCTTAAGAGCTGGTGCAGACACATGAATTTTGGATTTTTGACTACGGGACAATCTACACTGCACCCGGCATGATGGCTGTTGATGCAAGCAGCCTGTCCCTGAGGGTTAAGAGGATATTAGCTGAAGAATTGGCGGGACTCATTGACAGGTCTTTAAACTAGGAACAAAGGGGGAAGGGGGCAAAATAAGGGCTACTGGGGTTGAACGGGTCATTCGAAGGCTTGTACCAAAGTCCATGGGTAATGACGGCAGAGTGCAAAGGGATGGAGTAGGGCAGGGGGATGCTGGGGATGCTGCTGTTCTAGCAGATCCTGGATCCCTTATAAAGGTGGCAAGACGGATAGCCCGGCTGAAGTACCTTTGTACTAATGCACGTAGCCTGAGTAACAAGCAGGAAGAACTGGAAACTGTGATGCACTCTGAAAGTTATGACATTGTTGCTATCACAGAAACATGGTGGGATGATTCCCACAATTGGGATACTGCCACCGACGGCTATAGACTCTTTAGGAGAGATAGGCGAGGTAGGAAGGGTGGGGGAGTTGCTCTCTATGTAAGAGATTGCATAAACTGTGAGGAGCTCCCTATGAGAAACAATCAGGAACAGGTTGAGAGCCTGTGGGTTAGGATTAGAGATGGGACTAATAAAGGTCAGCTGGTATTAGGGGTATACTACAGGCCACCTGGGCTCCAGCGACCATGCCCTGGTTGAGTTTGTGATCTCAAGCGATGTGGGCCTGGCAAAGAGCAGGACCAGGATGCTGAACTTTAGAAGAGAAGACTTCAAGCCTCTCAATGGAATGCTGGCCAAGATCCCCTGATGCGCTGCCCTAAAAACAAGTATGTTGAGGAGAGCTGGATGCTTTTCAAGGATGTCCTCCTGGCAGCACAAGAGTTCTCCATTCCCCTGAATAAGAAAGTGGGCAGGTGAGGTAGAAAACTGGCATGGCTCAGCAAGGATCTGCTGAGAGTACTGAGGGCGAAGAAAGGGGTGTACAAGCTCTGGAAACAAGGCTGTGTCACCTGGGAAGAATACAGGGATGCCGTCCGGACTTGCAGACGTGGGATCAGGGAAGCCACGGCGCAGGCAGAACTGAACTTGGCAAGGGACATGAAAAACAATGAGAAAACCTTCTACAGGTACATTGGCCAGAAGAGACAGGCCAAAATGGGTGTACCTACTTTGGTAAGTTTAAAAAAAAACTGGCTTCAACAGATGAAGAGAAAGCTGAGGTGCTGAATGAGTTCTTCACCTCGGTCTTCACTGGTGGCCAGGATTCTAGTCTTTTTCACGTCCCTAAGCCCTGCATCCCCAAACCTGTATGTGGGGACCAAGGAGGTAAATCCCTCCCCACTGTAAGGGTAGAGCAAGTCCGAGAGTGCCTCCTTAGACTGAATGAGTACAAGTCTATGGGCCCAGATGGCGTGCATCCCAGGGTCCTGAAGGAGCTGGCTGAGGAGGTTGCTGAGCCGCTCTCCATCATATTTGAGAAGTCGTGGCTGTCAGGTGAGGTCCAGGACGATTGGAGGAAGGGCCACATCACTCCCATATACAAGAAGGGGAGCAGGGAGGACCCAGGGAACTACAGGCCAGTGAGTCTCACCTCCGTGCCTGGGAAGATTATGGAACACATCCTCCTGGACAACATGCTCGATGACATAGAGAATGAGATGTGATCCGAGGCAGGCAGCATGGCTTCACCAGGTGAAGATCATGATTAATTAATCTTGTGGCCTTCTATGATGGAGTGATGGAATTGGTGGACGAAGGGAAGGCGACCGATGTCATTGACCTGGATCTGAGCAAGGCCTTTGACATGGTCCCCCACCACATCCTCATCTTCAAATTGGAGGGATGTGGGTTTGATGGGCGGACAACTAGATGGATAAGCAATTGGTTGAAAGGCCGCAGACAGAGGGTGGTGGGCAATGGCTCTGTGTCCAGGTGGAGGCCGGTAACGAGTGGTGTCCCTCAAGGGTCTGTCTTGGGACCTATGCTCTTTAACATCTTTATTAATGACATCGATGAGGGAATGGAGTGCACCCTCAGCAAGTTTGCTGACGACACCAAGCTGAGTGGTGCAGTCGATACGGTGGAAGGAAGAGATGAAGACAGGCTGAGGGAGTTGGCTTTGTTCAGCCTAGAGAAGAGAAAGTTGCGGGGTGACTTCACTGCAGCCTTTCAATACCTGAAGGGAGCTTACTCCCAGGAGGGGAGTAGACTCTTTGAAAGGGCTGACAATAGCAGGACACGGGGAAATGGTTTTAAGTTAAAAGAGGGAAGATTTAGGTTGGATGTTAGGGGGATGTTCTTTACTAGGAGAGTGGTTAGGCCCTGGAACAGGCTGCCCAGGGAGTTGTGGATGCCCCGTCCTTGGAGGTGTTCAAGACCAGGTTGGACGGGGCCCTGGGCAACCTGATCTAGTAAAGGTGTATGTTTGGTGGCCCTGCTAGGCAGGGGGGTTGGAACTACATGATCCTCGAGGTCCCTTCCAACCTGGGTCATTCTGGGATTCTGTGATTCCGTGGTTGCCTCTTCTCTAGAGCCATTCAAGCCCAAGTTGGATGGGATCCTGACCAATCTGGTCTAGTGGCTGGCAACCCTGTCCATAGTATCAGGGGTTGGAACTAGATGCCATTCTATGGTTCAATGATCCTGTTGTGTGTCACAACAGTAAAGGGCTGAAAAGGAAAACTGAAAACAATGCCCAGTTCCCCTCTACAATTTTGTTCACAAGGCAGCTCTTTTCTCTTGATGTCAGAAAGACTGAAATATCATCTTAATATGCCAGTGTGCCAAAAGTCTTTTTTGAACAGTGAGGAAAGGTAAACAGGATTCATCGTCTTTGAAGAATATCCTTACGGGGCTCTTCCAGCTCAGAATGTTCTGGGCTTCTATAATTCTATGAAGAGTATGCAGTGCAGCAAACCAAAATAGCAGAAAGAATTATTCTGAAAAGTTATATTTCTTGTCATTTCCATCAAAGCCATAAATGGGACTTTTTCCCACCAGTGAGATCATGGAAAGTATTTATGGGGCTGAAAAGTACTGCTTTAGACACACCAGAAAAACGTATTTTCTACAGAGCCCTTTTTCCTGCAGCTTTCCTGTTGTTGTTGAAGCAATACATGCCTCCTTCAGTTGACTGCCTGAAACAGCATCTTGTATAGAAACTAGAGTGGCAGCAATTATGACAGCAACAAAATGACGAAGGTAACAAGTTTTTAAGCAAAAAGAGTAGGTTGGACTTTATAGGAGTCTGCAAAAATGTGACATCTGAAAGAAGCTTTATTAAAATTGCTTGAGGCGCTGTGTTATTTGGTGGTAGGGGATTGTATCTCTGGTCAGATTTTCATTCTGTCCTGTTTTCCTGAACCTTCAAAAGACATCCCTCAAGGAGCATTTTCAGAAACAGCAGCTGTTGGGTTAGAGTCATGAACAGCCACAAAGTGATTTGCCTTCAAATGGATGGCGTTGCACGTGAGCAAATCCCTGCAACATGTGATGCTGGTATGAGCGCGCTGTTTCACACTACATGGTTCTTTAATCCATGTGATTAAATCTTTGCAAGGCCAAGTGTTTGCTGTGTCTATTCAAGGGTTGTTGTTATGTTATCCAATGATGCTTTATAGTTAGCAGCTCTTAGTCTGCCTTGCAGTGAATACTGAATGTATACATATAGTTGCAAATTCTTGTAAAAGAATTTTGTAAATTTGTAAAAGGCTTGTAAAAGAAAAACCCATATTCAAAGCAATAAAATTCTGACAGTATTTTTTTTTGTTTGTTTTCTAATCTTTTATTTTATTTTTTTGCATGGCAATCTTTCATTTTTCTCTGTAGGGGAAAATAGGGGACTCTGAGTTATATTACAGTTTGTCAACTAATCTTTGTGCCACTTCCATTTTTTAATTATATTTCTGCCAGTATTATAATATATGAGACAAATTCCTGAAACCACTGAAAATATAGGTTAACCTCTATGTCTTAGACAGGTGCAGCAGATCTCTCCTTGGTAACCTGTTTTATCTACTGCCTCCACAACAATAAGTTTTTTCTTTCACTTCCACAAATCATTTTTTTTTCCCCTGTTATTTTGACAGGATTATGTCATGTTCTAGAATTGCTGAAAAAATGTAAATATGATGTCTCTTTCTTTAAGCCCTCCCAACTTAATGTATCTGTAACTTGAACAACAAATTCTTCTGTCTGTCTTCATTCAAAGAGTGTTGTCTGGGAAAGGCTGAGTGAAGAACAGTATTAATATTTTGTGCCTTCTGTTAGTTAAAAATACGCAGTCCTTTTTGTCTGCAATCTAGCTACAGGTCAACAATTTATTAACTTGCAACCAAAAGCTGATTAGGCAGATACAAACCCAAAACACAAACAAGATAGCACTGATTAACAGCAAAATATAGATGGGGAGTTGCACTGACTACTATTTCTTATTATTATTTGTAATGGGGATTACAATGCATTACTTGCTTTTGACCTACTTCCCACTTTCTCTGATATAAACACGTTATACTCTCTGATAGCAATCACTGATGGTTCAGATTTTACAGGCCCCTTTCCGGGAAATAAAACAAAACAGAAAAGCCAGATAAGCTTGGTGGTAGAAATACCTCTTTCCCTACCTCACAGACCAAGGAACAGTCAGCATTATGTAAAGTTCCATTTGAAAGAATAAATCCTAATCCTAATTAAATACTAATTCAAGTGGGTTTTTATGCACTTAGAAATTAGGTCTGAAAGGTTCTTTGACAGGTCTTCAAGTCCCAAACCTATGAAACTAAAGTGTTTGCTTAGCACAACAATCCAGTGAAATCTCGGTCTCATTCTGATGACAATAAGAAGAACCATATTTCATTCTGAAGAGGACAAAACATGCTTGCTCCATCCTTGGTTCTTGTGCACAGGGACCCTAACACCAACTCAGCTCATAGGAGAAGTTTCCTCAAGTGACTCTTCTCCCTGTGCCTTGCTTCATCTTCCACTATTTTGTTGTTGCGTTGCTGTTAGTAGTAGTAGTAGAAACAGTAGTGTTGTTGTTATTGCAAGAGTCAAATGTCATCAAAGAAAGTCTGCAGAATCATTTCTAATCCGGTTTTGAAATGCAAACTCAGAAGCAAAGATCTTGAAGTCTGGGTTCCTGGGTCTCCAAGACGTAGATGAAGAAAATAAGTTTTTTTGTCTTTTTCCACGTGACACTTACTTATGCTCAGGCACACAGCACTATAACAAGCAGAAGCTTTGCTGCCCAACATTTCAGCTTTGCAAAAGCTAGGAAAACCATAACTTTTCTGCTTGATTAAACAGTTCCAAGATCACATACGGCGAGTTCCAATTAAGTCAGGGAAATTGTGATAGGTTCTGAATCTGCGTGCATGTGTGCTGCTCTCTAACGGTCACGGGCAGACATCTTCTCCAGGTCTTCCTTGTAAAGGCTTTCTGGTGTGTTTTGCACCTTAATCAGTCACTTACTACAGACCCAGTTCTAACCAGCTTGTTTCCTGTACTGTGTTTCGAGATGTCTGTGCTCCTAGGCTCCTTTCGTTGTTCAGGGGGTCTGTCTTGCATGATAGGAATACTTGTCCTTGCAACGTTACTGTAAAAGTGTCCTAGTAACGTTACTGTACAAGAACTATACTTCAGATGCTTAGGCAGGACAAGCGTCTAAATATCGAGAGCCTGCTCCGTGTTGATAATGCCGCATTCTGCCTTTGCTCAGTCAGTTTCTGGATTGTCTCAGATGCCACAGAGCGGACTGTCGGATGGGTGTCATTTTCCAAAGGCTGAAGGGCTGCAACAGAAAGAAACAGAGCAGAGATTGAACTCCCCAGTCTGCAGAGAGCCACCAGCTTCCCCTCAGGACCATGCCAGCCCCACTCATTGCTTTTCCTAGCCAGGAGGAATGTGAGTCTGAGGGGTCAGCTGAAAGACACTGCTCAGGATTGCCAGGAATGCTCCTCTGCCCTGCAGCATTTCCATGCAGCAGGGCAAAGCACAGCTGCATGCTGCCCAGGCTCTGCCCCCAGCCCCAACATGCACAGCACTGCCCTCACTCACCACTGCAGAGTTTATTCAGCATCTCCTCACTCTGTTCCCCGGAGTACTTCTCAGTCAGCCCTAGGGAAAGAGCTCCGTCAGACACCCACGCCCCAACCCCAGACCCATGAGCCCAGCTGCTTCCCCTTCTGTGCTGCAGGCAGGGGCAGTACACAAAGGGAACCTGAGCAAGGCACCCACTGGGGCTAGCAGCATGGGCAGGGTGTACCTGGGGGTTCAGGGCTGTGCCTTCCTGCCAGGGCAGGGCCCAAAGAGGGACGCAGGGGTTGGGCTCACCAATGAATCTGACAGCCGCATATCGCAAGGAGGCCTGAGAATCCTCCAGGTATGGCAGGCTCTGCTGCAGGAAGCCTTCCACTAACTTTCTTTTCTGATGCAGCTGAAGAAGAGCACAAGAGCATGGGGCTTGCAGAGTGTTCACAGCTGCTGGTGCAACCCCTCCTCCAGCATCCCCATTCCGTCAGCAAAAAGGTGCGGGCTGTGTGATTATCCTCACCAAACACTTCATGATCCCCGCTATGTCCTTCTGCCGGGCCTGGTCCTTGAGCTCCTTCCACTTCAGGAAATTTGCACAAGACACAAGGGCTTCCCCAGATGCCTACAGAACAACAGATGCAGGGACATGGCACCACACACACAGACACACATACCAGTGTCTGAATGCTTGCTCAACTTGCTCTCAATTGCAGATCACAGCTGAGCTGTCAGCACACCACTGCCTGCACACTGGTCAGGTCTGAAATTCGTACCTGTGCTACACTCGGGGTCTCGTCACTCATCTGAAAGAGCAGAGGGAGCAGGCCCCTGCGCACGGTCTTCTTCATGCTTCTCTTCTTAAGCCACACCACAGCATCCATCACATCCTTGAAGAGGCGGATGGAACCTTCTCGCACTTCACATGATGCCTGAGGGAGAACAGGAGGACCTCAGACCTCAGCAACACACTCTCACTGCCCATGGTGAACATGAGTGTAGGCATGGCTGATGTGAAAGGAGGTGCTCTGGAGTCACATTCTGCACAAAAGTGCATTGCAGTCATGCAAAGTGATGCAAGAGATTTCCAGCATGGCTTGTCTTTGCCTCAGAGAGCTACCACAGACAGCCCAGCAGGTCAAAGCGGAGCTGCCCTGGCACCTTGGGGGTGTTCACAGAATCACAGAATTGTAGGGGTTGGATGGGACCTCTAGAGATCATCGAGTCCAACCCCCCTGCCAAAGCAGGCTCCCTACACCATGTCACACAGGTAGGTGTCCAGGCGGGTCTTAAATATCTCCAGAGAAGGAGACTCCACCACCTCCCTGGGCAGCCTGTTCCAGTGCTCCGTCACCCTCACTGTAAAGAAGTTCTTCCGCACATTCGTGTGGAACTTCCTATGCTGGAGTTTCATCCCATTACCACTAGCCCTATCCCCACGCACTACTGAAAAGAGACCAGCCTCACCACTGTGGCTCCCACACCTCAGGTATTTATAAACCTGGATCAAGTCCCCTCTCAGCCTTCTTTTCTCAAGGCTAAACAGACCCAGTTCCCTAAGTCTCTCCTCATAGGGGAGATGCTCCAGGCCCTTCACCATCATAGTGGCCCTCCGCTGGACTCTTTCCAAGAGATCTCTGTCTTTTTTGTACTGGGGAGCCCAGAACTGGACACAGTATTCCAGATGAGGCCTCACTAGGGCAGAGTAGAGGGGGAGGATCACCTCCTTTGACCTGCTGGACACGATCTTTTTAATACACCCCAGTATGCCATTGGCTTTTTTGGCTACAAGGGCACACTGCTGGCTCATGGTCAATCTGTCGTCCACCAGGACACCCAGGTCCCACTCAGCAGAGCTCCTCTCCAGCAGGTCTTCCCCCAGCCTGTACTGGTGCATGCAATTATTTCTACCCAGGTGCAAGAAACCTTGGTGTTGGACAAGGACGAGACAGAGCTGGCCTTTGGCAGTGCCTCTGGGGCACATACTGCCTGCTCAGCCTCCACATCCCTGCTGTGATCCCTGGAGAGAATGCTTGGCACTGGTAGAAAAGGGAGCGACGGAGGTTCTGAAAGTAACCCTTGGCAGAATGTGTTTTGCTGAGGTGCCAGGCTGAGATCCAGCACAGGGGCCTGACATCAGCAAGAACAAGCAAGCTGCACTGCCATGGACACAGCCTGCTGGGCTGCAGAGCCCACAAGACATCTCATTCCTGAGAGCCCAGAGAAGGAAAGAAAGGAGAAGGCACCCCTGTCAAGCACCCATCCGCAGAGCTCAGCCTCCCACAACAGACTTACATGATTAAAAAGAGGCAGGATCTTCTCAGCTAGCTCCAGAGCAAAGGGACTGGCATGCCTCTTCCCCAGATGGTGCATTGCATTTCTGAAGATATTCAGCACCTTCAGGGTAATGGGTGTGCTGGCAAACCGCAGGGTCTCCATGACTCCTGGAAGCAGGGCCTGTATTTCTCTTGCCTGTACAAAACACACAATTTCCTTTCCATCAGGAGGACAGCAGCCAAGGCACACCACCCCAGTGCCAGGCTGCCAACAGGAGGGCTTTGTTTGACAAGGTCCTGCTCACCGTCTCAAGTCTATCAGACAGCAGTACCAGGCATCTGAGCACCAGCCAGAGTATTGGCAGGCTTTCAACCTTCAGAAGCCTCTGGAGCAGTTCTGGCTTACACAGCTCCTGCAGGTTCTCTTCAGTGGGAGGCATCACCTGAAATGAACACAGCAGTGAGAGGCAGGCAGAGGCAGCAGGACATCCTGCACCCTGCAGCTCCTGGCTGCTCTGGATCTCAGGGCAGGGCACTGGGGAGACATAGCCTGGCCTGAGGTAGCAGTGCCTTTGGAGGGCCCCACCATCCCTCTGCGCCCAGGCCAGGCACTATGCAGGATGGCTTTCTGGCCTGCTCCTCCTGCCCTCTGAGCTTCTGAAGCCTCTGTGGAGTGCTTGACCAGCAGGAGCTGGCACAAAAGAGACACCAGCCATGGCTGGCCACGGGCAATAAAGCCTGCTTCGCCTGCATGGAGGCTCTCCCAGGCCCCAGCCATGGCTCTGACTCTGCAACAGCCCTGCCTCAGGTTTCTGGTCTGGGGAGCAAGGCAGGGGGAGGCAGGGAGCTGGGGAAAGAGTGCCCTGAAGGAGAGCACGGTGCCTTGTCCAGTAACTCACAGTCAAGCGAAGGAGGCCCAGCTCCGCTGTGGTGATGTTAAATCTCTCACACAGCTGTTGGTCCTGGAGAACGTTGCTCAGTTCGTCCAAGAACCCCTCAGACTTTTCCAGCAGGGGAAACACACTCTTCAGTATGTCCAGGGTAGTGCTATAAACAGAGAGCAGTGCTGTGTCAGCAGGGCTGCCTTAGCCACAGCACCATGGCTCAGGCAGGAGCCTGATGGGGGGCTCAGGGCTGCCATGGTTGGTAGTGGCTGCTGCAGCCCTGAGCGGCCCACCAGCACTGGAAAGCACAGTGGGATGGAGGGCCTGCTCCTCGGGATGTCCTGCAGCTTTCCTTGGCTCTGGCAACCAGACCGATTCTGAGCCCTGCTCTTCACATGGAACAAACGTGTGGGGCTGTTTGGGCTGATACCTGTCAGTCTGTGGGAGGTCGGTCAACACACTCCTCAGCACATCTGTGGGAAACTGGATGGTCAGCACATCCAGCACTGAGTGCAGGATCTGCTGAACTGATATGCTCTGGATTTTCAGGTTTGTGTGGATGCATCCCAGGATCTCTGGCACCTGTTGTGAGAACACAGGGAGACTGCTGCTGCCACTGGACTGCAGCCATTTGCCTCCCAGGCTGTGTTACTACTGCCCTTCCCACATCTCTTTGCTGCCTTCAGATGGTTCAGATTCCCAAGAGCTGTGGCGGGAAGGGGAGGGCATGACAATCCAGCCTCAAACTGCTTACATCCATCAGCCAGGTTCCAGGGTCTCTCCACACTACATCCAGGATTGTCTCAGCCCACTCCTTCTCATCAAAACTGTAGTCCCCAGTGATCTTCTCCAGGGTCACAAGGACAATGTCTGTCTTCTGAGAAGGGGGAAGGTTTTTTCCAAGTGGCTGCAGTAAGAAGGAAAAAAGGAGGGAAGGTATGTTAAATGGAGTGAGAGAATAGCGTCTGGAGTGGGATGACCACAGGCAAAAGGAAGGATAATGACCCTCCCTTCAGGTCAAAAGCATTCTGAGGGTTCCCGCCTGAGCCCCAGCTTGTCTCACAGATACTCCTGAGCCGTAGAGGCAGCTCTGGGATGCAAAGAATGAGAGTGCCTGGCTGGAATTTTCATGTCTCCTTACCTGCTTCCAGAAACTGCTGGTCATGAAATGACTGAGCTTCCAGATGCGCCCTAAAGCCCTCTCACACACAGTTTTTATCTTGGAGATGCTGAAAGGCAGCAGCACCTGTGAGGAGAGGAGCTGCAGGTTAGCCCTGGGCTGATGCCCACTCCAGGAGAAGCAACTGTTGCCAGTGCCGTTACCATGGAGCAGGATAAGATTCTCCTACAAGGGAGCTCTGGGGGCAGAACTTCACAATAGACAGACCTCAAAGATTCTCTGCAGCAGACTATTGAAACTGGCGGTGGGACAGCTGTTTAGCACAATCTGCAGCATGTCATCCATAGCATCCAGCGTCTGTAAAGAGAAGAGTGGGTTGTGGAAGCCTTTCAGGGTTCCCTTTCATACATAGGAGACTGCTGTGAACCCCTCTGGCTGTCAAGGAAGGATACCCACAGATCTGTGCACAGGGACACCCTGCAAAGCTGCTGCGCGCAGACCAGGCTACAAGCACAGGGTGTTTGCCAAGCCCAAGGCAAGAGTGAGAGGGGTGAGGGCAAGCAGGGCTTCTCCCTTGTCCCACAAACATCTTTATAGATCTCTGGACACAAGTAACCCAAGCAGCAGCCCAGATGCATGGGGTCAATCAGTAGATTGCCCAGTACATACGTTGTTGTAGAGGCAAATGTTCAGGTCGCTGGTTGGAAGAACGTAGAAGATGGCACTGCAGCACACGTTGAAGAGATGTAATATCTCTTCCTTCGTAATTGCATTCACTGCACTGCAAATAGAGAGACACAGATGCTAGGAGCAGTGCCTTATTGCTGAGGTAGGGGTGGATCAGGTCCTCCCCTGGGCAGGGCTCCCTGTGAGGAATGGGGAGACCTGCCAGGAGGCGCCTCCTCCCCCACAGGGCTGCTCTGGGTCAGAGGACAGTCCTGATGCCACCAGCTTTAGGACAAGGGCCAAGATTTAGCGGGGAGCTGCGTCAGGGCCACCAGGATCGTGCCCAGGGGATGTGCTGGAGAAAACAGGGACTGGGCAGGTACCTCAGGGAAGCAATCGCATTCATGCAGTGGAATCTGAGTGCTGTGTTCAGCTGCTCACTGGGCTCCTCACACAACAGAACCTGCAAAGCACAATCAAATCAGGATGGCACCTGGCAGCTGCCAGCACCCACCAACAGAAAACCTGCCACTGACCGGTAGGGCCTGAGTCTCCCCAGTGGCCCTCGACAAACCCTGTCACACTGGTGCTGCTGTCTGCCTCCACTGCTGAGGTCTCAGCAGCACCTGGAGTCCCATCTGGGGAACTTTGGTGTCTGTGCATGTTTCCCTGCCTCCCACTCTTCCTGCCCTGTCTTTCTTACAGGGTGCAGGTACCTGAATGCCATGTCCCCTCACCTCAATCTTCTGTGACATATCTTGTACAGTGCAGAAGATACGCATGCTCTTTGTCCAGCCTTTCTCTCCAGCAGTGCTGCACAGTGAGCTAATGCAGTTCAGGAACTGCAACTTCTGCAACAGATCCTGGCAAGCACAGAGAGACCGAGGAGTGTGAGTGGGGAGAGCGGTGACCAAGAGGACCAGTTGTTGTGGGGTTTGGAGCAGCACAGGACAGCTGCAGGACAGCAGCAGCTCTGCCCGGCCAGCAGCCCTCATGCAGCCTGAAGGCAGAGCCAGAGGGATCATCTGGAGATGCAGGAACAACCAAGATGGAGATTGTGAAAGACAGAAAGCTCAAGGAAAGCTGATGCTTTCGCCCCCTCCCCCAGATGAGTGGGAGGTGGGGGGGGGGAAGGCAGTGAAGGGTGGATGTTTGTTGTTTGATCTGTGGGTTCTGAAGGGAATGGGACAAACTGCTTTGATGGTATAAGAACTGTTAATGATACAGAAGTATAATTGAGGGTATGTGGATGGAGCTTGGGAATTGTATAGAAAGAGGGATTGTAATGAAAGAATTGGGAAGAATAATAGCAGCTGCACTAGAGCAGGACCTGAAGATCCCAGGATGAGTTTTGCCCCCAGTGGACTGAATGCAATGTGCACACAGCAGTGTAAAGATGTTTGTTTTCTGGTAGATATGGGTGCATCTCACTCTGTACTGCATCAAGAATTACTACCCTTAGATGATTTTTGTAACAATAGTAGGAGTAGGTCAACTAGAAAAAGCTTACCAATTAAATAAAGAAAGGAAGCTAAGGGTAAAGCAAGTAACAAACAATAGGAATAAGTAACTGTAGCTCTAAATAACTTTTCTGAGTAGTTTGTATTGTAGAGAAATCTAATATAGTGGTTTGTTATCTTTTAAGAGCAGGTGTTCCACCTGGGCTCTGTATCATGCACTGGCCATGCGGATATGGAGCACATGTGAAAAAACCTTGCAATCTCTAGCAAGAATTAAAACAGGAGAGAATCTGTGATGGGTGAGAAAGGCAAAGTGCACTTTGAAGCAGGGGACGCCCTGCAGGCACTGCCTATCACATTCACCGCTATTGTGTTCCTTCTGTCTTCTTTTGGTGGTTTGCCACCTCATAGTTGTTGATAAGTAATAATACATTAGCTTTGAAATTTCCATTTATAGAATTGTCTAAAATGAAAGCTGGAATCAGTGTGTATATGTCAACTCAAAAAATTATGACCTTACATGTAACCTCATGTTTAGTTAGTGCATTATCAATCAAGGTTTTGATTGAATGATGATGATTGTTAACATTTAATTCCCTCATATCACCTATCCCTCTTTTCCCTTATGCTTACTTTTTTTTCTTTCCTCACCACCGTGAATGGTCATTTGTGCATCAATTTCAAGCAACCTTTGAGCCACGGGGTGGTGTGAAAGACAGAACTGTTTTTCTTTTATTGTCTCAAAGTTGAGAGAGACAGAGATGGCTGCTCTTACCTTTTCCTTGATGATGTTGTAAGCTTTGATGTAATCTACAGAATGTTTTTCCCATACACAGAGAGGCAGCCAGTCTACATCTGATGAAGGAGAGAGAGCAGTGTTATAGGGGGGCCAAAGGCAGGTGCAAGCAGAGGAAGGAGCTCTTGCCTCTCCAGCCCTGGGCTCGCTCCCCTGGCACAGTCTGCCTGTGCCTGTCAGGACAAGGGGCCCTGGTGTCAAGCAGGGGACACTCGCTGCCCCAGCCCTGCCCACCCCGCTGGGGACCCTCACTCACCTCTATGCAGTGGGTTCAACCTGATCACTTTTTTGTGCTCCGGTGGAGATTTGCTCTCCTGGGGAGCCCCACTCTCCACCCAGGCCATCTTGGGATGTTGAGGAGGTTTCCTCTCCATCCTGTGGGATGAAAACCTAGGGTGGAACTGCCAAAGGCAAAGCAAAATGACTTGGGCTGCGCTCGGGGGCTATTCGCCAGACCCGCACACTCCTGCCCTGTCTCCTCGCTGTCCTGACGGACACTGAGGCCGCCTGCTGTCAGTGCCAGCTATGCCTGGGTGTCACAGAGATGGGTCACAAAGGGCCCCACTGTGACGTGTTGCCCCACCCGGGTGGGGCTGGTTCCAGAGCCCGGTTAAAATGGCGCAGACCAAACTCCTCAGCGGGAGGGATGCATGTGCCTGCTTACCCAGATAGCTTTGGAAGTGGGCCTGAGAGCAGCTGGACTGCTCAGGCTCCCGTCCTTCTGGACTCGGGTATAAATGATCCAAATAGTTTCTTACAAACTGACAGACATTCACAATATTCCTCTTTTAGCTTTTCATCCTCCCTTCCAACTTTCCCCTTTTGTTTATTAGCAAGCAATTACCACACTATAAAAACAACAGCACTAATTATATTAATAACATAATCATCATCATTCAATCAAATCCTTGATTGATAATGCACTAAACATAAGAGTTACATGTAAAGTTCCTAAATTATTCAATGTATATGCACTCATACATGTTAGACAATTCCGTAAGTGGGAAATGGAAATTTATAAGCTAACGTATTATTACTTATTGACAGCTATGATATGGCAAACCACTAAATGGAGAGAGAAGGAAAATGACAGGGGTGAATGTAGTAGGCAGTTCCAGCAGGGCGTCCCCTGCTTCACTCTGTGCACTCTGCCTTTCTCACCCATCACAGATTCTCTCCTGTTTTTATTCTTGCCAGGGACTGCAGGGTTTTTTCCACTTGTACTCCATATCTGCATGGCCAGTGCATGATACAGAGCCCAAGTGGAACAGCTGCTCACAAAACTGAACCAACCACTACATTAGATCTCTTTGAAATATAAACTTAACTACTCACAGAAAGTTATTTACAGCTATAGTCACTCCCATTGTTACTTGCTTTACCCTCAGCCCCATTTTTTATTTAATTGGTAAGCTTTTTCTTGTGGATCACTCCTACTATTGTTACAAAAATCATCAGTGGGTAGTACTTCTTGATGCAGTACAGAGTGAGATGCACCTTTATCTACCAGAAAACATACATCTTTACCCTGCTCTGTGCACGTTGCTTTCAGTCCACTGGGGGCAAAACTCATCCTGGGACCTTCAAGTCCTGCTCTAATGCAGCTGCTGTTGTTCTTCCCCATTCTTTCATTACAGTCCCTCTTTCTATATACTTTCCAGGCTCCCTCAATTAATTTGTCCAGGTCCCTTACTTCAGTTCCTTTAATGTGTATATTACTGGGAGAAAATAAAGACCTTCTTGGTCAGAATGCAGATTCTCAAATTGTGGAAGACCCCATAAGCTAAGCGTGGAACCTGCTGTACGTTGTCCCAGCCTGGAACAGACGGGGTAGACGACCTGCGCAGAAGGAGGTGAGGGCCAACATCGATCTGCATCTCGCTCAGGAATGGTTCTATGGAAGGCTGGGAGCAGGGCACAGTGGGCGACACATCGCTGAGTGGATGCTGACGGAGTACTGTACCGGGATGGGGTCCTCCAGTGGCTCCTTTCTTGTCAAGGAGAGTGAGACATTCATTGGGGACTACGTTCTGGTATCTGGCACAATGGAGAGGTGCAGCACTGTCGCATCCACTGATGGCAGGTTACCAGCAGCCGCAGGTACTTCCTGACTAATAATCGAATATTTGACAGCCTTTACGACCTCATCTCCTATTACCAAGAGACACCGCTGAGGTGCAACAAAATGGAGACGAGTGCCTTGTTCCAACCCTTGTGACAATACAGACTGGCTACCACAGCACAGCACCAGAGGGACGAGCGCAGCTCCAATGCTATCCTCCTCAGGGGAGGATGGAAGATCCAGCACTGCCACATGTGGCAAGAGAGTCATGTTTAATAGGGCACTTGATCAAGAGCATATTATTGAAGTTAATCATTCACAATAAAAGTTTTTGTTCCGCACTAACCACAGAGTCCATGTCTAATTTCTACAGGTAAATGCTAATCTTATTAGCCTTTCTCAACCTGTATGAGACATAGAAGGGTTTTACCAGTGTTCCACTGTTGTAGGTGACACCACCTCATCATCCCTTGGAAAGTCTGGAGCTTCTTAGCTGTTTGTGGTTCCGGAGTCTGGCAGCTTGTTTTCTTCCTCTCTGGTCCCAGAGGTTTGGGATCCAGCAGTGATTCCATAATGCAAACGGGTTACTGGTGGCTGTGCCACATTGGTTTTCTGTGGAGAAACTCGATAGCCATTATGTCTGAGAAGGTTTAGTAAACTAATTGTCCATGTTATGCATAATTTCCTTTGTTTTGTTCACTATCAATCATGTCGTCAAATTTGAGGGGCTGCAAAATGTCAATGGGCACCGTCCTTCCCCATTTCTTAAGAATAATTTGAAAAGGAATTAGGACATTGTGTTGTTCCGAGGTCATGTTATTCCCCATGGTGACGTAGTCTCTTACCTTCGTCCAGTGAGGGGTAATCATAGTAGATAGGGATGATGAATCCTCAGGTTTTCGAATTTCTCTCAACGCATCCGAGTTTCTCTTCATGTTCTCCTGTACAGATTTCTCCGTGTTTATCTCAATGCCTGCCGCGTTTGTCTCAACATGCTCTTGTACAGGTTGCTTGCGTTTCTCTCAACACACCCGCCTTTTTCTCAATACACCCACCCACATTTTTCTTCACCTTCTCTTATACAGATTTATTTGAAGGAAGGGAGGAAGGAAGGGAGGAAGGGAGGAAGGGAGGAAGGGAGGGAGGGAGGGAGGGAGGGAGGGAGGGAGGAAGGGAGGAAGGAAGGGAGGAAGGAAGGGAGGAAGGAAGGGAGGGAGGAAGGAAGGGAGGGAGGAAGGAAGGGAGGAAGGGAGGAAGGGAGGAAGGGAGGAAGGGAGGAAGGGAGGAAGGGAGGAAGGGAGGAAGGGAGGAAGGGAGGAAGGGAGGAAGGGAGGAAGGAAGGAAGGAAGGAAGGAAGGAAGGAAGGAAGGAAGGAAGGAAGGAAGGAAGGAAGGAAGGAAGGAAGGAAGGAAGGAAGGAAGGAAGGAAGGAAGGAAGGAAGGAAGGAAGGAAGGAAGGAAGGAAGGAAGGAAGGAAGGAAGGAAGGAAGGAAGGAAGGGAGGAAGGGAGGAAGGGAGGAAGGGAGGAAGGGAGGAAGGGAGGAAGGGAGGAAGGGAGGAAGGGAGGAAGGGAGGAAGGGAGGAAGGGAGGAAGGGAGGAAGGGAGGAAGGGAGGAAGGGAGGAAGGGAGGAAGGGAGGAAGGGAGGAAGGGAGGAAGGGAAGGAAGGGAAGGAAGGGAAGGAAGGGAAGGAAGGGAAGGAAGGGAAGGAAGGGAAGGAAGGGAAGGAAGGGAAGGAAGGGAAGGAAGGGAAGGAAGGGAAGGAAGGGAAGGAAGGGAAGGAAGGGAAGGAAGGGAAGGAAGGGAAGGAAGGAAGGAAGGAAGGAAGGAAGGAAGGAAGGAAGGAAGGAAGGAAGGAAGGAAGGAAGGAAGGAAGGAAGGAAGGAAGGAAGGAAGGAAGGAAGGAAGGAAGGAAGGAAGGAAGGAAGGAAGGAAGGAAGGAAGGAAGGAAGGAAGGAAGGAAGGAAGGAAGGAAGGAAGGAAGGAAGGAAGGAAGGAAGGAAGGAAGGAAGGAAGGAAGGAAGGAAGGAAGGAAGGAAGGAAGGAAGGAAGGAAGGAAGGAAGGAAGGAAGGAAGGAAGGAAGGAAGGAAGGAAGGAAGGAAGGAAGGAAGGAAGGAAGGAAGGAAGGAAGGAAGGAAGGAAGAAGGGGAAGGGGAAGTGGGACAGAGTAAGGGGGAAAGGAAACGGGAAGGGGAAAGGGAAAAGGAAAGGGAAAGGGAAACAGGAGAAGGGAAAGAAGGGGGGGGGTGGTGAGGATGGGAGGAGAGGGGAGGAGAGGAGACGAGAGGGAAAAGGGAGGGGGAAGAGGAGAAAAGGTAAGAAAAGTCAAGAAAAGACAAGAAAGGAAAAAAGAAGGAAGAAATAAATGTTGTGTGGCTTGAAACCAGAAGAGGAAAGAAATGTACCTTCAGGTGGTAAAGTGCAAGATGTAGCTTGCAGAAAGATATTCAGAATAAAGCTGCTGCTAGATTTGTTGCAATTCAAAACTATATCGTGATTTGTTTTTTGGTGGAGGTGATAGTTTTGGTTCTAATTTAACTACCAAAATTACTGAGGGACCTTTTCTCTCCTTCCTTCCCACCCTCCATGAAACCTTGTTATGAACATTCCTGATGAAGACATCTGGGCGCCTTCTAATCTAATAAAAAAGATATAACACAAAGCTAGTAAATGCTTGCTTTTGTGCCTGATACATGTCATGACACTGAAGTAAATAGATTTAAAGCTCTAGTATTCCAGACAATAAGATTAGAAAGCCATTAGTATCCACTCAGCATTACAACACTGGGCACAAAAAAAAAAAAAATGCTGCTATGGAGAAATTTCTCGAACAGATAAAACTATATTGATATCATCCTTCTTCCATATTCAGTAAAACATTTTATTTTGAGCCCAGTTGTTTCCATGCTATACCTTTGTATGACAAAAGCAGTAATACAAATTAATGTTTTTGTACGACAAAAGCAATAATGGAAAAATTTGAAGATTTCTGATTTATTCATGGAACAATAGGGATAAGGAAACTCCTCTACTTCAGTGACACTGTGTAATACAGTACTGCAATGCAGTTCAGTTTTAAACAAGTAAGTACCACTACCAACCAGAGCTCTTCTTTAACTAATGGTCATTTGTCTCTCCTCCCAAACCATGCACATCTTTTTCTGTCTTTCAAAGATATGGTGCCCGATGGTCCTATTTCATTAAAGAGAAGGTGCAGGTATAATTCTAGGCTGGTGTCAAGTAATCTTTATTTGCTGAGTTGAGATGTCTGATTGTGTTGTAGGAGGAGGTCAGTCAACTGTGAGAGGACAAAAAAATGTAAAAAGACACAATGCTGTATAATTGCTCAAGTTAATAATGCTTTATGAGAACACCTTTTTTTGTCAGTATTGCCAGAGGACATAAGAAGAGTTCAGGGAATGGTTTCCTGGGAACTGTACTAAGAGCAAACTATTTTGCTTCTAATATTAACAGGTCAAATGTTTTTTCAGCTATCTCTGATAGAGTTATTATCCAGACTAAAAAGAAGTGCCCACTTTCACCTCTGAAAAACTGCTGGTATGCCTTTCACCCAGCAAGAACACAAGCATCCCATACTGTGTGTGGCTATAACGAGGAACACAGTCTGATTTTGGTCAAGATAAAATAGTAGGAATGTGCGTGTCTCAGTGGTATCTGCAATCACCTTTTATATAAATGAATTATTAGAAAGGTACAAAAGTACAATTGCTTTTTCTTCCCATACAGAATGTATAAGCATTAAAAGTAACCCAGGAGATCTCTGCAGAATAGTGTGATGCTATGGAGAAGAGTACTGGCTTGTTAGCTTTACTTACCTTATTTCTATGGTAGTACAGGGCTTTCATCAGGTATAACCAGCCCCTATGTTCTCACACATATTTAAAATTATCAAAACATTTATTTCACATTAATTTCCAGCATTTCCATGCTATTAACATTGCACAAATTGAAATATTGTATATATTGCACTTTGTGTCAGCACCTTCTGTAACAGAAGGTACATTGAAAAGCTTTAAAATTATAAATTTATAAAGCAATACATTTTACTTTGTGTAGCTTTGCAAAATTGTGAACAAAGCAGAGGTATAAAATGTTAAATACTATCTACACACCATAAAGAACTCATATTTGAATGAAAGAATTTAGTCCATTGATGAATCTTAATTGAACTGAAAATTTTTGGAAGGTTCTTCATAGATGTCTTCTGAGACTCTATAATATCAAATTACTCACTTTTAGTACTGATAGAGGGCTGCAATCTAAACAAACCAGCTGTTCCATAATACATACAAGTTGTGAGGAGCAGCTAAATATTATTTACAATAATTAAAATAGTTAGTGTGCTTTCAAAGTGTATTTATGTTTACAGGACATTTTTAGGCTTTACATATATAACTGATGCAAATCAGAGGGCATTCACTGGATTAAGAGGATTCACTTTACATTTATATTTGTGTGTTTGTGTACAAGACAATGGACTCAATCCAAGCAAGAAAGTTGCATCATTTAAAAGAAGTATTTGTCTGTGTCGCTGACAAATTGTCCTACTTTGCAAGACCATTTATTTCTTTGTATTATCAAGACATGTTGAGGTTTTGCAAATAATTTTGTAGAGTCCTTTTCTATGTGAATGGTAAAAATGAGAACTTTCTGTATGCTTGCAGTGATGTCTGAGATGTTTGATTTTAAATACATTTGGCTTTGTTATTCCATCTGTTTTCCTTCAGTTCAAACTCTTTGCTTTGCATCAAAAAGGCTGATGGATTCCTTTTTTTTTCTTTTTTCTTTTTCTTTGAGCCCTCCAGTGTCCCTGCAGCCTTGTGAGCTGTGCTGCCTCAATGAATGGGGAGGAACTGAAGTTGGCTACTCATGGCTGTGAACTTAAAAGGAAATTGATATGTTCATAGCTTTTGCAAGCAAGTGTTGTGATTGGGATTAGGCTCTCTTGGCAGAAGGGAAGTGGAGTTTTTGGTTGGTTGGTGGGTTTTGGTTTGTTGTTAGATTTGTATTGCAGTTTTTTACATTTCATAAAAAGAATAAATCCTTAAATATTAGAATTCCTTTCTTCCTTTCTCCTTTCCTCCCTCCTTCCCTTCCTTCCTCCCTCCCTCCCTCCCATCCATCCATCCATCCATCCATTTTTTTCTTTTCCCCTTGCTTTTCTTATGGATATGAGTTATGGATATAAGCCTGGATTCTAAAGATTCCCAAATCCTAGAAATTCAGATAGTTAAACAAGTTCGACAACATTACTGTCAGATTCTTAATGCTTTCAGATTAGGATTTTGATAAACCTACCACAAATCTAATATATATTGGGAACCTTTCACACCTGCTTTTATTCTTCACTTCCAATACAGTTCATGGTGAAAAGACTTTTGAATTAACACCTGTTCTGTAGTTACTGCTGAAGTTACATCTGTACTTAGTTTCATAGCCACAGGAAAACCCTAAAATGACATACAGAGCAAAGATTTTTCTGAAATTGAGAAAAGTCACTGGCAACTCTGTCTATATCATGCACAAATCTGTTTTCATGCTTCTAGAAAATACTACATGCTTCTGCAGATCGACAGTTACCAACAGCTGCATTGTATCACCAGGTACATACTGGGAGATAAACACCTTCTTAACAATATGTTGAGAAAAATAAAAAGAATGGTAAAAAGTTGAAAAATAAAGGACAAAGACAAAGAAAAAAAAGAAAAAGACAAAGACAAAGAAAAAAAAGAAAAAGAAAAAGAAAAAGAAAAAGAAAAGAAAAAAGAAAAAGAAAAAGAAAAAGAAAAAGAAAAAGAAAAAGAAAAAGAAAAAGAAAAAGAAAAAGAAAAAGAAAAAGAAAAAGAAAAAGAAAAAGAAGAAGAGAAAGAAAAAGAAAAAAAGAAAGAAAGAATAAGAAAAAGAAAAAGAAAAAGAAAAAGAAAAAGAAAAAGAAAAAGAAAAAGAAAAAGAAAAAGAAAAAGAAAAAGAAAAAGAAAAAGAAAAAGAAAAAGAAAAAGAAAAAGAAAAAGAAAAAGAAAAAGAAAAAGAAAAAGAAAAGGGGAAAAAAAGAAAAGGAAAAAGAAAAGGAAAAAGATGGGAGAAATAGGGAGGTGGGTCAATTCACCCCTAGTGAAAAGGCAATGAGTGTGAAATGATTTCAGTTGCAAAAGTAGGAGTAGATGTAAATGATTCCAAAGCTTCAATAAATCCTTTTACATAAACAGCTGTGAGGATCTTATTTTTCTAAAATGGGATAATGTTTGACTCATCCCCATTAAGCTGAGTAACAGGCAGGATAAGTAAGGTAATTTACTTGCATATACTCTGCGAGATCGACACACATCTCTTATTTCATAACCCACTTCTTCCTGCAGTTCAAATGAGTCATTATAAAATAACCTTGGACTGTTATATAAGCAGTGTAGCACTGGTTTACTGAGTTTAATGTTTTATTTCACCAAGGCTATGATCCAGAGTCCACAAATATCAACTGACGTTTCCCCATTGATCTCAGTGGGTGCCTGATGAGCATGAGTAAGTCTAAAAGGAGCAAAAAAAATGCATCCAGTCCTCCACTTCTCATAAAATGTTTCAACTTTCTTATTAGACGTATTTATGTTCAAATTTTGCTCCAGTAGGTCCATTGTGGGAAAATTAGTTCCAAAGGACCAACAACATAAATATCATTTCATTGCTGTCCTTTCCACAACAACCTCTCTTTTCCCATTTCTAATTTTCACCCTTTGCTCCTCATTGCCGTGGTAGAAATGAAAGATGTTTAGGTTACTTTGCATAATAGTTTTGCTAGGTCTTTTTCCATACCTCCTTTTGCCTGATATCCATCTGCTTTACATTTGTTTCCACTTCCTATTTTAATTACAACTATACAGCACAACTTTAAAAGGATTTTATTTTCGCATAATTTTAAAAAAATCTTATTGAAACTTCTTAATTTCTTTGTTTCCATACTTGACATCTTCGACCACTGAATTTTGAAGGAACTGCTTTCTTACTTTCACGGATTATCACCAGCAATTTTCCTTTTTTCTTAATGAAGATGTAGCAAAACTGGACACCTGTTGTCTCAGTTTAATATGGAAATATATACGTTATACATACATACATACATATATATATACGATATACGCTGTGAATCAGTGTGCCTACAAAAGTTAAACCTGTAATTCAATGGTCCTGGACTTTTCCATATACCCAACAGTAAAAAAAAAAACAAAACCAAAAAAAACCAAAAGAAGAAACAACAAAACATATAGGGCAAATATGCTAATCTGACAAAAGGAATGTTACATAAGATTACTGTAGTTTTAGAATGAAGACCATGTTATTTACTCATAAAATTAACACCCTGTGGGCTGGTAAATGACTGGAAGAGAAGCAGGATTCTTACAACAAACTGTTACAGTGTCCTCACTGTAAGAACCAGCAGGTTTTCTAAGTGCTGGGTCCTTCACTGGGCTATGGAAATCCCAAGCACAAATACAGGTTTGGTGGAGAATGGCTTGAGACTAGAGAAGGGATTAGGGGAGACAACTGATGACAGTTTCAGCATGAGCTGGCAGTGTGTGCTTGCAGCCCAGAAGGCCAACCATATCTTGGGATGCATCAAGAGAAGCATGACTTGCAGGTCAAGGGAGGTGAGGTAGAGGTAGAGGTACCTCGTGAGACCCCACCTGAAGTACTGTGGTCCAGTTGTGGGGCCCCCAACACTAGAAGGACATGGAGCTGTTGGAATAGTTATTTCTTTAATATTGTCCTTTTGAGTAGGAAAACAGCTCAAAAATATCCAGAGAGAAGAACCCATGTCCTTAAGAATTTATGGAATAGGTCAGAAAAGTAAAAATAAAATACAGGATTCTGCACTACAGGAAATCTAAAGATAATTTAACCAGGACTGAGTTATACTCAACAAAGTTAACCCTTTAGATATGTTTAAATTCATATCATAAAGAGGAATACAATACTAATTATTCTATGTATGTTTCCAGTGGTTCCAAAAACCAGTTTCCTGATCTAAATCTTCTAGAGGTTAGATCTGAAAGAAACCTTAGAAACTGAATTTTGCAGCTCTGACTGACTTGAAAAATAATGTGTTCTACAAAAATTTCCTGGAGGAAATATCCATTTAAATAAAACATTGACATTTCAATACAAGGAGCTAGGAAGGGAGATACCCCATTTGCAAGACACTGTTTTCACTGACTCTTTCACTTACTGTGGTTTTGTTTTGTTTCTTTTTTCACTTGAGTTTTGAAAATGTTACATCTAAATACATATTGCTAGGGCAAATTTCCCTCCAAAGTTTAAATGTGTGGTTTGCAAGAATTCAGGCTTGGATATTGAAATGCTATCTTGAAAATAAAGTAGATAAAAAAGAACAAGCAGAAGCCTGATTTGCTGAAGTCTTTAATAATCACTAAAGCCATTATTATGTCACAGATGCTAGAAAAAAAAAATAAAAATGGAAAAACATAAAATAATGAACTTACTATTAATTCTCACTCTGACAGGTGATCATTTATTATTATTCTTTAAATAATTTCAGACAGCAATCAAAGGAGAAGTGATCTACTGTGTAGAAAAATCCAAGGTATGCAAACAGCATACAGAGGAGACAGGACATGGATTGAAATGACTGCACTCAAGATCTTTTCTGTCACACTTTCTAATCCATTGTTCTGGTACTGAATTAATGAAAACCCATCTCCTAAACAATATGGTAAAGTCGTGACTCAGCTGACAAAAATTTTTACAATATTTTCATGTATTTTAGCAGATATTCTTGTTCCTTATACATAGAGGAACACAAGAAAGAGCTCAGGAAAACATTGGACGAGGTGCCAATACATAGGCTACTGTTTTGATAGTATAGGAATTTATTCTCTGAAAAATAGTTCTTTTGCAGCTGCAGATCTGATCTGCCATGCCTTCTTGCCAACCTGAAATTTCCACAAACTCCCCACTGTGTTCTTTTGCAATAACCACAGAGTTCTCCAGCATGGAAGAAGCTACAGAATACAGAAGACAAGACACTGGGTTTGAAGTTGCTCATTTACATCATTGCAGTAGGAATGAGCATTGACAAATCATTCAATGAATGTGCAAACACTGATGACTCCAAAGAATTAGGTCCATGTTTTCATGGGCTCCTTAGACTGCTAATAAGCTGTACGAGCTGCAACCAAGGAAGTTAAGTAAGAATGCTGGAAAAAAGTATGGACTTGGAAAAGTAAAGAGCTCTGTGCTTGCTTGAATTTTGATTACTAGTAAACCATGCTAACAATCAAGTTTTTTATGTTTTTTGTTTTGTTTTGTTTTTATTTTTCCTCCTGGAAATATGGACTGACATACATAATTGCTCAGAAATACTCATTAACTTTACAGTGATAGATACATGTACCATTGAAGTATTCAAGCTAGTTAACTCTGACTTAGTCATCAAATAGATTTGCAAGGTTTTGATTATCAAGAATGTAAGTATTCTAAATTCATATCATTCTTCTGAATCCCTACCAGGGATTCAGGCCTACCAGAGCCTTGACTAATGAAGAGTTATCATAACTATCCCAGAAATAAGGAAGAATATGCACCACTCCTGATTCAAACTCCTTTGGTTGAAGCAAGGAGTTGCTCAGAAATTAATATGTTCTCCACTTCAGAAAGAGCATGATTGCACAGCATCGCCCTTTGCTTTTCATTATTGTAGCTAATAAGCAGGTGAGTTTATTGACCCATAAGAAATGTTACACTCCTGAGTTTCATGTAAAGGGTAAAGAGCAGGTCTGTAGCTATGGAATTAATTAACAATTATGTAAGCAATAAAAGCATAATTTAAAGTTATTAATATGTTAAAACTTGTAAGGATTTTTGTTGCATTTAATTAACATTTGCCAAGACTGTCTATAGATAATTTAATATCAATTAATAAAAATGAAGACATTTATTTAGATACTCTATTAGTTGTCACAGTTACGAACTTGACATTGTAGGCTCTTAAAATTGCAATTAAGGTCTAAATATTCTCTATAATTTTTATGTGTTAAAAATCTCATTATATTTGTGTCTTTTAATTTTAATTAGGTTACACATCATCTTTCCTATGTTAGATTCCACATCATCCTTCCTATTGAGCCTCAATAAATGTTTTTTTTACTGCCAATTGATGCTCAGTTGATAGGACTATCATAAAACTGCAGGCAGTTATTTCCCTTAATAAAATCTGAACCACTGATGTCTTCTCTGTTTTCTGCATGTGAACTTCACAGCTTTCAGACTATGATCTATTCAATACCTCTTCTTAGTTAATAGCTTCTTGAGGACCTCACTCCTAATTTTTCGGAGTGACAGTCAGCTTTTCAGACCCAAATAATTGCATACATGTGAAGATCAGTGTCCTCAAGAACAACCATGTGCTTGAACTGGTGCTGTCTGCAGGATGTCTTCCCCACAAACTCCTTTAAGAGAGCAAATAAACAGAAACATCTTGCAAAACTAGACTTTTCATCTGGTGAAGATACAGTCAGGAGTAACAAAAGTGTAATAGACTTCCATATTCTTTTCCATTTCTGTCCAATGGTGCATCTGCTGAGTTTCACTGTAGGAATGACCACACTTCATTCCTTTCATATGCTACTTTGTAGCAGAGTCTTCTGCCGTTCATTTTTTGGAAAGCAAGAGCACAGTATGAAGTGTGGAGACCTCTTGTGAAAACCAGCATCCTAACATTGCCTGTATCTGTTCTTTATGTTTGGACGCAGGAGTAGCTATGATCACATTAACATACATGAAAATAAAAAGATTGAAATAGGCAATCCTGTGGTTTTGCAGTGCTTCAGCCAAGGTCAGATCTAAGACATTTCCTGACCTTCTCATAAGAAGTAGTTCTTTTCTTTACTTTAGCTGATTTCTCCTTATCTTGATGTTAATCTAATATCATTTTTTTCCTGCAGCAGCTGAAAATATTTACCTTAAAGGTTTAAAAGTGCTGGACATCTGCATTATTATAAATTAAACTGTAACTTAAAGCTCAACAGATTCCCAAACTTCTGATAGCCAGCTATATTGTGTTAGTAGCTCAGTATTTCTTTGGCAATAAGATTCTGGTAAGAAACTATCAAACCATAGTATGAGCTATAAATGAGGGAGGGATTTAAGAGGAATATAAAAAGAACAGCAACATAAAACAAGAAAGCAAAAAACAAATATACAGACAAAAATAAATTACCACAAACTTCTCCAAGGAATGAAAGGAAAAATAAGAATATACTAAACCTATTCCAGTAATTCCAGCGGTATCATCACAGAACCATAGAGTTTGAAAGGGACCTCTGGAGATTACCCAGTCCAAACTTCCTACTAAAACAGTATCCTGGATACTGTCCAGGCAGGTTCTGAGTATCTCCAGAGAATGAGACTCCACAGCCTCTCTGCGAAGCCTGTATCAGTGCTCTGTCAGCCTCACAGTAAATAAGTGCTTCCTCATACTTGTATGGAACTTCCTGTATTCCAGTATGTACCTGTTGCTTCTTGTTCTGTCACTGTGCACCTCTATATAGAGCTTGGCCCCATCCACATGATATTCACACTTTAAATACTTACCAGAGTTGGTATGATCCCCCCACATTCTCTTCCAGGATGAACAGCCCCAGCTCTCTCAACCTTTTCTCATAAGAGAGTTCTTCCCTCATCCTGCTTAAATCTCTGGTTTGTGAGTTGTTTTTTTTTTTTTATTAGTAGAAGGTTTTCTTCTCAAATGATAAGATTTATAGCCATCATGTGAGCAGTATCTACAATAAGTAAGTAGGAACAAGACAGATTTATTACATATTGATGTTGATTATGTATCAAAGTAATGAATACATCGAGCTCAGCTCTAGCAGGCACAAGATTTCCTGTAAGCCATCCTGTCACATAAGGATAAAAACCATAATTATTACCTTTATCTTAGATCTATCACTCAGTCAGCAGTTTCACATGGATGCTGAACACAGAAACTGAAACCTCAATTTTTACTCTTGACTGGTTTGATTTTCATAGTGGGAATGAGGAAGAGTTATAAGGGCAATTTTTAAGTAGGTCATCATTCTATCCATTGCATTTTTATCAGCCTGATGGGGACTCTTCACAGATAGCACAGGCACAGATCTCAGCAAACCAAGCATTCGTAAGTTGTAAATGAGCAACTACCCCATTCCTTCGCTTCACATCTTCTCAGTAGCAATGTATTAATCAATACATATTTGCAAATTGTTGTGATCACTACTCATAGATCATGGCATCAGTTGCAGCTGCAGCACTGCTGCGAGTATTACCATGGTTCTAACAACACAGAAATTGCAATAATAGGCCATCCATCACTGTGCATCCTCTATCTATTTCCATTAGGGAACAAATCCTGTGCACACAGACCTTACAAGGGTAAGCATGACAAAAGTCAAAACCAGCCAGACTCTCCTTCTTAATCATTCCCTTCCATTTATTTCAAAAGTCTCTCTCTTATTATGTCTACTGAGCTGTGTTATCAGTCTGTTCTTTTTTTTCCCCATTCTTTCTCTGTCCTCTATGAAGGGTACAGCAGCAACATGCATATCCAGAGGCATACAACATTCTTACTCAGTAGATACTATCACTGCTATTGCATTCATGTTTATCTGAGAGAACAAATCAAAGCCAACCACACACAGACCCCAGCTGCATAAAATACCCGTGTTTTAACTATAGTTTGATGTGGGTAGTGTGCATGAAGTACAGCCAACATCACACAGAAAGAAGCCTGAAGTCCTGACTACAGCCAATAACTATCAATAGGTTTTTAGAATGACTAGATTTTACCAATGCAGAACTTTTGATCCATTTAAACACTTATAAATGCTGCCGGCAGGAACTTCTGATTCACTTTCTCCTTCAGACAGCACTGGCACAGTAAATGTGAGATCTTTGTAATAGGCAATTTTGTCTGTCACTATTTAAACAGGCAACATAATTTGACATAAAATCTGCACAAGAAAACAAGTGTTCTTGCTTCTGTGATTACACATTGCAGAACACTATCACATCCTTACACTATAAAGGTAAACAAGGGTTCTGACCACATCCCAGAGTGGTGCACAGCTCTGTAATCATGAGTGCTACAGGATCTGCTCCAGGATGTTTCTGAGCTAATTTATACATTTGGCTAAATTATTCTGATTTATTAATCCCAATTGAGCGGTAGGATTTTCAGTCTCTTTTACACTGAACAATTGCGAACAGGAATACATGGTAGTTCCCTATGCATAATTAAAAACTGGAGTGAAATCAAAATGTCACCAAGGAATCTGAAAGGCTTCTGCTTCTGCTTAGGCATACAATATTGAAAAGAAATATGTCTCAACTCTCTTTTGTTTGAAAAGACAAAATACAAATGTTTCCAAGAGAGTTAGATGCAGGAGAGTTAGTTATCCAAAGTGAAAAATGGCAGGAGCCAAAGCCTGGAGAAATTTATAGGAAACTTTTTAGTTCCTTTCATATGCTTTGGACTTGGCCTCAAATGAACTAATTTCAGAGAACAGAACAGAGATTTATTAGGTAGAATGGGCTTTGCAGAGGTAGATCCCATAGACTTTGCTTTAAGACTGGAAAGATGTGGAGCATCTAAGTGAGATTTTTTTGTACAATGACAAAATCTGGGTGGGATAGAAAAATGGAGATTGGTTGAGGGCTGACTAAAGGACTGATGAAGCTTCATGCATGCTAGATGCCTTCCAGGCATGCGATAATCGCAACATCATAATTCTTGAAAAGAAATTGAAAACAACAGGACTGCCTTCCAGGATTAACAAGCATGTGCAACCTAATCTAACAAGGGAGCTCAGAGCACCACACTTGGTGATTTATAGGAAAAAAAAAAGTCAAACCAATATCTATGTCTATATATTTGTGTGTAAACACTCTTCTGTAGAGCTAATTAACAATATCTTAAAAAGGCAGACATCTTCCTATCTAAATAGTAACTAAAAGCAACACTTCTACATTTCAGTGTTGTTAATAAAGCACTGCATTTTTTAATTCGCAGAAGAAAAAAATAATGTTTGTGTGGAAATGCTTTTTAGAGGAAATTTATTGATTTGACCACAGCTGTAATTTTTCTCTTCCAATACTATAAATTTCTTCCAATGGTTTATAACTGTAATTATTCTTGTGTGGCAGCATTAAACTTTTGAAAGTTTAATTTGGCGACTATTGGGAGAAACTCATCTTTTTTACAGCCTCGTAAATATCTCTTTGATGAAATGAACAGAGGCTCATCATCTGCCCAAGGTGAATACAAATGACACTGCATAGTCTCTCACTTGCAAAAAGGGTTCAAATGCTTTTTCTCAGCTGATATTACAATGGTGATGCAATGGTGGTGAACAACGTTACATGACTAGATGGATAAACACAATGCACTTGAGTATCATCACCAGTTACTGGGGAAGGCATCAGCCAGGGAGTCAAAGATGACTTAGAAACAAAGCGTGGCCAAGAAGGCAGTCTTGACATTATTGTCTCTCCCTGACATTATTACCAGACGACATGGATGTATCTCAGGACGTGCAGTCCTGTAACGGTCATGAGCTCTGAAGCTCCCATCATTTGCAAATAAAAACTGCAAGTCTTGGGGAAACTGGAAACATTGCTACAGGTTTAATGTCTCAGGTAGGTTACCTAATTGCACTTACATATATATATAAGTTTATATACACATATATGCATACGCAATTACATAATTCCCAAGTGGCCCTGTTGTGTTAAAAGCTTCACGTGGCAATCACTTCTCATAAAGCATCTAAAAATATTCAAGTAGAAGGACAAAAGAGTAAAACTTAAAGTGCTTAGAATTCATTGAAATAACAGAGTAGGGTATATTATTTTTGTTATTAATACATTACAGAATTTCAGGTGCAATGGGTGTCAGAAATCATAAAAGGTAGATGTAAAATTGCCACAGCATTTTAGTCTAAATGTTAAAAGCTCTGAAGTCCCTAAAAGTATATTTTCCAAACTCCCTTTTTGTTTTCTGAACTTTTCATCAAAAAATAAACAAAAAACAGAGTATAAGTATCCCTTCTTGCATTTGATACTAGATAGTATCTAGTGTACCTCATTACCCAAAACTCTCTTAATTACCTTTAGCCTATGGAGATTATCCACAAATTAGATTTTAAGTGCTCTCTCACTAATATTCTCTCTGCAGTCTGTTATAAGTCAGAGGTCAAGCAGGCATAATGGGAGGTGAACAAGGTGTCTGTATGCCTTAAGGGAAAGTGAGGGCAATAAAACCTCAGTCACAAGTGTGAAACGTAGAAGGGCTGCTCCAAAAGTAATGCCTCCTATTCTATGATGTTGGCCCACAACATCAAAGGCAGATGTTAGCAGTATGGCAACAGAGGATGAACCTTCCCACCACAATCCAATCACATTTTGTTGCTGAATGACAGACAGCAGCCAAGTGGCTGTCTGACAGAATGGTGTCTGACTTGGAACTGTGAAGAAAAAGCAAGTCACTGAAAAAAAAAAAAAAAAAGACACCACTGATACTCATCAATGCTTACAGAACCTTTACAGAGACCCAGCAGTGGGTGTGAGCACAGAGAAGTAGTGGATGGTGTGTTTCACAGTGATGGTAGCCACTTCTACTGTTGCAGACTGTTGCTAAGGGATGGAGATTCCTTAGGATTATAAACTCAACAGCATGAACAACATCTTGTTTACAAAGGTGCAGGAGCTTTGCTGAGGTCTACAGAAGTAACGTGCCCTGTGTCTCACTTTTCTAAAGATCCAGTCATTTTCTCACAGAAAGTAAATAATCAAGTGACACATTTTTCCACTGGGTAAATCAATGCCCACTACTTCCCATCACCATTTTCCTCCTCAGATTCCCAAGACTTGCTCTTTGATTTTCTGTCTGTCCATCATTCATTTGCTCAGATACTCCTGTAACTCCTACTACAGGTGCAACATTTTATTTCCCCCAGCTGTGGGAGATCTTTTCTGATCATCTGAATTGTTATACAGTGGTTTTTTGAATGCATCATCTGGCTCCTTCAACAGCTTTGACTGTACCCTTTGGCTCCCATAGGCTTGTCTAGATAAAATTAATGCAAGTAACCTGTGATTTAACCCACATCCATTGTTGTTTTTTCTTTTCCGCAAAATAAGCTTGCAAGCACAGAGCCCTGAGAGACTTTGCTAATATAAAAACAATACTTTAATTCCTTTTTTGCCCATTCATTTTGCTAAGAATGCCCTTGCTCTTGCTAAGAGAAAAGCACATTAACAAATACAGGTAGTAATGGGGGGGAAGGTAGCATGAATTAGTCTGGATGAACACCCTCAAATGGAAGCAGTTAGTGAAATATCAGAAATATGAAAGAGAGAATCAGAGACTCCACAAATATTATGCTGTTCCTGTAGTGTGAGTGACAGAACCTGATTGTTCCTGCTTCATCGAAAACAAAGGGTTACAATTAGCAAAAATTACAGAGTACTGGATTTCATTGTGTAGGGTATGATCATTTCCTCTCTTTGTATTTCTTCTTTGAGTCTCTTTTACTGTTGCTTATTCCTAAGTTAAATAATAATTACATTAATTCAAAACACTTCTCCCATACAGAATGCCTTTAGTCTAAGCAAGATGTCTTTTTTTTTCCCTTTCACTCTTGTTCTTTCTTTCTAATTGTCTTACCTGCCTAATAAATCACTCAAAAAGACACTACTGATATCACAAGGCCACACTTTAAATGGAAACCAGTAGCAGAAGTTGTTGTCTCCATTCCTGGTCTGAATCACTGCTATGTAACAGAGTAGGTCTCATTTCTAAACCTTGCTAAATCCTGCAGAATGACACACCAGGCTCCCCAGCTGAATACAAATTACTGTGTGCTTTGTTTTGCTGCTGAGGTTGACAGCTGGAACTGATTTAAATGTTTGAAGTGATATGGAAACAACTGATGTTTAATATGTGTTAGGAACTCCGTTCAGAGTAGGATGTATCCCCTTCTCCACTTCCACAGACAAAAAAAACTAATGTGAATCACAATAGAAGCTCTAATGAATCAATTGCAGCCTGTGTTTTTAGAGTTGTTACTGAAACACTGATGTGTACACCGGTGTAGAGTAATTGAACAGTAGTTAGTGAGGATAAGTACCAGTTGCTCACTTGCAGGCATCCTTATCTAGACTCTTGTAGCCATTCTCAGACGCTAACAGAGTATTCTGCTTCATGTCTGCTTTAGTTTAATTTTGTCTTGTAAGTGTTATGACAAAGTGATGTGCCAAACTAGTCAAACAGTTCAGTAATTTTGTCTCAAATGAGTCAAAACAGAATGCACAGAACTGATGTGGCTGTGAGAATTAGCTGCTTGATTTAAATTTACAGATATGTTGCTTAGAGTTTGATGGAGGAAGTGGAACGGGTCCAGCTTCTTGTACCGCCTTAAACATTTTTTCTAACACAGGCATGTTAGTAGCTTTTTATTGGAAATTTTCAAGTGTGATAAAGTGTAAAGACATTTGGATTTATCAGCCTTATTAGTTAGCTGACTTCTACTAATTTCCACTAATATGTATGTTGTTCCAAAAGTAATGCCTCCTATCTAGTACCCTAGAATCTACAGCACATAAAAAGAGCATAACAACACTGTACAACTGAGTAAATTCTCAGCTATAAAATGCTGTTTTTCAGCATTGTCACCATCCTTGGCCATGAATTTTCGCCAGTGATGAAGAAGAACTTGCATGCCACACTCATAACTTCTTACTACAAATATTGCTTACCTAGAAGTACCTAGAAATTTGGAATGAATTCTGACATCTGCTCCTCTGCTCATATTGCCACTACTACCCATGGTGGGAGACACAGAACAGCAGGTGATATTACATACCACCATGTTCTGAAACACCAAGAAAAACTGCAAGTGCCAAGAAGTGCTCCCTGTTATGGGAAATTCCAGAGTGCTGAGCAAAATGGATTATGGTTTTTTGGTTGGTTGGATATTTTGTTGTTGTTTTTCTTCCTTTTCTTGGAACGGAATTGTCCCCTTTTGACAATAGTGTGGTTCATGAAATTAAAAAAATAGCTTTAAATTTGCCTCCAGGTTTGACCTTCACTCCTACACCACATGTTTAATATACATAAATTGATTTTCTGATGCAAGTGAATGCAGATAGACAGCTATCAGTGTTCATGACTGCAGAGACAAATTTGTTTGTGAGAGACCTGTGATGCTTATGTTTGTTATTTTAGAAAGTAGATCAAAAAATGTTGTCTAAGATATGGGCTAATTGAGACCATGAATACACAGATGACAGCATTGCTATGTTCCTGCAGAAGATTTTATATACTGATCCCTCAATCAGGGACTGATACACTAAGCCAACTGCTCAATATTGTACCCATATTCCACTGTTTTGGTAGTCATAAATGCACACATCAAGCAGTTGTAACCACCACTTATTTCCCTAGACAGTAAAGTTTCTGTGCCTTGTATTAGCTATAAAGCATTGTGTAGGAATTGCTTTTCCTATTTCAGTCATTCATCCAAGTTTTTATGAGCCCAAGTAGGAGCTTCACAGTTAACTCCAATTCTTCCAGATTTTTAAAGACCATTCACTTCTGCACAGAAATGTCAGTCTACAAGGCTGTTCAATTTATGTGCATTTCTTATACAAGGAAGATGAATGGGTCATAATTAACCTCAAGTGAAGCTCTATGTTTATTTGACTGTTGTTTTAGTGAGGACCACACAACAGAATCATAGTATCAGAGAATCACAAGATTGGAAAGGACCTACAAGATCATCTAGTCCAACCATCCTCCCATTACTGTAGCTACAGCAAACCATGGTGAGATGCTGCACAGTTGCTGTTTAGGGTTTACATCTGCAGCAAAAATTAAATGTTCTACAAAGAGAGGGCAGTCAGATATGCATCTTATTTACTCTGAATATCAGTTTCACTATCAGTTTCTCTTCTTTAAAACTTACTGAAGGTAACCACATACTGATAGACACCCAACCTTGGGAGCAAAGATAGAGGATTTTTCATTATTCTACTATTTAAGAAAAAATTTTATATGATCTAATTGCTTGTTATTACTTTATCATCCCTTTTTCTTCTGTTGCTTGTTAACTCTGGTTCTGGTTCTTTACATTCATTATCAATGCAATGAGGACAAATCAGTGTGGAAGGGAAGAGAGATCTGTAAGGGTTTTAGTGTAGCAGTTCCTGATAAGCTGATATCAGGAAGACTTAGCCAAATACATTCTGCTTAAAAATATCATCTTTTTCTAATTAACTGCTAACACAAACTTAATTCCCTTAAAAACTTTACTTTTTTAAAAAAAGAAAAAAATGGAGAAAAAAAAAAAAAAAAAAAAAAGAATGTTTGCTTTCCTTAGAAAAATCTTGTGAAATCTTATAATCTTATAATGAACATACACTACATAATTCCAAGAGGCCTGCCAATTCAAGTGGGCTTTATATGAGATTACTTTCATGAGTAACGCCTGTTATGCCAGTCCATAGTTCTGTTAATAGGTATTTCAGTCCATAGAGAAGTTGATATTACCTGAACTCCAGGATTTTACCAATAGCATCTTAAGGATGAATAGCAAAGGATTTTATTAGGTATTAAGATATTAGGTGCTATAGAATAAACTTCAGGGATGGTATAAACCCTTATGTTACACTAAGCAGCTCTTTGTTTGATATCAGCTGACAACAACTGAGGCTTTACCGTAGAGTTTTGTCATTACAAGACATGAAAAATTCAGAACATTTATGCTATATATTATTTAAATATATGTATGTGTGTATATATATATATTCATGTACACATGTGAAATAGGTAGTCCAAAAGTTATTACCTAAATTTTCCCAAACAAGTAAATATTCTAGGTGCTTATACGACCTTGTTCATCAAAAAAAGTAAAAAAGAGAGGCAAAAGCATCCTTGCTGTCAAATGTCATGTTATTGTAGCAATATATTTCCAAGTACAACGTAGAAAACTTATTATCGTAAGGGAAGATGCAGTCTTGTTAGTGATAACACAGGCGTTAGAAATTGGTATTTCTTTCAAATGAGATTTTTTCCCTATTCATTTTACAATACTGTTTAGTATACTGAAGATGTTTTAAGTTTCTGAAAGTATTTTCTTCTATTTCAGGAAAATAAATTACTTTCTAGGAACTCTGTATAATCTTTCAGACTGTTCCAAATAATTCTTCCTCCTACATCCTACTTTAGTTTAGAATATTTATAATTTAGAGGGTAAGAGTTTTATGTTTGCCACACTGAGTTCTTCCAGCAAATAAAAAAATCTAATACCAGAAACTTCACCATTCATTTTGTAATAATATACACGCCTATATGTGCAGTGGTCACTGCCATAACTATGCTTATTTTTTTATCTGTGAGGAAGGGGAAGGGGAGAGAGAAGAGGAAAGAAAAAGGGAAGAGTACCTCCTAAAAATATAAAGGAAATGAAAAAAAATAAAAGAGTTACTTTTGATACAATGCTAAGTAAAAATTCTTATGGAAGTAGTATTTGGAGACAAAATTCTTTGATCTGTATGCTACTCTGCATAGAAAGTATTTTGGTAGACCAGCGAAGGTACAGAATCAGTCTGAGTGTATAGTCAAGTCCTAATGCATTCACAAAGATCTGCTCAAACACTGTTCTTCACTTTCTACAGATACATTCACAAACCATGTGGATAACAACAGAGATAGGAATACTAAAGACTTAATAAAAGCAATAACGTGCTTGGAGAAGTTTTTCAGACTAAAGGGGTGAAGAAGCCATTGGAGTTCCAGTGGCTCTAAGTTGTGAAAATAGGATATTAAGGATTTTGGTTATATGTTCTTAAGAGTAAACTGATTATTCATTAGCTTCTCACAGAATAAACACAGATACTCACAAGCACAATAAAGTACACACACTTAAACATACAGTTTATAAAATCATCTGAAATGGTCTGCAACTGTTCAAATAGAGCTGATCATGAATGAAAATAAACCATGTCAATTGGTGTTCAGTTTCCTCAGCAAAGAGATTCAGTTCCCTGTTTTACTTGAATTAGTTTTATTTTCCCTGCTGCCTTTTATTTTGATCTGGTAATCACCATCTATTTCTAATATGTATTAGGCTTAAAAAATCCCATAAAATACATCTGATGATGTTTTTCCTATGTGAGGCCTATTCTACATGAAGGCAGAGGCCAGCAAAGTATTTTGAAGGTCTCATTCACTTGTACTGTTTCCAGTCAAAGGCTAGAGTCTTGTCTGTATATACTGTGATTCTATGGTGGTAGAGTCCTCCATAGACAGCATTTTGTGCTCCAAAGTTTGGGCTAAAAACATTTGCTTTTAGGAAAAATTGGATAAATCAATTTGTGTGTATTTCTCATGCCAGTTACAGTGAGAAAAAGATCATCAAGAGAAAAGAATATTCACTTAATGCAATCTTTTGTTTAACATAAATACCTATGAATTAATTCATGCCCATCATCTCTCTTCTTTTTCTCCTCTCCTGTATATCCTGCATATTTTTTATACAATACTGGAAGATTCCTCTATAGCTGTAGGCAACATTCATTTTTCAAAATATATGATCACAGAATCATACAATCATAGAATTTCTCAGGTTAGAAAAGATCTCAAAGATCATCAAGTCCAACCACAACCTAATCATACTACCCTAACAACCCTCTGCTACATCATGTTATTGGAAAGAACAATTTATATGAAGATGTTCAAAATCTATATTCATTTACAAGGCTCACGGAAACCCACTGTCCTCCAGTACAAGAAGGTAACTTCAGACAAAATAATATCAAGTATGTTTTAAAAATATAGCATGTATTTCATAACCATGTTGGATCTTTTGCAGCAGCGGTCACCATGGGAAATTCAACAGAAAGAAAATGTGATCAGAGACACAGAGGGATACTTTCAGGCTGTTATCTCCATGTGTTTCATTGCAGCAAAGAACAGTCTCAGCAAGACTAGTCTTCCACTGGTGTAAATCAGCTGATGGCTAGTGACAAATATAGCTGCATAAATACAGTAATTAAAAATAAGATTTTTTTGAAAAACACTTTGATTGACAAAAATATCTTTAGCAGACTCTGTAGGTCAACAATTAGGATGCCTTCACTCACAGAAATGAGGAAAGTTACCATAATTAATGCCAGCTAAGTAGCTCACCTGCGGTGTTCAGTGGAAGATCTAACTGTGCGGCCCAGAATCCACTGATTTTAGGGGAAAACAGTCACATGTAGGAACTGTTTAAGTCTGCAGCTGCTTTAAATAAAGCTTTCTGTTGTACTGCCAGTGTATTTATGCCTTAAAGTGCTCACAAGCAAGTAAAAACGCTCCTCCCTGAGATTCATTGTCTCAGCATGAAACAAGCAGACTGCCGTCTGTTCTAGCTGTTTAAACTTGCTTAGAATATCTTCCTGGCTAAGATAATTGAAACTGGTGCTATTCCGTGGTGTTTTTTGCTCAATGCTAATCCCCAAGACAAACACCACAAACGTGTAATGTGTTTTGTGATTTGAACTACATGTCACTGACATGGAGATTTAGGTTTTGATGGGGAAGTTATGCCTTTACCTTTGCCTACCTGTTAACATTCCTGCTTCTGCAGCGTAATGCTATAGTGTTATGTGTCTTTTGTTCCCTATCATACCTACAAGGTTACTGTTCTGCCCAGGTCTGTCCATGTCACCATACGTGTGCACACTTATACATGCGTGTATGAGTATCTAGGGACAGTGACTCCAGCACCCCCATTGGCAGCCAGTTCTAAGCCCTGTCCACAATTTTGGGAGAATAAATGTTTTCTAGCATTCAACCTGAACATCCTCTGCTGCAACTTGAGGCCATTACCTCTTGTCCTAACACTGTTATCTCTATTTAGAAATGAGATATGACTTCCAGCCTTTTATCATTTCTGGCAAAATTGGGATCACCTTTATAGCACAACAGCAATAAAAGAACTATCTTCAGTTCATGGTATTCACTCTGTTTTTTCTTTCAGAATACACATTTTTTATCTGAATCAGTGAGTTGCTTATGTGTAAAACCAAAGCAAAAAAGGACTGTCACACTTTCTAAGGATCTTTTCTAAGCAGACAAAAGGAGATGTTTGTATATGTGCACAGAGATATGGTTATAATTTTCAGATCTGCTTTAGAAGATTCTGCCTATTTCTCTCCACCTGATGAAATAATTAAAAGACAAAAGAGAAATGTGCACATTCTCATGGCACAGTGTGGGTGTGGGGACTTGAAACATACATAATGTACACATAGTTATTTTCTGAACATATGCTTGTGTGATGTTCTTCACAAAGCAGATCCAGGCATAACCACTGGTATGTCGCAGTAGTTCTGCTGCTAATAGAGACTGTCCTTCCTACCAAGTCCTGCTGTCAATCTCATTGAGAAATTCTGAAAGGCTGTGATGAACAGCAGGACCTGAATTGCAGCAGAAAATAAACACCACAATGAATTATCATCCTACTTCCAAGCAAGTAGTAATGGAAGATTATTCTCCAGAGATTTTGCCTTATCTTTGTACACATGCAAGGTCTGAACAATTTAAGTGAAGCTGTGATATCTATATACTATATATATATATATACATACACACACACATATATAATATATATATTATATATATATATATTATATTTCTTATATATATATATATTATATATATATATTATATTTCTTTCATTGCCCTTTCCTCTAGAACCTTCAATTTTCACCCTTTTTTGTGCATGTTTGTTCTGTTTTGTGCAAATTACTGCACAGAATGTGCACGGAGAAAAAATTATAGTGCAAGAATATAAATTTTCAAGGGAAAGCTAGGGAATTTCCACTATGTTCAAGCAAATTTATCCAAATGAAAGCATTGCTTATGTAATGTTTGAATAGAGTACAAATTAAACCCTGAAAGCATCTAGTCACTCATTTTAATTGCTTAAATGCCTCAAGGGGCTTGCATTTGTTGAATAATGGCCCTTAGACAGATCATAATATCTCTCATAGGCAATACTGATAGCTAGGAGTATGGTAGCATTGTCTATGGGAATGGCACAGGGAAACAAAGCAAACAATGTTCAGACACTGACACAACAAATACATTTGTGTTAGTATGATCTAAAAAGTCAAATATGGCACAAATGCTCTTTCCTGTTATGAGGGAAAGCTACCTGTAAAATAAATTTCAGTTTTGTTTTTCCTCTTAATTGGAGCAAGAAGCTGCAGTTGAAACACTGATCTGATGATATTCTAAGAAGCACTACTCATAATTGTTTTGCTTTCGATTTATAACTGCAGTAGCAAACTAATTGACTTTATTAATTACCAACTAAAAAGCTGCAGTGTAGGCTTTCTTTGCCTTTTATAGCCTCTGTTTCAAGATGAAGACAAAAAGTGGTAGAAAGCTATTGAAATATGAAAGCATTTCAAAAGATGTAAGTATCTTAAAATGCAAAAATGTGGTGGCTAAAGTGAAGCAGAAACTGCTAGAAGTAACTTCAGTTATATTTTGTTAGGCTGGAAATGACCATGATTTATAAAGGGGACATTCTTAAGTGCATCTTACACTAAGGACTATGCACAGCACTGAGTTAGCTTAATAATTATAATGGGATTGCTTTAAAAAGCAAATACATCAAATACATACATTGGCCCAGACATGAAAGAGGCGCATCTCTTATGACTGACCTTCTGAACTAGTGTGTGACACCACATTTGTCTGGCAAGGAACCACTTTGGTTACGCATCAGCAAGAACTTCTGACTTCAGCAGCAGTAACACTTACTGCCACAAGGCATAATTCAGGCAAAAAAGAATGCACATTCTCTTTAAGAACAGGACCGTGTATTGCACATACAGAAATATGTGCTGTGGGGAGAAATGTGTGAAAAAGTGAAGACCAGTATGGAAAGCACTGTTGTTATATCCTGAAATGTGATTATTGAGATATCCCCCCCCCCCCCCCCCCCCAAAGAAAAAAAATAAATATTTAAATCCATCTTCTGGATGAAAGCTGCTAAGATCACAAGGAAACATTTTCATCTAATTACTTGTGAAGGTGTATATATTGGCTTATATTCATCACTGACAGGTAACATTGCAAAATATAAAGCAGAACTTTTCAATTCCATCACAGCACGTACAACACTAATACGGACAATATTTTCCACATCTGCTTCATGTATTTCAGGATCTGTTCTGTCTGATTGCTTTGCTATTTATTACTTACATTTCTGTTCTAGCAGAAAATGTTTAGATCTCCAGAAGCTCTCAAAAGCCAGAATGGCTTTCCTGCAATCAGAAAGCTTGAGGTAGGCTTATAAAAAATCTCATGTCAGTATTTCCACCTCTCCCACACCCCACCCCGCCCCCCCCAGTAAGATGCGTGTCATAGCAGGTTTTTGCAATTTTCACAGTTTGTAGTTTGACTCAAGAAAGGTTTTTTGTTTCCTGATTTTCAGAACACGGACTCATCTAGGGGAACCTGAGATTTAGTTTTGAAGCAAAGCTCACAAGTTCCAGGAATCTTACTATAACCAAATTGGATAGACACTTGAATGTGTCATGTGGGTGTGAGGTGGAGATATGCCGCTGTGGTGTAACTCCACGGTGCACAAAAATACTTTACAGTGTATAATGCACATTTATGAGAAATGTGGATTACTTTCAGCATTTGTAGCTGAAGTATGATTGGAGCTTACAGAGTCACAGGTGCATGCTGATATTACTGAGCAACTTTGTGGTAAAGGACTCCACTACCCCACCAGCAAATGGCTAAAGAGACTTGTGGAACCAGCCATGGTCACTTCAAAGACATGCTTCTGTCTCCAACACATCTGAATTAGAACTCAGAAACTCTTCCATTGTTCCTAAATCCGCAGTCGACAATCTGTACGAAACCATGTCCTCTCTCTGTGTGCCAGTTTCCTATCCACATCTTGGAAGTTCCACTGCCCTAACTGACAAAGACATTGTGAAGAAAAGCTCATGAATTTCTGAATGCCTAACCAAAGTTCAGGATGTAGGTTTCCCATCCACTGCCTTGGTTGAAATACAATGGCAGTGATGCCCTAACCCAGTGAAGCAAGAATACAGTGAACAAAATGTTTGCAAGCAACTTGAGCTTTATAGAGTATATCTTTCTTATTTATTTGTTCTTCTCTTCTCATGTACTATAGCTTTCAAGACTTAATGGCTGATAAGAACCAGCAATTGGGAATCACATACTTTTTGTGATAAGGGATTAACTTGTGCTGTTCAAACAAAGTTTTCTTTGTTTCTGAAATGCTCCCTCTTCTCATCTGTCAGAGAAGTATTTGCTTTTGTTAGGAGTCAAAACAGAAGGAAGAAAAGGAGGAGACATAATTTTAAAATAGACAGAACACTGGAAGAGATTACTTGCTTAACACAGGGGGCACTGAGGCAAGAGACTAGAGTTGTCAACCCCACATCGGCAGAACCATCTTCTGCATAAAGGTAACTAGTAATCGTTAAGAGAGTTAAATTACCTCATGTGTATATGTCAGGCATGGTAATTAGGGAGGCTTAGAATAAGGGAAAAAGCTAAAAGTATTAAAGTGGAAATTAAGGTAAGTAATTCAGATTCTCTTGTAATCTTTACACCATGCTTAACTACTAGAGGGATGTGTGTAATTAATTACTCATGCTTTAAACTAGCTGTAGGTAATTGAGCTGACTAGTTTTACAGTCCATATGACCCACCTAGATGTCTGAGAAAAATATAGATCAAATGTAAAACCATTTTCTTGGAATTTCCTCTGCTTCACACTTTCCAGTTCACTCTCAAGTTCTTGTTTTTAATACACAGTTTTAATCCTTAGCTGCTGTATTTGATTGCACTGTCTGCAATGCCAATATTGAAAGATAAAGCTCAATTATACCGCAGACTGGAAATGGTTTCTTCTGTATTAATGTGATTTTCTGTTTTGAGCCATTTTTAGCTGTAGTTACCACGTGACTCAAGGTCTTCCGTGCAGACCCTTATTGGACATAGGTAGTGAAAAATACCTAAGAAAATACCCCATGCTGGGACCATTTATCTAAGTTACCTAATATTGATTCTCTATCTATAAATGTTTTAGGAAAAAAATCTCTTTTCACACTTTATGAAGTTCCTGCATTGTACATCTGAAATGGAAAATCACCACTAAAACAACATAAACACCCAATATGTTGTGTTTTTGTGAAAGAAAATATTTTAGAGCCTTAGAGATAATAAGCTTTTGCCACTGCAGTTTTTCAGTTCTTAACTATAGTATAGCAACAGGCAGTTATCCAGACCAGTAGCAAAGCAAGTGAAAAAAAGCCTCGTGGTAAAAGTCTTCATGATTGCAATGTACAAGAAATCCTAAGCGTGTAATAGATTGTGGACCAATTTGCTACTCAACATGCAATTGATCCTTCCATTTTCAGTTTTAGAAAGTGGGACACTTTATTTCATTCGCAGCAGTCTCTTACACAAATATTTTTCTATCAGGAAATCATACGAGTTGTGATTCACAATTTTTTAACAGGTTTACCAGCTAGAACATGAAGGCTGTCAGCCATTTTGTGAGTAACCAACTACTGCTGTTTTGGGAATTCTTGAAAGATGATCAATATCACGAAGCTTCTCCTTCAACATACATTAAAATGAATAAAAGTTAAAAATTAGCACTTTCAACTTTCCATACAACAGATTTTCTTTACAGAATATTCTATATTCATCAGTAGAAATGAATCTTTGCTGTACAATTTACTGTACACATGAATTTTTGCAGATGGTAGTCAAAACACTAAATCACTGATTACAAAACACTGAATGCACTGATCTCATCAGCGACAGAAAGGTCTGTGATGCAGCTGCAGGTCTGACTTTTGCCTTCCTCAAGCAGAAGGACAGAGGACAAGTGATGAGGGCAGCAGCTGCAAGCAAAGTGGCAATCAGCCAGCACATTAAATATTAAAAATACCATTTGGCTTCTGTTTTATGAGGTAGATCCGAGTATTAGAAATCTTCCTTTGTAATACTGTTTCACACCACTCTGAGTTGCACTGCTGCTCTAAAGATGTGTTGCCTGTGTGTCCTTGGAAGAGGTACAAATACACATGTAGATGCCCACAGATATGTATGAAATACATTATGCTTAAAGGAGGACAATATCCTAAGACAGTGACTTATCAGAAACTTTCTTTTGAAGAGTATTGCTTTCAAAATGTGATTTCTGTTTTGTTCTTCTTGTTTTCTCATTGTACATGCATATTTTTCTGTTCGTGTTGCTGCAGTGACCTTCTGAATTAAGTCACAATTTCAGAAGACATTTTAACAAGAAGTAAAACACCACCTGGCAAAACCTTTTGTACCTGTAATTTGTTTTGCACTTACACAGCAATGTTCTGTGGAGACAGATTTCTTTTTCCTGGAAATGCTGTTTGCTTTGCAAAATTACAGCCTATTAGGTTGCTTTTTTACTTATGTGGAGTTTTTGGTTTTTTTTTTTCCTTTTGAATCTTAGATTTAACTTTGTTCATTATACTTTTGACTCATACCAAACATCTGCACCACACTAGGACTCAAGCTATTGCTGCGTACCTACCTTCCTCTGTCTCCAATGAAGGCGGTCTTCCTATTGCAGAGAAATACTTTGCAGTTCCTTTAACAAATGTCCTCATTGGATGTTGGAGAATATTAAGTTCAGATTTTCATTTTAATGGGACTTAAGCAAGTCTTTCCACTTCTTATACAGAAGCCAACTATGCTTTTTAAGATCATAATGAATAGGTGCAAATTTAACACAAAAAGATCACTATTTTTACTTTTCACGTTGATAGCAACTCATTTAATAATTTTTCACTGTGTTTTTTCAGCAAGATGTCCTCTAGTTATACAGCAATTTTCTTTGGATAGCAAATCCCCTGATTATGTAAGTACTTTGGTAAAAATAACAAATAATTGTCTCTTATAGGCTAAATCAACTGTTCTGTACCAGGAGAGAACCAGTTTAGTTAGATGGGATTTATCTTGAAAAACCCATATTGCCCTTTTCCTGTCCTTGTTATTCTCTGTATTTTCCACATGCAGAAGTAAAAAGCAAAACAAAACAAAATAAAAAACCCCGAGCATTTTATTAGAATCATGGCTTACATCATGTTAGTTAGAGCCGGCAGCTCCCATTCATCTATTTACCTCTCATTAGGTATCCATATTCCCCATTTAATGAGACTGCCTTATACTTTCTGCTGCTTAATGCCTTAAAGTAAATGATCTACTGATTCTGTAGCTTAAAAATAAGGTCAATATGCTTTTTTTTTCTTATTATTTTATTTTTTTTTTAATACATTTAGTAGCATCTAAAATAAGTTGTTATAATTAAGTCAGGACTTTCCTTTGAAAATACATTTCATACATTTATTTGAGGGGATTTTTTCATTTTTTTTTTTAATTAGGAAAATAGGACTAAATATGCATTTTAATTTTTGTTCTGTGCACAAGCTGCGCATCATATGTGACAATGTCCATTAAAGTTGCCAGTATTCAAATGCATTTGTAGTCCATAGCCACCAGCTTTCTCATTTCTCACAGCAACCCCTTCCCTGAGATTATCAGTTCAATGTGTAAGAGTGTCCTGAGAACAGAACCACAGCGGAAATTTTTGTTTTTACTTTTGTGATATTTTTTGTTCACCTTTCCTCTCAACAAAGATAACATGAAATAGCAGATACAGATTCATGCATAATTATGTGCTCATTTCAGGGATGATTTTACTGTGTTTTCACATCCTTGTGCATGATTTCTTTGCCTCATTCCATCACGTATAGCATGCATTAAAAAAACAGTGATAATAAGTTCTTTGCTATTGTTGGAACTCAAAAGCATTTTACAAAAGTGATTTATCTCTTGCATGGGTTATGCATTTTCCCAACCATCCACTTTACTATTAACCAAACCCAAGAAACACTGAATTACTGAATATAACAGAGAATTATTTTAATGTTAAAATATTTAAATTCTGGCTACTAGAAACCATAACTGGTGATGGCATTTCGCAATGTTCTGGCAGCTTGAACTCATTAAGTGTTTCTGATGGTATCAGATGGTACTCCTCTCAATATTTCTCTATCACTCTGGAAGAATTTTCCCTTGTTCAAACAGCAAGTATCTTCATCACAACTTTAAAGTGACCATGCTAAATCAGACCACAGTCGGTCACTTTGATATTCAACTGCCATTACCACTTAGTTAAATCAGGATTTGGCCAGAAGGAAAATCCCTACCATTCAGTTTGGATCTCCTTTCTTGTAAGGAAAGGATATTTATCACAGGATAAATATGTGTAGACTCTGGAGATCTTGTTTCCCATGGTATTAAAAATGTGTGGCAAGAAGCAAAGTACCTAACAAATTGTTAATAAATTAAGAGATCCTTCTAATAGTATTTTGTTTGTTTGTTTTTGCTACAGCTCTCGACATTCAGACCAGGAATCATTTTGCTTGAATCAAAGCCTGACAGGTAATGGAAAAGGATTTCCATGTATGATCCAATTTGAAAAACAATATGATTTCTGTATTGCCTAAATCCAACCTTGAAAGCTGTTAGTGCATTTTATGCCAGAAAATAATAGCTTCTTTATCTTCTAGTTTCTTTTTTTGGCTCCTTTTTAACTATGAGTGGTGTCTTAGACACACAAGGAGTCTCAGAGCTCTAAATTTTGCCTTTTATAACAACGATTAAATACAGACCCATTACCCAAATAATAGCTTGAATATGTAACTCAGTCCAAGTAAGCAAGAAAATTCCAGCTTTACTCAGCATCTTAAAATATTTCTTGTGGATTACAAAACCCGAAAGTTTCTTTGATACTTTGATACTAATAATTGCTTACAGAGACAACTATAAAAAGAAAATCTTATGGAAATTGACTGAATGGGTAGAAAAAGCATCAGAATCAGAAGAATTTGCACCATGGGATTTAGTATCACACAGCACACAAGTAAAAAATCGACACAGATTTTCATTTATCCTAACAGAAATTTAACTAAATTTCATAAAAATGTATATTCAGAACAAATTTTGAATCTAGCCTTTCAGCCAGAATGATTCAGACAGAATAAGTTCCTTATAGTCTGTGTTCATAGAGATCTGAAGTAAAATAACAGCATCCTAAATTTGAGAACAGAGAATGCTATTCAAATGACCATATCTTGCCTTGGATAAAAAAGAATTAAAGATAAAATACCAAAAAATTAAAATTAAAATTAAAAAATAATGAAAAAATTAGAAATTCCAGGGTCTGAAAGAATTTTCTGGAGTTCCATAAGTTTAAGAATTAATATTGAGTCTATATCATCAAAATTTAACAATGAAAGTGTGACAAAGTATTAAAACTTAATATTTGACACCGGTCACACTATACTAAAGAATGTACGCATATTAAAACAGGCATTCACATGCAGAGGCTGTTGCTTCTTTGTACTTCCCAGAAAACTAGCAGTCTATTTGCCACAGAATCATAGAATGGCTTGACTTGGAAGGGTCCTCAAGTATCACCAATTTATAACCCTCAACTGTAGGCAGAATTGACAGCAGCTAGATCAAGCATTAGATCAGATTGCCCAGGACCCCATCCAACCTGGCCTTAAACACATTCAGGGACAGGGCACATGCAACGTCTCTGGGCAACCTCTGCCATCACATCACCTAATTCTAATTCTAATTCTAATTCTAATTCTAATTCTAATTCTAATTCTAATTCTAATTCTAATTCTAATTCTAATTCTAATTCTAATTCTAATTCTAATAATTCTAATTCTAATTCTAATTCTAATTCTAATTCTAATTCCAATTCTAACTCTAATTCTAACTCTAATTCTAATTCTAACCCTAACCCTAACACTACCCTAACCCTAACCCGAACTCTAACCCTGACCCTAACCCTAACCCTAACCCTAACCCTAACCCTAACCCTAACCCTAACCCTAACCCTAACCCTAACCCTAACCCTAACCCTAACCCTAACCCTAACCCTAACCCAAACCCTAACCCAACCCTAACCCTAACCCTAACCCTAACCCTAACCCAATATCTAAACAAAATCTCCTTGTCTTCAGTTGAAAATCATTCCCCTTTGTACTGTCACTGTTTACCCATTTAACAAGTTGATTTCTCTCATGTTTATAAACTCCTTTTAAGTACTGGAAGGCCACAAGGTCTCCCTGCTGCCTTTTCTTTTCCAGGCTGAACAAGTTCAGTTCCTTCAGCCAGTCTTCATAGTAGAGGTGCTCTGGCCTTTGGATCATCTTTCTGGCCCTCCTTGGGACCCTCTCCAGGAGCTCCACATCTTTCCTGTGTTGGAGGCCCCATACCCCCGGGACACAGTACTCCAGATGGGATCTCACAAGGGCAGAGTAGAGGGGGCAATCACCTTCCTGTCTCTGCTGGCCAGCTCTTCTGATGGAGCCCAGGATACTGTCAGATTTCTGTGCTGCAAGTGCACACAGCTGGCTCATATTCAGTTTTTCATCAACCACGACCCCCAGGTCCTTCTCAGCAGGGCTACTCTCAAGGGGCTCTTCTCCCACTTTGCATTCATATCTGGAATTAACTCGACCCAAGTGCAAAACCTTGCACTTTGCTTGGTTGAACATCATTTTGTCCACAAGGGCCCACTACATGAATTTATCAAGGTCCCTTTGGATGGCATCCCTTCCTTCTGCTGTACCAACCACATCACTCAGCTTGGTTTCAGCAGCAAACCTGCTGAGGGTGCAGGCAATCCCATCATCTGTGTCACTGATAAAGAACTTAAAGAGTGCTGGTGCCAACCCTTTTCATTACCTGTCTCCTCCTGGATATGGAGCCATAGACCACAACCTCCTGGCTGTGACCTTCAAACCAGTTCCTTATCCATTGTGTAGTCCCCTCTCCCCTTCAAATCTGTATATCTCCAATTTAAAGATGTAGAGTTGGTCCATGTCAGAGGTCTTGCAGAAGTCTTGGTAGATGGCATCTGTTGCCCTCTCTCTGCCCTACAATTCCTGTCAGTATAGAATGAGGTGGGTGTAGAAATGAAACCAAATTTCAGACATTTTCATATCCTTGACATGCTCCTAAATAAGAACTGAGCAGTGACAACAATTTGGATTCGCTTTATTCAGTGACTCACCTATGCATAAGTAGTTTTTACAGCCAATAAGTGATGTATTTACTGAGTTTTGTCATACTGCCCTCCAAACAGAGCAGCTGCTCTTTCAATATTGGGATCTGCTTTTGTTCTGTGCCTAGGAGCCAAACAGGAGAGGAGGTCAGCATGACAACACAGCTTATGACTAACAGCTGCCCGCTGAGGTCAATGCATAGGTTCCAATTTTTACTGTGAAACAAGAAAACAGTAACCACTTTAGATGCTTTTAGGTTAATTATCTCCTGTTGGACTTGCAGGAGCAACAGCTAGGAATAAATAAAAAGCAGAGGCTCAGCAGCAGTCCAGGCCCACATCCAGTAGTTCTGAGCATTTCTAACACAAACATTTCCAGACCAAATTTAGAGAGATTCTTTTCAAAAGTAATTTATAATATATACATATGTTTATAAACTCCTTTTAAGTCAGGGAAAGGGTGTGCCCCAGAAGGCAGAGGGGATGGCACAGCTCCCCAGGGCAGGTGGGGATACACTCATTGTGAAGATAACAAATGCAGTTGCTGCCTGCAGATCTCTACAAAGACTTCTGCTGGGTCTACCCATTTGAAAGTCACACAGATCCTCACATCCATCTTGTTAAATCAACTGTTTAACTTAGGTCACTGAGTTCCAGGCAACAGTTTTTACCTTACACCCAATAGTTCTGGTTCTGTTTCATAAATAAGAATCTTCACCATTTTCACTGATGTTTAACTTACAAAATATCAACAAGGAAATGTTTATTAATAGTTTTTGTTGAGGTTAGGTTCTTCCAAATCACTGTTTACAAGTTCCTGTGATCACTTCAGCTCCAGTACTTCTGAAGTGTGAGCAGTGTGAATGCACACAAGCATAGGTGCTACACATACGAACAGTTTACACAAACTCACAACCTGGACTGTAGTTGTAGGCGCAAGGGAGGTGTTTCACAGTAGGCCCACTTGCCCCTAGCCTGTTTCTTTCATGGGTAGGAATACTTAATAATCATTACTTAATCATAAGACCTTGGAACTCCCAGGGATCCAAAATGACATCTCACTGATCCCTAGCTAAAACCTGGAAGGCAAAGATGCCTACTTGGTTAGGCTCCCAAGTAGGACTTTTGCTCTAAAATGTCTTAATTTATGGCAGGTTGAAATGGATTCACCTTAATGCATTTTGAAACATTCATGTAGCAGCAGTTTAAAATGGTCTGGGTGAAACATTTCAAAAAGCTGAAGACCATAAGCTCCTTATGTCTGGCTAGAAGAGGCCACCACTGTTAGCAAGCAGAGATTTTAAACTATTTTCTGCAGAGCAACAGATGTAATTTCTTATCTTTTATTTATTTATTTATTTATTTACTTATTTATTTATTTTTCATTACTTGGCTGTTTGTATTTATTTTTTAAATTTTAATTCAGGAGGCCAGAGAGCTGAAACCGAATGAGTAAATGCTATTAGATAGTGCTGTCACTAGCTTCTTTAGAAAAATTGTAATACGCTTCTATTTTCTTTTCTAATGCTATGTTTCTGTAAAACAATCAAGTGTTCTTCATTACTTACAGATCTTACTCAACTGTTAGTAAAAGCACAGAAATCAACAGGATCTGGGACCAGGATCTAGCAAATAGCACTACGGATAAAATCCTTCTAAAAATCTTTCTTTTATATTGGCTTAAATGGCTGAAAACCCTGGAAAAATTACTTTGTGTCCTTGTAACACAGTGTCCCTAAGTAATAATACTTTATCTTTACGAATACTTTCAGACCTAGTTGGACAAGCATTATATATTGTAAGGAAACTTCTCTGTTCCTCTATTATTAAGTAGATGCTGGCAGGTATTACTTCAGAGTCCTGGTCACATACAAGCATTTCTGTATAATAAAATCTTCCTTTAGCCAATGTGGTTATAATAATGCCGTTAATAATTTGTTACTATGAGAATTATTTCAGTCTCTTAAGAAGCAAGGATTCAGTTAGACATGCAAATCATCTTACAGACAACTCCCCAAGTGGCAAAACTTTAAAAGAATACTGAGGGCAAAGTTCATTGCATGAACAACAGGACTAACAAGGCTTGTGTTTCAGAGGATTTGTGTACATACCTCCAGAGCCTGTTCTGGAAAATATTCATGGTTTCTACTCATTATATCTATAGAATATTTTGTCCTCCTAGACTTCACAGACATGCCTACCTGCATGTTAATCTGCAATCACCATGGCTGGGGCTCTGTTCAGATAGTGGATGAGCTACCTGGTGTGCCAGTAGGTGTCCTTTACAACCTTAGTTTTGATGGAGCAAGTTTTGTGTCTCCATCCACCTCTGCATAGACCAGAACTTGGTGGAAATGGGTATTTTCTATTTGCTCAACACCATGTGCCATTTTCTTTGGAAAACAGGTTAAGGACAACCTTTCATTAGGTTGCAGAAGATGTCAGTATGGATCCACAAAGGTAAGGATCCATCATTACAAGCCTGTTGGAGAAAAGGGGATCATCTCACCCACTACATTTTCAAGTGGAATTTCGGGTTCAGGGGGGTGGGGGGGTGTCACATAAGGGAAAGTATCGCTGGCTTTGTGTACTTTCACACATATCTGCTCCAAGAAACCTCCGACTACTGCTACCCATTTCAGCAAAGGATAGATCTTCACCAATGAAGTTCACCCATCATCGTTTTGGCACTAATGTGGTGATCTGGATGGGCTAGTAGGTACCTGAGCTCTTATAAGATTAGCTCTGTCACTGTAGATTTATACAGTATATACAAGCAAAAGAGAATATGCTTTAATTTCTACCTACAGATTCCCTGCTCAGCAACTATTGCTTTGTCACTGATATAGCCACACATTTGCCTTGCCCTTGTCATCACTTAGGACTGTCTGGAATGTCACCGTGCCTTGCTCCTGAATAACACTCCATACAGAGATAAGAATTTGATTAAAGGATATAGGAAGGGAAATGCATGCTACATTTCCACATCTCTGAATTCAGGAGCAGAAAAGTACTTATACCGATATGCAAATGCCTATATAATGCCTGAAATAATGTGCACAGATAGACCATAGAAATTAAAATCACTGGGAAAATTGATTGTCAGACCATCCTGAATGTTATTATAAAGAAGATAAAAAAGAAATAAATCATAAAACTTGCTTTATAAAGAATGAATAGTTTAAGGTGATTTAGCAGAAATGGCCCAGTGTTTCCTGTAGGAAATTTTCTAAGATTTATATTATCTGCACCAGAATATTTAAACACATTTTAAACAACACACAGTACCTGATTTTGCAAAGGTTTGCAAAGGTTTCATTTGCTAAATAATTTATTTTACAGCCTATTTGGTAAGGAAGCAGAGTTTCTGATTGTTTTCCATAATGGACAGAAGCTGCTGACTATTCCCTAAATAAGACAGCAAAACTGCTTACTGTTCTGGAGAAGTTATTTTTCAAAATCATTCTGACTAACATACCTGCTAGCTGAGTCTGTCAAATTCACCCATGGAGCACCTTTCAGAAAGTTGCAGAAGGGAAAACACATATGCAAAGAGTTTCTGCATAATGATTTATATGGAATCAAAACAATTGTTCATATCCCATATCTTTTACACATGTCATAAGAGAGATCAACTCCCTCTAACTTGCTCAGTTTTTCATATGAGATGCACAGGCTCTAAGAACATGACAGATATGATCTAAATCTCCAAATAATTTATTTCCCCCACATTTTTAATTACATGTTTTTTTAAAAAAAAATAATAATCTCAAAATGCCATATTCATACATTTTAAAATGAAGGAATTAATGAAACTGTATGACTTTTACACTACATGTCAATGTCATTCAGATATTTCAATATCTTGGACAGCAGTCTGAACTTTAGCCTAAAAGATATTTCATTCTAATCAAGTTCTTACACTGAGTTCATAATCTGAACATGAAGGAAATATCCAAATATAGTGACTTGTTATACATGTACAATAAATGAGTGTTTCTTGGTGCTACATATCTATAAAAACAGATAATTCTTGGGGCCCTGCGATAAAAGAATATAGGGCTTTATGTACAGAATATAGGGCTAGGAAAGCATGGAGAGAGACTGATCCTCTGTGATTAAACATAAGGAATGCAGAGAGCTCTGTATTGCGGTGGGTCAGGAATCAGCTTGGTCGGTGAGGGAAGGGTGGTGGGTGTTGTTTAGATCAACTTTAATAGAGGCTTTGACACTGTCTCTTACAAGATCCTGACAGAAGAGCTAAGAAAGTCTGACTTACTGAAGTGGGCAGTGAGGATGGTCCAACCAGAGCAGGTTGCTCAGGGAATTTGTGGACACCATCACTGAAAATATTCAAAGCCCAGCTTGGAAGTGCTTCTGCACAACTGCTTGGACAGTGGAATTGGACTAGGTGATGCAAGAGATCCCATCCAACCCAATGATTCCATGATCCAATGACTTTGAGCCACCTGCAAGTCTCAGCAGGACCTGTGTTAAAGATCCTAGAGAAAGAGAAGGAAAGAGAAAGGAAATGGGAATGGGAAAGGAAAAGGAAAGACAAAAGGAAATGGGAATGGGAAAGGAAAAGGAAAAGGAAAAGGAAAAGGAAAAGGAAAAGGAAAAGGAAAAGGAAAAGGAAAAGGAGAGGAAAAAAGGAAAGGGAAGGAAAGGAAAGGGAAGGAAAGGGAAGGAAAGGGAAGGAAAGGGAAGGAAAGAAAAGGGAAGGGAAGGGAAGGGAAGGGAAGGGAAGGGAAGGGAAGGGAAGGGAAGGGAAGGGAAGGGAAGGGAAGGGAAGGGAAGGGAAGGGAAGGGAAGGGAAGGGAAGGGAAGGGAAGGGAAGGGAAGGGAAGGGAAGGGAAGGGAAGGGAAGGGAAGGGAAGGGAAGGGAAGGGAAGGGAAGGGAAGGGAAGGAAAGGAAAGGAAAGGAAAGGAAAGGAAAGGAAAGGAAAGGAAAGGAAAGGAAAGGAAAGGAAAGGAAAGGAAAGGAAAGGAAAGGAAAGGAAAGGAAAGGAAAGGAAAGGAATCTTTTCAAGTCACAGAACAATCACTTTGTTCAGGCAAAAACGCAGGTCCAACAGAGGAAGGAACCCCCACTTTCTTCCTTCATTAATACTAAGACATTGCTTTAGCAGATGTATTTTAGCAGATGATTGATCTAGCAGTAGATGTATTTTCCTGAAAGGGAAATTAGGAGTGACTAGTGAAAATGCAAGACTTTAATTTTACTGTGAATGCAGAAGAAGATTCTGGTGATTTTTAATGTGTGTCACATTCCCTTTCTCACCTTCCCCTGTCGCTGATAGACTATTTATTAGCCCTACCGGTGTGCAGTGCTACTGTCTGTCACAGTTGCATGAAGGACTGTGTTCAGGGAGAGAAAAATACTTTCCTAGGAAGTCAGAAGTTATTTTGCTTGTTATGTAAATCACAGCATTGTGTCTGAAATGAGCTCCTTCCAACAGAAAACTATCACAGAGAGCATTGTGATGAGGATTATTTCACAGCCATTTCCTTTGCAACTGTCATGCATGGCAATTTTACAGTACAAACGATGGAGAAATGTTTACGACAAAATTCCAGACCTCTGCTTCTTTTGAAAGAGATGCACAACTGATCCACCCACTGTAGTGAAACCAAACACTTTTGGTTTGTAGATATGAGGCATTAGTTCCAGGTATCTATGGAAAGTGGCATTTTCTTCCCTTTAGACACATAAGTGTTCAGACTACATACTATGTTCATTTCCTAGGTTAACTCTCTTTTATATACTCTGAATTCTATGGCAAAACTACTATGCTGTATTCCACAGTTGTGTGCTGCTAAGCAAAATGTGGCTTAAAGCAGTATTTGTTTTTCATTTCAGCAGCCCCTTTGCACAGATAAATATCTGCATTACCCCTGCTGAAAGATTCAAGGTCAAATATCAATATTCATAACTGTCAGCCCTTTTTTTTCTTTTCCTGCAAAAAGAAGAAATATCCATTTTCAAAGAGAAATGCACAGAAAAAGAAATAATCATGTGCCCAAATTTCAGCTAGAGATGAAGTGCCCTGTTCCCCTAAGAGTCTTAATGTGTGATAATACGAATGTTTACATATTTTTTAGTTTTAGTATTATATGGGTTGATCCAGAAGAGTTTTTATTTCCTCATTGCCTCCTACCATTTATTTCAGCCTAGCTTCAATAAGTTAAAGGAAAAAAATTTAAACATACATCATCCCATAGTCCACAGTCTTGGTCTCAGTGACCCTGACCCTTGGAGCACCAGGGAGGCTGCTTACCTTTCCCATTTTACTCAACCTAAATTTTTGCTGTCTAAGCTGCATTTAGGGATCTTTAGCCCATGAGCACAGGATCAGCTTAGAAGACAACAGCATTTCTGGTGCCACATTGTAACTTGACAAAGCAGAAAATTACCAGAGTATCTTTTTTGGATTGTGTAAAGCCTAGGGACAACAAATCAACTAAAGAAATTATTTCATCTACACATTGCTATGACTTCTTTCCATTTCTTTGAATATGTGACTTGTACAGAAGGAAGCATCAGGTTTGTGCAAAACTCTGATCACATTGCCTTTAGTAAATGAATCCTCAAGTCTTGAAGGACAAATGGCTTAAAGCAGTTATGTTTTCAGTTGGCAAAAAATCCACTCCGTCTCTGAATGTAACCTAACTTGAAAAACCATGCATGTGGATTCAACATTTAAGTAGGAGAAATGAAACAACAGGCATCCAAGTATCAGAGAGAGATTAAAGCACTATTAATTTGCATGCATTTTGCAACAAATAAAAAAACAATTGTCAAAATAAAAAAGCTCTGAGGGATATAAAGGACACGTTTTGCATATTTTATACCAAGATGTGGAAAGAGCAAAAGGACAAGTGAAACAAAAAGAGGAGTACCTATTTGCAGGAGTAGCGGTAGGGGCTGGGGAGTTGTTGCACATCACACCCCTCACGAGCTTTTTATTTGGGTAACAATGTACTGCTAAGAAAATGTTTGATTGAATGTGGGACTCAGTAACTTGTCTCATAACACTCATCAGATTTAGTGTCAATAAACATTGTTTATAGCAAAGTTTGAGAAAAGTCTGTGCAGGCAGATGGTGAATATGTGCCTAAAGACTATCCCAAAGCTGCAAACACTGCCATCTGGCCCTGCAATGATCTGTTTTCTTCCTAAGTGCCATTGTTTAGATCTCAGGATCAAATTTTCCCAGCATAATAGTTTGACACATGGGACTCTTTTATGGGATTTTCTTTCTTGCGTTATCTGGAGCAGATTGATTTGCACCACTGGGCCTCACACCTCAGTGTCAGAGGAGAGTGCCTTGATGCCACTCAGGAGTCACAAAAAGTCTCCATGCTTTCTCAATCTCAGTTCAATTACATGCCAGGTTTGTATCTCTGTACAGCCCTTACTTAAGGAAAAGCTTTCAGGACATCATTCTGAAAAGTTTAAAGATATACCAAAACATTTAATTTGCCTTTGTTTTACCAGGTAGAAGTTTGTAATAAAAACTATGGTGTTACAGATGCACATATCTGGCATAATTTAGTTTGTTTATTACTCTGCACTTTACATGTGTTTGTATTTGTATTTGCATAATATCTCTTATCTTCTGCACAGTTATTACCATCCTAAGCTGTATGTAAGTTCAGCATAGGTAAATGGTCAAAAAGAAGTTACTGTCCCTCTCCATTCACCACTGATGCAGCTTCACCCCAGGTAATGCATGCAGTTTTGAGCTACTTGATATAAGAATATTAAAACTAAATAATAATAATAATAAAGTGAATATATCCAAAGAAGAACAAAAGTAGAGAAATAACTAAAAGGCACAACTTCAGAGGAGCAGTGAAGGATGACAGAGGATATCATATGTAGAAGAGCTCCAAGCCATGTGGGGTGCAACTGACTTGCTGGGCATATGAACACTTTTAACTAAATGGGGGGGCTGCAAAGCCAGGGTTTTATGTTTTCTGATATTATGATACTTACACATAAAATAGGGGGAAAATGTGTTTTTACATATTTCAAGAATAAAGATGTCCACAGAATAGATCACATACAGAAACAGGATGATTCAAGTTGAATCTCCACAGAAAAATGAAAAACACCAGCTTCTCTCATGAACATTTTATTCACTTTGTTAAGTTTGCTGCATTTTGTGTCAGGAAATAAACAATAAGTACCCCATAGAGGCTAACAAAATGCTTTCCAAGAATAGTTTGCTTAATGGAAAACTTTGAAGAGCAAGGTTCACAAATTCAGATTAAATGCATGTTAGCAGACAGTTATGCATTCAGAACACCTATTTAATCATCCCCAAGAAGTCTGTGCATAGAGGGACATTTGTATGAGTGATAGGCTTAGGACTGCCATAATAAAATTCACTTTGCATTTTGCGTTTGTAAAACTATTCACATCTGTCATTACATGAGTAGCCCTTAAAATTAGTTCTAAATATTTTATTCTCTCCGCACATTCCTTGTAATTGATTATCAGAAGAAAGCTGATTACTGTTAAAATAGGGAAACAGTGTAAAACAGCAGCATTATTTCAGGAAAAAAGACTATGTTTGTGATAACAGAGAAAATAAAAACACCTGTTTTTTAGAAAAGCAAAAAAAATTGTCTGACCAGGGAGCAACCGAATAATTTTTGTGCCTTTTCTTTTTGTCTTTCTTTTGGTAACAAAATTAGTGTATTGTCCATTTTCTGCAAATTAAAGTGCATCTTTGTTTCAAAATGTAATGCTGTTAAATCTTAACTCAACCTGGAAATATTAAAAGAAAATCAAAGAGTTGTCAAGGTACAGCACAGCACAGCAAGCAAAGCAAGCAGAGGAATGAGACTTTATCAGTATACGCTACTATGGCATACTTTTGTTGCCCTAGGGCTCATCAAAAAACACGAGCACTATACTACAAACAAATACAGAAGGATATTTAATAGTTTAGATATCTCACTGTAGTCTCTTACAGTCAACAACTTACTAATTTAAATCAGTAATTTGTTTCTTAACACATATATCTTCTAAATCTTTAAAGTAAGCCTTCAGACAACAGCCAAAAGCATGACAAACCTTGGAACTCATTCCTCTTTTCTATTTGCTGGATGAGCTTGCAAGGCAACTGCAGCAGTAACAGAAATAACAAGAACTGTGGATGGTAACTGGAATCAGCTGCTTCCTAAAAAGTAAAATATAACGAATACATTATTGATGTTGTATGTATTTGTTTTATGAAATATTTTCATTGTTGTGGAAGCAGAATGTGTTCACATCTTCTGATTCACAGATATATCTATTTTTTATAACCCTAGACCATTCTGGGGGGAAAAAAGAAAAACAACAACAACAACAAAAAAGAAACAGGTTGGGAAAAAGGGGAGTAGATACCTGCACTGAAAGTATTTAATAACAGTAAGGAACCAGGCTTATATGACCTCTAGACTGAACCTGTCTTCTTTTGATGGCTAACTTCCATGTTAAAACACCATCTTATAGATAACCTGACTCCCATATATGATAATTTCACATCTTCAAATTTTCCAAAAGTTTTTTATTTGCTTATTTACTGGGAATCAGAGTCTATCCCTGGCCCTCGAATATCTTTTTTAAGGGTAGTCAGTTCTCTTTAAGGTAGTTGTTATGAAGAGGTTTGAAGTGCTGTATGTAGAATACAGAGGCTGAGCACACAAAAAGCAGCTGGTGGCTGAAAGAGTGGGTTTCTTAAGTAACATCAGTAGGTGGAAAGCCATTGTTTTCAACTGCATTCTAAATAGTACTGTGGGCTGGAGTACTTGCTCATGTAAGATCTTTTACTATTACTGCCAGAATTGCTGTTTTTGAAATTCATTTTTTCCAGTGTTTCTGGAAATTCCTGGGTTTAGCTCCTTTAAACCACATTCTCAAAGTCTGTATGGAAAAAGCAGATCCATTGATTTTCTGGTTTTTCAGACACAGATTATAGGAAGCATTGTATTAGTTATCAAGTACCAGCATAAAGCATCGACTTTCGCTATAGATCTACACTTGTAAGTGTTCTGGGATTTGGAATGGGGTGTTTCTATTCTTCTCAGTGAGATGGGACACAAAGTTTCTGGGAAGCCAGATTACCTTGTTTTGTAGAATTTATGATTTTTTTTTTTTATTATTTTTTTTAATTATTTTTTTCTGTCAGTGATGAATTTATATTTGAAAATCAATTCAAAATGCTCCATGAGTTTTACCACAAGTACCACACTGACTTGCTATTGCTCATGGTTTGTCAAGGAGAGTTAGCTCATACTAATACATACTAAATATACAGCAGATAATTACCTACACGCTTACTGTTTTCATACATAAACAAATAGTCAGTTAGAGTTGATTTTCAGGAAACCCTATGTAAAAGTCTCACCTGGAAGTTAATGGTCAATTTTCAGAAGATTCTGTTAGAACAAGAATTTGGAAGTTGTCTGAGACAAGTCTATGGAGAAAATAAGAACATACATATTATTGAAATATCAGCTATGGATTTAGAAGATGACAAGTTCCTCAAAGACAGCTTTTGGAATAGTCCTTCCTTCTGTTTCCATGATCTCCTTTATTCCACAAAGGCTCTGAGCTGCTTTTGTTTCTTCTTCTATTCAAGAATGGAAATGTAAAAAGCTTTAGTCTGTTTTCCTATCATAGTGTCAGAAGATTCTTCCACAGACAAAGCTTGGGGTATAAGTAAACAGGGAAAAACCAAGAGAACTTCATGAGGATGACACTTCTCAGTCCAACAAGGAAAGGATCCAACTAGTAAACCTTCTAAGAACAACTCTCAGCTGGTAACATCTGCATCAACAATAGAAACATAACAATGAAAACACTGACTGAAGACATTTCAGTAATAGCATTTTGTTCCTCAACTATGTTCTTTTATTCCGTGTCATTAATCCCACTGTCGTTAAGATTTCAAAAAGAAATGTTACAGACTAAAAATGTAGCTAACCACCAACGTATTACATAAAATAAAAACAATGACCTCTCCACCCTTCATGTCCCTTTTCTCTAGCATAAAAACACATCAAAGTAAGTCTTAAAAGATGAAATCAAAGCAAACTGTGACACCTGGGAAACAGTCATCTAGTACTTTGAAAACTGCAGTCATGATTTTTGGTGCAGAAAGGAGATATATTGCTAACTACACAATAAATAATTTAAGTACTTCTTATGTTTCAGTCACCCAGATATGCATGGCACTGTATTGCCATGACCTGATGACCATAATACCAATGAAACAAAGAGGACAAAGTCTCACAGTAAAATTTCTCTGTTAAATTTGTGTAACTCTTTTTAGGGATAGTCTCTCAAACCAGGTTTATAGACAGTTTAAAATGTTAGAGAAAGGAGGCCAGAACAGGGACAGTACAGCAGGGCAACGCAGACAGGTTTGCATCATGCTAAAAATGCTTAAAACACAAGCAAACTGCCAAGCATATACAAAACACATATTTCAGATCTCTTGGATTTATTTATAGACGGAAATAAAATAATTCAAAATACTGAGAAAAGCAATAGAGTGGACAACTTTTGATAACCCAGATGACAGGACAGATTTGTTGGCCACTCTCCAGTCTTAAAATTCTTTACATCCTCAGCATTATCCACAAGCATAGCTATCTTAGCAAAAATTGCTGTTGAATGCTATAGCACTGTTATAATCATATTATATTAATACTATATTATAAAGAACACAGAGTTCTTTAAATGCATATTCAGTGCTGCAGATGACACTTTTTTGTTTACCTCTGCTCCTAGTTCCAAGTGAGTCCCAGAGATGTTCCTGTCTCACTGCTTTCCTATAGTAAAAAACATTACATTTGTTTATTATCCAGCACACACCAAGCTAAAAGTTTCAGCTATGGATGATTTCAAAAGATTCCAAACCAGTTATTTAAGCTCTGACTCGGGCTTAAAATGAGAGGGACTAGGAAATGTGTTGGTGACCTAATGAAAGGTGTAATGTTTGCAGGTAATCTTAAAACTGAAGCGACCTAAGAAGCTGACAACTGGATCTAGGGCTCACTCCCCAGTAACAGTGATTTAATAATAAATGATAATATTATTAATAAAAAATATCTTAAGCTTTTAAACACTAGATTTTCTGTATGGAGTTTTTGGTCTAATGCTCTTTTCACATAAAGGGTCATTGTTATTATGAAGTCAAGCCAGAGATTGTTAGCATACAGAAGCATAATGGTAGTAACAGCCCTGGGAGTGGTGGTGCACAAGGATACCTCCCGGTAGGCCATGGGGTCCATCTCATTGAAGCTTCTACAAACTTCTTTGTGGAGAGTTTGGAAGACTGACTCAAGTCCTCTTATCTATGAGCCAATAAGAGGACAGAAGACATGCTCCACTGTCACTGGATCACTAATTTCATACTGAGTGCCTACTGCTACACTGTAGGAGTCCAAGAATGCAAGCGGTGCAGATCCAGTTAACATGTGGAACTCAAAGACATAGAGATTGACAGTTTTTTTATGTAGAATATTGAATGGATATAATTCAGTCCTCACTACCTAAGCAAGCTGCAGAAAGAAGTCCAGTGTATACTGTCTGAATCAGTGAACCAGATCAAATAGAAACTTTATTCAAATTAAAGCACTGAAACCACCATTAGAGCTCTTTCACACACTAAACATTATATTTCATATCTATTCTAAAACTGACAACTCTATTTTCTATTTCATACTAACAGGAAAAGGGAATCAGAATTTCTGGCTCATCACTGACTTTCAGTTTGTTCTAGCAGTGTCAATAATGAAGGTCTTTAGAGTTGGGTACCAATTACTTTAGAGTTTGTGTGAATTGACCCTTGCATTGTCATTCGTAGATTGAGTGACATGTTCTCATTTAGCTCCCAATTATGTTACATCTTTTCCCTGTAATGCCACACTGTATTGTTCCTGGCTTTTCCTACAAATTCTCCTCTCTTTAATGTTTCTATATTAATAAATTTACCATCATGAAAATACCAAACATTTAAAGGATTGTTGTTATTGTTCTTCCTAATCTCTAAACCTACAGTCTTTCAGTTTAAAACCATTACTGCTTTTCCTGTTGCTACGCTGCTTGGTAAATAGTCTTTCCCCATCTTTCCTGAAGGCACCTTGTGAGTAGTGAAACAATGCTCTAGGATCTCCTCAGTGCCTCCTCTTGTCTGCAATAAACCCCAACATTCTACTATTATCTCATAGAGAGATGAAATAGGATTTGAAATCACAAAAGAAAGGAAAACTACCACATAGGATGGGTGTTGAATATAATCCACAGCATGTAATACAATGTTTAGGAATTCTTTCAGTGTTTATTCCCACTACAACATTTATTCCATTAAACAGAGCGAGCAAGTACTATGGCACAGAACAGATGTATGTTATTGTCTTTGATCATACAATAAAACACATCTTGGTTCCATAACAAACTATTGGAAATATAATGAAACCAAAACAAAGGAGAAGTTTTCACTTACCAAATGGAACTGTGTAGAGCAGCTAATTGGACTGTAGTGTAAAATGCTGTAAGACGTAAGATCTAGCTGTAAGATGCAGCTAGGTTTATGGTTGTCAGAAACCAGCATTTTTCCCAGCCATGAAACTACTCAAGGTCTGCTGCATATTTAACCTTTTGGCATCTAAAGTTTCACCTCATGTAGCTTACATGGAAGATTATTATAGCTCTAATTGAGAAAGAAACTATATTAATCTTCTCTATATTCTCTTTAAAACCTGCTTTTAAGTTTTTAGGACATTTTATCTTCATCTAATTGGCACACATCAACAAGAATTTGTTAAACCAGTTAGGATGCAAATACATTTAGCAAGAATTCTAACTTCTGAGAAGATATGTACTTCAGTAAGGATTAGAATCCGAGAAGTAGTGGAAGAAATATATCTTCATTGCATTCCTGGTCTCACTAGAAGAAAATCAGTACATCCCGTATTCATTTGTTCAAGATGCTTAAAGTGTCAAGGTCCAGATAGAGTAATTTTAAAATGATTACTCACTTCTGTGAGCATGTTCTGAACTCCTACATCCTTTAATTAATCTTCTAAAGTCTTAGTGGTTAAATGTACATCTAAACTTCTTGGGAATTAAAATAAGTCCTTGATTGATTGTTAGTGAAGGTGTGATCTCTCTTCCAGAAGTATTCAGAGTACAAAATGTGGTGATTTGGCTAGAATATTTTCTCATATCTGGTATAGAAACTGCTTCTGGGCAGCCAAAATGTAAGTTATGTTCAGCAGAACCAAAGAAAACAAGCATCACTGTGTCACTGTGTGGAACCATAGTGCTGCTCACAGTTTCTGTCCTAGGCACTTAAATTCATCAGTTCACATGATGTTCTGACTAGAACATGCATCCTATGACTTTTGGATACCCCCTTAGTTTTTCTTATTAAACAATGAATCAGAACAAAACCACTCTCTTTCTTTCAGCGTGGAAGCAGTCAAACATAAGAAGATCCAATAACAGACATTGTTGTTGTTTAATTTTTTTCCTTTTACTGGAACAGTATTATCTTTGAAGACAGTAAAGTCTGATGCTGTAAATGATAACTTGCAGGTATACACAAATGCCAACCGAATTTAAGTTTGTTGTATATTTGGTGTTACATACTTCTCCATGTGCATGCATACAGAAATGTTTTAAAACTAATTTTTAAAAGTGTACAGATGTAGATCTGTATGTATGTGTTGCCAAAAATCTAGATGAATTTAGGATTGTGTGTACATGTATGGTTTCTGCTTAAATAAGCTTGGAAGCAGCTTATGGACAACACAGAATTTTGGTTACCCAAAATTCATAATGAAGAATCCTCACATTTCTTTATATTTTTTTCTTCCCATTCTTCAGCTTCCTTTAAGAGTTATCAGCCTCAGGATGAAAGCCATAAAATCTGAGTATCTAGAAAATAAAATACTAATATTCATTACAATGACAATACAAGAGCTATTGTTCCATGAAGAAAATTTCAGTTATAATAGAGATGCAAATATAAAACTACAGTATAGTTTATTTGTGTTTATAACCACAATGAGCTTATTGTAACCATAGTAACAAAAATAGCCTTGAAAGAAAGCATGTTGGGCATGATTTCATATACATATTGTATAGTTAGCATGGTTTTATTACAATCAGTATAAACTAAATGTAATTTGATAAGGGGGAAAAAATCAGGGCATTTTGGACAATGCCTAGTAGTTATACTGTTGAATGAACAGTAGAGGGATCTAGCTATTGAATGAGAAATGCTGTTAAAATTGTCTTGAAAATTATATATACAGAACCTTTAAAAACAATTTTTTTTCTTTTACTTTCCTTTACATCTGCAATAAATCCTGTTGTTTTAGTGGATCTACTTGGCTTTTAGAAAAACAAATTCCTCAACACTTTTACCTGACACTTCTTTTCATTAAAATATATTGAGTAGATTATTGTTTGAACATACATATTCTAGTCACATAAATGCTGTATTTGAATTTTACTCAGGTAGATAGCAGCTGTTCCATATCTGTAGGATGAACCTCCAAGGAGTGGTAAGGTTTACTGCCTCAGTTTCTTCCACTGGGAAGGAATCACTTATGGAAAATAGATGGTAAATGTAAGTGGAAAACTAAGTTTGACAATATTTGTATACTTTTGAGCTCTGTGGCAGGTGGGATCATCCTGAAGCACATTTTCCTTGTTCACTAGTTGGGAAACAGAGCAAGAGATTTAGTGGGCTAAAGTTTGAAAGTGACAACATTATATTTTCAACCTGAAATTCACAGGAGCCCTTCAAAATGCCACTTTATCTTTCTAAAATGATTTTCTTGAAAACCACCAGTGGAACTGTTGCCATATATTGACCCTTCATTCTGTAAAGATTTTTTATTTTTTTTTAACCAGCAATAGACATATTTGCACCAGCTGTTATTCTTTTCCTTTATTTTCAGTGGATAAGTCCTTCAGATATAATGCATTTTGGAAGAGTACAGCTGGGTGTCCATAAAAAAGCTTCCCACTGACGGCAGCATGAACACCAAGGTCTCCTAGGCAAGCGAACAAGCAGCATAAAACATAATCTGTGAGAAAGAAGTTCATGAATCAGCTACTCATAATCATGAGTAAAATGGGGAAATCTTTGAACCTTTTTAAAGTGGTGGCAGAGCTCACAACAACATTTGTGCTTCCTTGGAAAAAAAGAAATTTTGAATGAAAACTATCCCAAGATTTCCCTTCATGGATCATTTGTACATCAGTCTGCAGAATCATATGACATATGTATTCTAGGCCAGAACATCTACAGATAAAGTTTGTTAGATCAAGAACCAGTAACCAGCGATGAGTCTTTAAGCAGACAAACCTTGAACTGCAAAATGACTCTTAAGCACAGATGCTCAGTTGTTAATGTCTTATCAGACACATGATTTTAACCTGACAAAAACTGGTATATCACCAATTTAAGTTGGTCATTAATCTATTAAATCTTGGTTTCTTTTTACTCTACAAGCTTTGCTTGTTTATATAAGGTATTTTCCAGCATTTTCATTTGCTTTTTATTTGAATAAATCATTTTTATTTGTGCACATTTTCAGCCTAACCAGGAAAAATTTCACTAAGAAAAAGTAATTTTAAAACTGCAGTAAATGAGCAACTTCTCAGGTATTTATTATCTTTGGTCAACCCTTTGACACTTACTGTCAGCAGAACAGTAAAGCAGTCCCAGTCCCTTAGGTAATTAGCTCACAGTAGTAAATCAAAGCTCTCTAATTATTTCCATTCCCAGAATCAGCAATAAGAACATGCCTAAGTGTGTGTATGTGTGTTTTGGGGAATATGTGCACGTGCATGCGCAAGAGATGAAAATACTGCCAGTTCCAATCTTGCACATATTAACCACATTATCAGCCTCATCTTGCTTTATCCATCTTGCCTTATTGAAAACTTCTTAATTGATGAATGAGGACTTTATCAAGCCTGGCAGGAGTCATTATGTCTGTGATTTTCCTTGAAATGTATCTGTCATGCAGCTCAAAATTAAATAGCCAGTTTTGGACTTAACGAGAAACAGGGCAGTGACTTAAAGCACTCAGAAGAGAATGAATGATTAATACAGTTTATAGACAGAATAGCACTCTTTCTGTCTCATGTGCTTTTTGTATGTAATCTCCAGTGGCGTAGCTTTGGATGGATCTAATGAAAAAGGACTGGATGTTTTCCACCTTCTCTTCAGAGCATGCTGTACAATTTATCCACTGACAATATGTGCTAATGAAATGTCACCTTGGACAGCTTGCTAAAGGATTGATGGGCTGAAAGTTTTGCACTTTATTTAACTTTTGCAGGAAAAATGAATAAGTCCTCCAAATGATATAGAGTGATACAGAGACCCGTTATGGATTCCCACTCAGGAAGGAAGAGCTACTCTTCAATGTAAAAGGAGGCTATTGTAAAGAGCTGAGAAAAAAACAAATAATTACATGAAAAGTTGGGGTATATGGCTTCATTGCATCTGGAGACATAAATTGTAGATGATCTGCACAACTTTTAAAAAGATGTTTCTTCTATATTACAGCTGCCCTTCATGACATTAGATCAGCCTCACAAATCTAGCTCTGTTATTTCTCTGATTGAAATGTCATTTAAAAAGATCAACCAAATGCTGGCTCCAGCCTCCTTTCACACCAGTCCTTTCCCCTCAGAGTTGCACTCAGTGCTTTCAAACTGCATTGAGATCTGTGAATAATGAGTTATTTTATATTATATTGAATTTTACACACAGAAATTTTATCTGTCTGCACATGGAAAACATGATTTACTGCAATACAGTGGGGCAAGGATCACCTTTCATGCACCTCCATGGGTATGAAAAGAGTGAAAACTTGTTTCATTAAGCATGCTCCCAAATGTTTAACAACAGAAGAAAATCTGTGTTAAACTATTCAGCTGGCTACCTCAAAAACAAAAGTAAGGAAGACAGTACCTCATCTCATTTTGCTGAAGAGACTCGATTCAGAGAAGGTAAGCCTGCACTGGGAAAGGGATCTGGAGTATTTTTTTTTACCAACAGAAAAGTTCTCTTTAAAGGCTTTTTTGAAGCCAGCAACAGTGCTGTGCTTGTGCTGGGGAGCTGGCAGCTTGTGAGTGAACTCCGAAGTCAGCAGGGTTGAAGCTGGCACCAACACCCTACCAACATATCATCACCTGCCATTAATATCTGCACCTGACAATAAGCTTTAAATTGTTTCACGGAGGGCAGAAGCTAAGTTTCACAGCTCATCCCAGGTTAGTAACCATTGCTGTTGCCCACTGAGAGCAGAGTGGTTCAATGAGTGAGCACTGCCCACGCTGCCTGGGGAGGGTAGCAGGGATTCCAGCTGTGCAAGGTGTGAGCAAGTGGATGAGCTGCTCAGCCTGGTAGTAGAACTCAAGGAGGAGAGGCTAAGAACCATCAGGGAGTGTCAGTGGGAGATTGACTGATGGTGTGACTTGCTGGTGTGCCAGAGGGAAGGGGGCCAGGGAGATATTCCCAGAAAAGTGGTGGACCCCCTACCCTGCCACAGGAGGACAGACATGTCTGATGAGGAGGGTTGGAAGAGAGTCCCGACTCAGCATCATGGGTGCTCCCCCTGCCTGCTTTGCTCGTGTTCACCGCTCCATCTAAGCAACAGGTTTCAGACACTGGAAATTGAAGGAGAGGTGAGTGGTGAGATGATGGAGGAACTGCCTAAGAGGGAGCCTAAGGTGAGGCAGTCACCCCCACACCTTCAGAATTCCTTTGCCAGGAAAGAACAAAGGGTGGTTGTAGTAGGCAACTCTCTTCTCAGAGGAACAAAGGGCCCTATGTGCAGACTGGACCTGAGCCATTGGGAAGTGTGCTGCCTTCCTGGGGTACAGGTCAGTGACATAACCAGGAAACTGCCAGAGCTGGCTAGTTGAAGGAGGGGGAGCTCAAGTGATTTTTTTTTGTTCTATACCTTCAGGGGAAGTGAGGGACAGGAAGTAGGCTTGGGAAGAACAAGCAATGAATAAATAGCTCAGAGGCTGGTGTCAAACCAGAACTTCGGGTTCTCTGACCATGGGACAGTTTACTCAGCCCTTGGCCTGCTGTCCATCCATGGAACCCACCTATCTAAAGGGGACAATGAATCCTAGCATGGGAGCTAGGGGGGCTTATTGGAAGAGCTTTAAACTAGTATGATGGGGGAAGGGGAAGAAACAGGACTCACCAGAGATGAGCCTAGGGGGATGGTGCTTGAGCTGAAGGTGAGGCAGATGACTCGGCTGAAGTACATCTACACCAATGCATGCAGGATGAGCAACAAGCAGGAGGAGCTGAAAGCCCTTGTGCAGCAGGCTGTGACCTAGTTGCTATTACTGAAACATGGTGGGACTGCTCCCATGACTGGAGTGCTGTGATGGATGGTTACAAGCTCTTCAGAAGGGATAGATGAGGAAGGAAGGGTGGTGATGTAGCCCTTTATATTAAAGACTTTTGATTTTGAAGAGCTTGGGGTTGGGAATGATAAAGTGAGCCATAGGGGAAGACCTGTGTGGATGAACTGGGAACTACTGTTGGGACACCAGAAGAAAACGTCTATGTCCTCTGGAAGCACGGACAAGCTACTTGGGAAGATTACAAGGAAGTTGCTAAGGTATGCAGGGGGGAAGTTAGGAATGTAAAAACCCAACCTGAACTCAGATTGGCCACTTCAGTAAAAGAGAATAAGAAATCCTTTTACAAATATATCAGTGGTAAGAGAAGAACCAGGGAAAGTGTCCATCCTTTACTTGATGTAGTGGTGAATGTGACCACTAAGGATAAGGAGAAGGCTGAGGTTCTCAATGCCTTCTTTACATCTGCCTTTAATAGGCAGATCAGTTATTCTGGGGCACTTTATGCCCTGATCTGGAAGTCTGGGATGCTAGGATAGGGAGGCTCTTCAAAGGGATCTAGACAAGCTGGAATGCTGGGCTGAGGTTCAACAAGGCCTGAACAACTTCTTGAAGGGAGGCTGTGATGAGGGGCTTGGCCTCTTCTCCCAACCAACAAGCAGGACTTGAAGAAATGGTTGCAAGTTGTACCAGAAGAGGTTTGGACTGAATATAAGAAAGACCTTTTTTTCTAAGAGAGTGATCAGGCGCTGGAATGGCTGCTCAGGGAGGTGGTGGACTCGCCGTCCCTGGCAGTGTTTAAGAGGCAGGATGAGGAGCTAAGAGATACGGTTTAGTGGCTTACAGTAGCTACAGTAATGGGAGGACAGTTGGACTTGATGATCTTGTAGGTCCTTTTCAGCCTTGTGATTCTATGATTCTATGATCTCGTGATGCTATGCCCAAGGCTCTGCAAAGCTTTTAACAATAGTGCTATTTCTTATTACTAATGTATAAAGTCTTTGAACATTCATATACAACTGTGTTACTTAAGGACTGAACTACAGAAGAGCATTTCCTCTGAAGGCTACTGCATGACAAGTTAAATATAATTTTTATCTTACAGCATTTTTTATGAAATTATGTCTTCCATCTGTATTGCATTTAAAAATAGAATTAAAACATTTTAAAATACAGGCAGTGTATCTATGTCATCTTCATGTAATTCATGCTATTATGCAGTCTCAGTTCCACCTAATATAAAAGGAAATGCTTAATAAATAATTCTGTGACTATACTGCATCCAATGAAATCACACAAAGACAGAATTATGGCTGCCCTAAGTATAGCTTTATTATTACTGCAGTAAATCAAGTTATACTAAGCACGAAAACAGACATCAGCAGTATCAAGAGGAATCTGGAAATCAGACTTCAACCACTACTGCAAATCCCAAACTTTAAGGAATATAGAATAAAATACATCATAACAAGCTTGGGCTCAGCTGACAATCCTTACTTGTTCCTTTACTGTCAGAGAAACCCATTAGCATCATGGTTTCCTTCAGAATGTTCTCATTCACACTTCTGTGGAGTTCCTGCAGAACTAAATGAGAATGCTAGTTGCCTTCCCACAGATGAAAAAAGAAGCTGTAATGAAAGAGTAGCTGTTTCAGTCAAGAGCTAAATACTCATCTGTAGGGCAAATGAGGGCAATGACAGAGCCTTTATTTGAGAAATAGGCACTACAGGAAAAGATATCAAAAGGAATTAACTCACCCCTCCTGGTAACAGTTTGGAGAAAAGAGATGAGCTGAGGCTCAAGACTGTTACACTGTATGGTTTTTTTGTTTGTTTGTTTGTTTTTGTTTTATTTTTAGAGTTTGTTAAATATATTTTTCCAGGTATACCACCAGATCTTTCCTGGGTTTATCTTTGTCCAGCAGTGGGTACACTGTTAGCCTCCCCTCCCACTACTAAAATCTTCCTATATGTGCCTCATGCACCTTGACTTGGCAGATGTGCAAACGTGCAAACCATGCAAACGTAGTGACTGACAACACAAAGAATCCCAGCATATATCAGTGATAAGAGAAGAGCAAGGGAAAATGTCCATCCTTTACTTGATGTAGTGGGGAATGTGACCAATAAGGATAAGGAGAAGGCTGAGGTCCTCAACACCTTCTTTACATCTGCCTTTATGTCCAGAATTCAGGATCTTGTCCTTCACTGAGAGGACAGATCTGAAAAGGCATATGGGATTCCATGAGAGACACGACTCCTGTTACAGACAATGTAGATCAAGTAGTCCATCAACCTCTAGATCAAAGAGCCCTTCTGGAGAGACATACAGAACAAGAAGCAAAAAGCCTGGTGGAAAATGTGAAATTCAACACTTAGAGAACACAGAGAAGGGGAGAACCAGTACGGAGAGAAAACATCTCAACATCCAGTGACCACTGGATGTGCTTAGCGCAGTGCCCAAGGGCCTCAGAGCTGTGGCCTACTTGGCCTCTCGTAGGCCTCAGGAAGATACTGCTCCGCACCCAGAGTGCCTCCCACCTTCCTCCTGAGTACACATGACAGCCCAGGTTTAATTGTATGATAGGGTTGAAATGGATTTCTCAGTACAGATATTGGTTGCTATAACTACTGCTTATCTTCCTATGATCCCTTTTCTTATTCAGTTTCCATCCCTACAAAAATTCAGAATCCTCCTACACAAGTGCAGCATCAAGATATGGGCACTGTCTATGTGATGCACATTCACCACATAGGACTTCACTGACCCAAGCACAGAGACTTTGCTGCTTCCCAAAGTTATGATTCCAGAGAGCTAGCAGCAGCATTGCCACCTGCAGATCACTTGGTGGGAGCCACAGAATCATAGGAAATATCTACTAATTTTTAAACTGACTTTTATGTGGGCTTTCATGGATAGAAGGAAGAAGGAAGGAAGGGAGAAAGGAAGGGAGGAAGGGAACAGAGGAATGGAGGAGAGGGAGTGTAAGGAGGGAGGAAGAGAGGAAGGGTCAGTAAACTGACTAAATGCAATTTCAACTTGAACACTCAGGCAGCTGAATACATGGGTGTAGAATGGGAAATACCAAGAAACTTTAATACTAAATTAATGGCTGCTTCATACCAGAGGACCTTTAAAGCAAACTTATTACTTCAGTATAACATACTGAAATTTATTTTGAATAGTGATGTACGTTAAAAAATGCAGATTCAGACCTGGGTAGGAAGTCTCTGGTCAGTTCCTTCCTGATTCTTATCCTGTCATCAAATTTTTTCCAAATATACTATCACAGGCCTTCAAATGTAGTAAAAAGAGATTTGTCATCAATGTCATATCTCAAAGGCAATGCAAATGATGGCTTGCGTACAGGTGCTAAATTAGTAAAGTTTGTGATAATTACTTCATTCTGATCTGTTCATGCTGGGTATTCTGCTACCTAATAAATATATTATCAGGCACACTCAATGTAGTTCACCTTGGTGAATATTAATAGCATTATTAAAACACAATTATAAAACATCACACATAGCTGGCAATAGCTATGAACATCTTGTTTTATGGAAATTTTCAAGGTCTTCAACCTCTTAAATGGTTTCATTTAAGAGGCAAGTTGTCAATTTCAAGAGTCAAACACTGTTGATACATATACTTGCACTAGAGCTGACTAAAATTTTCGGATCTTTTTTCTTAGATGAAATGTATTCTTTTACACTGGGAGAAGTATTCTTCCGACACTCATATGCTAAAAATGTTCAGTACAGATCTCCTCAGGTGATACATTTGGATTAATATTATCAGCTTTCATTTTTATTTTTATTTTTTATGTAAGCCAGCAATTTATAAAGAAGTGTAAGGGTGAAAAGTTTGTTACTGAACTAGAACCAGTGTCTTGCTTTCTGCTTACCTTCCTGAGCACATCATTCAGTAGTGAAATTAACCAGAACAGAATCAAGCAATAAATGGTGTGCTCATGTTTCATGTTAATAGTTCTAACAGATTGATAACCAATCTCTAATGCATCTAATGAAGATCTTGAGAATGCTACTCTAGTTTTCAATGCTCACAGAACTGAAGTTTTCTAAAGCAAAATTTTGCCTATGTGGAATTTGCAAAATTTTGAATAAAGATTAAGTTTTGAAAGCAGTAATTTCATGGTTGTCATGAAGATTGTAAGAAACAACCTTTGAAATCCTATGAAGAAAGGTCGTCATTAAAGGTTGTCATGAAATATCAATAATCTATAATCAAAAAGCACTATGGAATGGGAAAGACAGTAAAGTGCAGCTGTAGCAACAAGAGGCCTGTGTCACACAGAGCTTTTACTCTCAGGGCTTTCAGAACAGCAGAGGGAAATGCATTTCATATACTAACACAGGAATGCTGACAGATTCTGGGTAAAGCAGCATATCAACACGCTGTAAAGACAGTACACTGCATTCTCACTCTGACTTAGGCCTGGGACTCAAGTCTACATCCTGGTTCATTACACCCAACTCCCAACCTTTCTTTAGAAGACAATATGAGTATTCTGACAACATCACTGGTAATCAAAAGAAGTAGCAAGCAGGCACAGGAACAAGAAAGCGAGAAAATGATCATCACTTTGAGGCTAGAGTGCAGGGTCTAGTTCTCTGATACCAACAGGAAAAAAAGAAATCTTTAATATCTTTCTGTGCAGATCAAGCACTTGAACTTAGCTTGGAAAACTATCAAGCAGGGAGCCTCAATTCTCCAGAGACTTGATTCTGCCAACCTACTTCCACTAAGGAAGAACTGCAACAAACTCTTTTCATGTTGTACTCACCCTTTCTTTCATGCTAAGAGCCAAGAGATTCCAAAATGCAAATCAGGAGTGTTGAATGTACTTCCCTGGGCTGTTTCAAGCTGCTCCTGCAAGTAGCTGTGTTCAGCTATATTTCAGAGAGAGGAACAAAGCGTCAGCCATTTGAACTCTGAATTTGTTGACAGTCTTCCCACTCACTGGAATGAAAGCTGGGTGCTACTTAGGTTACTGGGAAGGACACCATGAAATTAAATGTGTAGAGAGAGGAAAACAAAGGGATGGGGTTTGGAAAAGCACAGATCATGTCCTGCACTGGTGACAGCCCTGAGAAAGGACTCATTTTAATGACTCAAGTAAACTACTACTAGCATCTGCACATAGCTAAAAGAAATGTGTTTGTGGGAAACTGCTCTGTAGCTGGAGAATTGCAAGGTAAGGCTGGATCAGGCCCTGGGCAACTTGATCAAGCTGTGGTGTCTCTGTTCATTGTAGGGGAGCTGGCGATCAGAGGTTCCTTCCAGCTCTAAGTATTCTATGATTCTATGATTAGAAGTCTCCTTGCTTTCTGTGAATAACCTTGCTTATCCTGACAAGATATTTTGTTGTCTTCCACTGCTATATATATATATGGCCTTTGTGCTAAGGGGTGCGGTGGACATCTTGCTGGGCTGCCACCACCACCAGGATCTGCTGGAGATAATTCGAGGGCAGACACTCTACTGGCCCACTACCTGTACCAAGGACTTGGAAGACACTGTACCAGCTGGCCACCCCTGGTAGTGTAAGTACCTCTCTATTAAACTGAGGTTAACTTGCCCCCATGTACTTTCTCTGGGATCAGTACACCTTGCACAGAAGCTCTGCACTTTTGCATTATGGATGTTAATGAAATGTTAAGTTAAAAATGATTCTTATTCTGCAATTGAACTAATGGACGGTTGTTTATACAGGTGATGTTTGTGTATTTAGAAGTGACACATGAGAAAAGGAGATGTTCTAAAGAACAGAGAAAGCATTCATTCAAAAACAAAATCAAACAACAACAACAACAAAAATAAGTGTGAGCCTTCAGAAGTGCCAGAAAAAAAAATAAAATAAAATAAATGGCTCTGGTTTTAATAAAAGAATAAGAAATTTCTTTAACTTCAGGCAGCAAAAATAGCTTATGTCTCAAAAGCAAGGATTGTCGGGTTAATGAAGGAGGGAAAGAGAGTCAAATTCTCAAAGTAAACATTCTGCAAAACAATTTTGCACCATATTCTCAGATGTCCAAAAATTCAAATACATCAGAAGTCAAAACACATAGTTACGGCAGAATGCAGTATGGAGCTGTCTGTTTCCACATAAGTATATAAAAGATGTAAATTGCTTTCATTGCAGTTTCCTGTGGTAAGGTGAAACCTCTGGAAAGACACATTTGTTCATGACAACCAGAAAAGCATCCATAAATACATTTTGAGGACAGAAACTACATAGCTAAAGAACCTTACAGCAGCAATTACAGTTTTCAAGTAATTTGGATTACATAGAGGCAAAGCAGCCAGCCAGGTAAGTAAAAAGCCCAGTGAGTATTACAGTTTACAGTGGATACGCAGGGAATACCAGGGTGCAGAAAAATAACTGTATGATTGGTACCCCCCCAATTTTAGCAAAAGTGTAAGATAAAAACACTGAAGAATACTCTAAGACCCCTGCTGAAGGTGGAAGTCTGGGAAAGGCTCAGAAGAGGGAAAAACAAGCTGTGTGTTGGAAAATTTGTTGCAAAATCGTATATTCAGAAGAAGGAATAACTCCAAGTGAACTTGTATGTTCAGTTGTACAGATATTTTAAATGAACACGTACCAAATTGAACCTTGGCCCATTCGTACTGTTCATAATTCAGGCGGCATACATACAGTCCGAATTTCTTAGTCAAAGCATTTAGTTCTTGGGCTTGCTTTTTTGTATTGTTTTGTGTTTTTTTACCACTGTAACCTATAGAGTCTCTACTAAGTCAGAGTTTCTGATAGTAGAGGTGTTATTGGCAATAGCAGAACAATTTTTTTTCTCAGTATATCGCTAAGTATTCCAAAGTTTCAGTGTAATTGATAAATGATTAGAAATTAAATAAATATCCCAGCAAATTTTCATTCAGGTCAACATTTAGTATGAATCTGGAAAGACTGTAGAGTTTTGCTGAATTCCTTACATAGCCCAATTACTAAAATGTTTCCCACTGACCTTTTCAGTTATTTCTAGTAATAGAAAAATGTATTTTTCCAGACCTACAGAGTGTGTTCTAAATATTAAGTCAAATGTTTAGAAGCCAAGATTACTGTAGAAATTACTTAGCTATATAAAGGATTGTAGTTGCCCTGCAAATTAATTTCTGGGTATATTTCCCTATCTCTCTAATGCTTAACTTTATTTTCTTCTACTGAAATGCTATCGTCTTATCTATCAAAATATCAGATAGCATACACATCCCTCAGGTTTCCATTCTGATATGTATTCTCCAGGTTTGCACTTTCAGCCCATCCAAAGCTTTTGCATTTCCTTTGTCTTCTTTTATGGCATGTTCCCCACTATGGCAGTCCATTGCTTAGTGTAATCAGATCTGGAAGAAATTGAAAAGAACTTCACCTCAAGCAGCAGGAAGACTTGGAAGTCATTGGCACTTATGCGCAGTAAACAAAGATTTCATGCAGACCTGTGCAACTGCTTATGTTCTGACTTTATGCTGAAATTTAGGAATTCTCTCAAATTTCCCAAGATTTTTTCAATCACAGTCAACAGAACAACCTTTAAAATAGGAAAAAAACCCTGGCTTTCACACTTAAGCAAGAGTAACTTGCTACACAACAGAGATGGAAAAGCCATGTCTTTTGTAACCAGTTCAGAACAAGAAAAGAATCTATAAGATATGCAGCATCACAAACATGGCATCACTTTGAAATGTGCAGATATCACAAAGAAAAACGATCATCAGTGTGGATCATAATAACCTGAATATTAAATAACATATCCTTACTGCTCCCCAGGCAAACAGGAAAAAAATTGAACCGATATGGACTATTTTTGTAACAGAAATAACTGGAGAAAGTCCGGAGGAAGGTAAGAAAGGAAAGAATATAATTCTGCAAGATAAGAGCTTGGGGAGGATTTTAAATTTGGGCTTGCTCAAATAAAGAGAGGAAGGAAAACAAACAAACAAACAATTTTTTAGTTACATATAAGGTAGCTGCATAAAAATGAATGAATGAATAAATAAATAAATAGGTGGGAAGTGGTGTGTGTTAGGAGTTAACCCATTCTGCTCAGTCACAGGAACATAAACTACTGAATCCCTTGCACTCACAAATCCAACTCTGAGCAAAATTCCACCCACAAAGTAGAATGCAGTGTTTTGCAAAAGTCCTAGCTCAAAGCTCTTGGAAATAAACCTGCAAACACTTAGAAAACTAACACAGACTTGCTGGTCTTGGTCAACACAGTTTACATTCAGACAGGCTATTTAGTTACAGCAGTGTTGCAGTGGTATGTGAGATGGCTTCAACTAACAGGTCACCAATAACAGAGGTGCCTATGCATTGTGCTCTGTTACGTAGTTCCATAGTTCCATATGTCCTCCAAAGTCAGACTTCCAAAAAAGACTAATGTTAGATCATCAGCTTTGCAAAGAACCAACCCCAGAGTAAGCAACGCCACAAACATTACTAACCTGGTATTGCAGTTAGCCCAACAAGTTCCCAATCCATAAAAACAACAACAAACACTGTCTCTTCTCAAAGTATAATCTTCCCCAAATCAACACTGACTAAAAAATAAAATAAAATAAAATAAAATAAAATAAAATAAAATAAAATAAAATAAAATAAAATAAAATAAAATAAAATAAAATAAAAACCTAAGAATAAACAAACAAAAATAAAAAAGACTATGTTCATGTTTGTTAAAATTTCAAGCTGTTTTCTGCTGTTTTCACTCTGTTGCCATTTTCTAAATACAGCAATTCATTTGCATAGTAATTACAAAGTTTTCCAAATAGCAGTAATGCCTAGAAGAAAGATGTGTACTACATTTCAACTACTTTGAAAAGTGTTCAATCCAAATACGCCGTATAGACTCCAAAAGCTCAGTAATATTTGTATTTTAAGAAGGTAAAACCTCTTCCCTAGTCTACTGTGAAAGTTCTGCTCTTCAACAACATCCAAAGCCCTATTCATAAATACTGATTAGGCACTATTTCACTGCAGGGTGCAGTATTACTAGCACAGCTCCATTCCCAGGGCCAAACTGGAAATGTTAGTATAGTAAATCAGGCCAAATGTCCCTGCAATACCACAGATGAAAGATCATCTTTAATAAATAGATGCTAACTAGGGACTCAGCTCATTTTATTTTTATTTTGTAGCGTCAAACACCAGAGACTGATTTAAGGCAAAAAAGCCATGGGCAAGGAATGTGTAATATGACTGTGCTATTTAAAGGAGAAAGAGCTTGAAGTTTCAGATCATTTGCAGCATCTTTGGCTGGCAAAACACCAAGTAAGGGGATCCAAGAGATGCTTAATTCTGCAAAATAATGAGACCCATGTTGTATGCTACCTTCTGAAAAGTGCTGTAAATTAACCACTTTTACAGCTTGTTATGAGATGCTATTGTACACCTTCAGAGTTCTTTGGCCTTTGGAATAGTGCCTCATGACACCCTCTTAAGCACAAAAATGTATTAAATATGCTATAACTTTTGGTGTAATTTTAGAATAAAGAAACAATATAGAAATTAGAGTCCATTGACCATCAGTCATACGTTATTCATGAAAGTTATGATCTTTAAATATGTAAATAACAGTTCTCTCCTTTTTTATTTATTTATTTTTAATTTTTTAAGTACTTGATGAGGAAAAGACATACTTTATCCCAGGACTTTTGAGAACAGTTGTAGTATCAGAACCGTTCTGCTGCCTTTGTGGCAGCCTTACCTTTAGGAAGGCACTGGCAGTCACTTTTGCTTGAAACATGAAGGATTTTCAAATGTTTGGCCACCAGAGAGATTATAATGTCCTTAGAGGCCACAAGATGTCCAGTCTCTACAGCAGCATTCCTTTTAGACAGAGCAGGTAAAGCAGTCATTGCACACTTCTCCTTTCTGATAAGCTTCTTTCAAAAGAGACCACTTTCAGAAAGGTCATCAAAGATGCTGGTAAACAGCAATTTCCAGAAATGTCCTACAGGAGACATGACAGATGGGTTTATTCTTTTTTTTTTTTTTTTTTTTTCTTTTCAGCTGGAGGTTACCTAATATAAAATCATCCATTTGCTTCTCCTTGATTTGAGGAAATCACCCTAGATTTGCAGAGGGAAAATACTGCAGGACTCCAGAGCAGCTACTTGTGCATACTTTTTCACTCTTTGACTTCATAAAAGGTACCTGCCATATTTGGAAGCATTATCTTCAGTGAAGGATAATTAAACATGTGAGTTCATGTTGAGTGCTATGAGAGCACGCTCATTTGGCCAAAGGAATCTCTCTCAAGGCAAGGGGTGAAGATTCCAGAGAAGATATTCTGCCTGTATATCACTCTGCTCAAGTTCCCAGACTTCACTGTAGGCCTTACAAATTGTCCTAACAGAAACTGGAAAAGTCTTTGCTACACCGAAGTAGTAGTACACTAAATTAAACCGTCTTACTCTAGTGAAACTCATGCATGATCCCAAGTGAGTCTTTGGCTCGTGGAGTACTGTGACAACCTTCTTCTTATGTCAAACTGCTTTACTAACAATCATGGTCCCGATGGACTGAAAATAACAGAAGAAATTCTTGCCAAAGATTTGTTCTTAGAACGGTGCATTGCTTTTACCACTCATGGTGTTTCTGACATCCTGACAGGTCTCTTAAGACAACTCTCTAGAGAAAAAGGAAAAGAAAGAAGCATTATATGAGTCAAGAAAACAGGCTGTTATAATAAAGATGAGTAAATACAACCAACCACAACAGGTCATTCTGTTTCATATGGGAGTTTCATAGCACTGTGCTGTGCAGTATATCAAATACATTGCAGTGCATTGTGCTGGACTTACACAGAATGATGAAATTTCCATAGTGAGTTAAGCACAAGCATGTGGTCTTATCTATATAAAATTCATTTTCCTTTTAATTTTTCTTCACATCAGAAATCTCAGTCCAGCAGAATAAAGCTTCTTTCATAGAATCAGAAAATAATTGAATCAAAGAATCATAGAACCATTTAGTTAAAGAATCATATATATTTATATATATAAATATATATTGTTTCCTTTCTAAATAATGGTGAAGCTGAAAGTACTTTTCAGCAGCATCTATGACAATTTTTGTGTCATCTTCTGAAAATCAGTGATAATGGAAAAGAAATAAAAATAAACAAAAAACACACAAAAAACAAAGCAAAGAAACCTACTTGTTATGTAGCACTTTGACTGCGAGAACAAAGAGATAATTTTTGTCTGACAGCTGCAGTTGTTTGTATGAACTCTGTGCAACTATCTTAAACTTTTTCATGGATCAAAATAGACTGTGGTGATGGTGAATGGAAAACTGTCATCCCTGCAACCTTTTCTCCAGTGCCCATACTGGAGTACATAACTCCATTTTTTTATTAGTACACTGTCTCTCTTCTTTTATTAGTACACTGTCTCTCTTCAAACAGAATTATCCTCCAGATCCTACAGACAAAGATTTCATATAAGTCAGGAAAGCAGACTGTGGTGAGAAAGAGTATGATCTCTAAATAGTAAGAGAGCACTGAAATTCTCTGGCTCAGTTTACCAGCATATAACTCAAAATATGTTGTTTATCACTGGAAATGCTTTTCTCATCAATTTGAGAAATCTCAGCTAAAGGATGAGCTAACTTAGTGATTCTAAGGTGCTGTCACAGTGTCACCAAACAGATAAAAACTGCTGCAAAGCAGTATTCAGAACACAAAAGGTGTTGCATATAGCCAAAGTTGACTCATTCTTGTCCCCTAATGAATGTGCATGAAAATCTCATTCTTTTTTCTACATACAGAGGAATCAGTGACAAAATCACTGATGATTGATTTTGGAACGGCTCCCAGCTGTGTCTGTTGTTCCTCTCTTCCACTATTCCAGCTAAATGGAAGCTTCTAAAGTTTTATGCCTGTGAAAACCACTTGAAAACCACAGGCTGTGGGTATGTTCCATAATGGCATGCACAGTGAACACAAATATATCATGCACTCATATATATGAGAGAGGAAATCACTAGCAGCTGCTGCTGCAGTACGTTTTGCTACTGCTAACTATGCATACACAACAACTTAGGAAGTCTATAGAAGGCCGTCCAGCCTGCTAGCATAGCTTATGTGAGCAAAGGTATCATCCATCCATCTTCACTGGAATTGAACTACTGCTTCTTCTGCTTTAGCAAAATGTTATTCTCTTCAATGTTATTTGCACCGTAAGAAAATAAGCATTTACCAAAAACGTATATTTAACAGAATTTTTTACTGGACTTGATAATAAAAGATAAATTCCAGTATGTTTGAAATTTCAAAGGATAAACAGTAACAGTCTTGGCATTGCTTTTGTTGGCATTTGGGTAAATTCATTATATAACGAGTCCTTGGTTGTCCCTAGCCAAAACCTTGTTGGATAGGTTCATTTACAATGCTCAAACAAAATGACCTTCCAATCTGGCTTAGAGGCCCCTTGATTGCTATAAATGTGACCTGACATTTCTTTATGGGCAAAATATTAGATTATAGCAAGGAATACAATAACATAATTTTATTTTGGAGTCTAAGTGAAAGTGATGGTCAAACAGATTAAAATGTAAAATTCCTTTATAAAATTAAGTTATTTATGATCTGATGTAAACCCCTTGTTTTATCTGCCAGATAATGTGATTATTTTATATGGTGTAGTAGATGCATTCACTGGTGATTCTGACAAAACTGAAATACTATCATTGCCAAGGGAGTGTCAAGGGCTTCTGAGGAAAGTCTAAACTTCAGAAGATTTAACTTCTACTTTCTAGACTTCTAAAGATTTATCTTTAAATAACAATTGGGTGTCTGTTGCTTTTTTTTTTCTTTTATTTTTCTTTTTCTTTTCTTTTTCTTTTCTTTTTTTTTTTTTCTTTTTAAAATGGTACATTAAGATAATTTCTTTTTCATGTACAACACCATTCAGAATCCCCAAGTTTCTGGAAGTCTTTTTACAATATCAACTTCTAAAATGACTAAATGTTTTATATTTTCATTATTTCATCAGAAGTTTCAGCTATGCTTCTAAGTGTTTGCAGTTTTGTGCCTGCAGTTAACTGGATTTCCTGGAAAGCCCAGATACAATTGACAATAGTTAGACATCTAGACAATTTGTAACTAACTCTTATTTGGTAACTAAACACCCAAGTGCTGTAATTTCTAGTAAATGAAATTGCAGGGCAAAAAATAGAAGTAGTTTTTAAAATTGGGTCCAAGGTATGTGATGTACTTTTGAAATTCTTTGCTTACTCTTTGTAACTTGTAGGAGTATCACCACATTAAAATTTATAAGAAACTCTTTCAGCTGCTTGATTCTCCTGTAGATTTGGTCAGGCTTATACATGAAAAGTATGCCGAGCTTAAAACAACTGTTTCCCCAAAGCAAATAAATAATATTTGTGATGAAATCTTCCCAGTTCTAGCTTTTTAATTTATATTGTTTGTTTGCTCCACTTTTGATGTATGAGCAAAAATTTATAAGAAAGCAGAAGCCAAGGAAGTTAATCATGTCCAAAACTGTGGTTTTCCAGAAACTCCAGAAACTTTCTTCTGCTAATTCACTACCAACCCTGAGAGAAGTCTGGAGACTTTTCTTCTACTAATGAAACCGATATGCACAAATAACAAGAGAAACAAAACAGAACAAAACAAAGCTGCCAAGAAGAAACTTCAAATCCTGAGCACTAAGATTAGGTCATCTTTTGTCAGTTGCCCTTTTCCCACATTGGTTTAATGACATGAGCAAATGTTTTCAAATATTAAACACTGTAAAAAAAATAGAAGAAAATAAGAAAATCAGGCCAACATAATTGTTTGTTTATTTCAGCCAAGCACAGAAAATTCTTGCTGCTTCTCTGAACTGTTATCTCTGCGTGAGTAACTCTTCTGTCATGACCCTGTAGGTAACCAAGTATATTATCTGTCTCTATATAATGACTATACAAAAAAAACCCACCAAACTCTTGATTTCTAGCAGTGCAAGAGGTTTCATGTTCTCCCAACTAGGATAGCTTATATTACCACATCAGTTTTTGGTTCTGACAAATGCGTTATTTTGCTAGGATTGCAAAAGCAATGACAGGCACTGATCTCTGCCACTGTCCCATTTGTCCAGCATCAGAGCGCAGATGAAACTGTTGGTCCAGAAAGCAAAGCTCCTGCTCTGTGCTACTTCCAGCCCTGGGCTTTGCTTCTCTCTTTCAAACACTGTCATTCTTCCTAAGGAAACGTGTTTGTGTCAGCAACCTTGTAAAGATGGGAACCATGGAGGTTTGGCATGTCCATGTGTGATCTTTTCATTACATATGTAGATGGAAATGTTTGCAGTGTGAATGTGTTATCTGTAGTGGTTGGGGTCCTGCTGCAACAATTCAGTGCTTTAGCTGAAAATAATTTATGTCTTCTAAATGGAATATAGTGTAGGTAGACTTTCTGCTTCAGCTTTCTATTTTTAAAACCAATTTAAAAATCTTTGTGTTTCAATTATTAGCAGAAAAATCTCCATTCCCAAAAATATTCTATTTCTATGATATAGTGCATAAAACTTCAAAGATTTCCATATACGACTCTAATCAGTCAAAGTAATAGCATCACACACAATTTTCCATTCTGATTGAAATTACCACAGGAGAAAAATGGTTTTAGTATTAAAAGCATGGGTCAGCTTCCTGTTTTATTGTAGACTGTCATTTGTAAAGGCTATGTAGTCATTAGCACAGTGACAGACTAATAATTAAATTAGATTGCTTTTTAATGTTGTGACACAAAAAGTAACCATAGTATTAGTTTTATTTCCTCCCTCTGCATTAGTAAAGGTTATTCCCAACTTCTTTTTTACTTTTTTTCCCCCTTCTTTTTTTTTCTCTTAACATTAGGTCAGCAGACTCAGAGATATAAAACAAGTCCAGGACAGCTAATTAACATTTCCTAAATGAAGAAACAGTTATAATGAAATGCATAATGAATAGCCCTTTTTTTTTTTTTTTTTTTCAGAATTTGGACTTCAGCATGAGATTCACATTAGGCAAATGAGAAGCTCCTTTGATAAAACAGAAATTATAAGTTAGTAACTATATTGGTAAACAAAACAAAAATCAAATTTCAAATTTAAATGACAAGATTTTGTTCCTAACAAAACTGTACATAGGAGGCTTTAGAAAGAATTAAGAGTCGGTACAGTGCAGGCTGTACAATAATGGCAGCACTCTAGGTATTTCTTACACTCTTTCAGTATTTTAGGTCATTAATAAGTCTTTGTGGACAAGCAGTTTGGAACAAGTGCTTAGGCAACATATTTACAAGATGATCTCATTCATGGAGCCACAACTGTTTCCTCTGCTCTCTCTTGCCTCAGAGGAGCCATCAGTCACGTAGGAGTTCATCTTTTGCATACAAATTATTGATGAGATGCAGGGACATAGAGCAGAGTATTTGCCAAGTAATTATATATGTTACCTTAGGAATGTGGGGAAAAATAAAGCAAGATTTTCCAGATGGTACAAACTTTTTCTTTAGTCATTAAAATTAAAAGGCAAATTAGGAATATGTGTGCAAGTGATTTTAGTATATTAATTTAAATGACTAGAGAGCTGTAATTTGGCCAAGACATGCTGACGTCTATTTATGAAAAGAGATGTTTCTGCGTGAGTCTCCTTTAGCAAAAACATTTGGAAAAACCTGTGACTGGACAATAGAAAGTCTGAGCACTCTCTGAAAACCAAACCACTTTTATGGCTTTCAATCAGGTGCATCATATATGGCAGAGATCCTCAAAATCACTAGAGCTGTTGATCACAATTCTATTATGGTTTACTGATGCTGTCTTTCCCTCTGAGTCTTATGTGAAGCTGAGAAGACGGGGATAGTTTTCCCGTGCGCTTAACTGAATTCTTAGCTTAATGGATGAACCTTGAAGGAATGGGAAGCTGTGTTCAGATTAACATGCCATGAATTAAAGAACTCCTGCAGAAAAAAGCAAAATCCTAACCTGTCTGCGCTCTATCTGTAAAACACAATGAATGTGGACCTAACTACACAAAGGTAATTCAAGAAATGAAGTGAAAGAAGATGGGGTTTCATCACATCCTAAGAAAATATTGAGCTGATTCAAGCTGCGCTGCAAACACAGCCACGTAGTTTAGCTGGATGATACATTTTCTGTGGGTATCCATAGCTAAACATAGATTTTAATTTTTACTGGATTTCTATGGAGCCCTTAATTCCTCCATCTGGTTTTTCAGTCTCATTAGAACTTCTCAGTTACATGTTGTCTAGCAAGCTAAAGTTTCCAAACTGTTTCTTGGGAAAGTACATTCACAGAATCACAGAATCACAGAATCACAGAATCACAGAATGACCTGGGTTGGAAGGGACCTCAAGGATCATGAAGTTCCAACCCCCCTGCCTGGCAGGGCCACCAAACTTCCATGTTTACTAGATCAGGTTGCCAAGGGCCCCATCCAGCCTGGCCAAGGGCGGGGCATCCACAACCTCCCAGGGCAGCCTGTACCATCCAGGACCTCACCACTTTCCTAGTAAAGAAGTTCCCCCCAACATCCAACCTAAATCCACCCTCTTTCAACTTAAATCCATGGTTGTCTTTATCTCCCTCTCATTTCTTTGTTATGCCCATTCAGACCATAGATCATCTCTGTAGATGCTTAAAGTTGATCATCTAAGTAAAGCCAACAAATTCAAAATTTCATCTCATAAAATTCATTCTGAAATCTGGAAGGTACAGAATATTACAGACAACAATTCATTTTTAAAACTCTAATAAGAACAATGTTACAAAATTACAGAACCAACAGAGCAGAAAGGGTTTTTTTTTTATCAAAGTTTGGAAGAAATACTTTTTCTCTTAGTATGACTCAGCAGTAGTGGGGTCACACAACAATGCCAGACAGTACCTCAAACAATGGTATGGGTATGAAATACTCATTTTGAAGTGAGGTACGCAGTCTCTACGCACGTTCACAGAAGATTATTTACTTGCTATTATTTCTTCTGATTTTAGCATAGTCAAGTGAAAAATATTCCTCCAAATTCTCACAATTTAGCATGTTTTCTTATTAAGTTAAATGCTGAAATAAAGTGCCATTAAAGGATTCTGGAATATGGCTGCTTTTCTTTACATATTCCAAACATTTTCAGTGTGCTTCTCAATGTTTGTTCAGGTTTTTTTACTAACCAGGTTTGAAAATGTGACTTTTTCTGCAGATGTCTTTCACTTTTTTGCAGAGTGCGATGTCTTTGTGATATATACGCAGTTGTGGATGGATTTCAGACTTATATGGACATGCAGTGGAAAAGTTGAATAGAAATGCTTTTATTTTTGACAAATAATTAGTTTGAGGACAGTAAACTACAAACTCATGTTAACACTGTGTTAGTTCAATAGCCATAGATCTAAATTCCCCTCTTTGTGGAGGCAAACGTTTCGAATTATACTTAATCCTCTGAAGAGCAGGATGGAGGAAGAAAGGTATTCTATGGAATCACAGAATCACTAAGGTTGGAAAAGACCTTCACGATCATTGAGTCCAACCGTCCACCCAGTACCAATACTGGCCCTCTACACCATGTCCCTTTGCACCACATCTAATTGCTTCTTGAACATCTCCAGAGCATCATCCCTGGTAGGCTCTCTTACCAGCTGAGTCAGGAAATCATCTGTCATACACACTAGAAACCTCCTAAACTGCTTTCTCTGTGCTGTATTGCATTTTCCAGCGTATATCAGGGAAGATGAATTGCCCCATGTGAACAAGGGCAGGTGACTGTTCACCTTCTTCCAGCTGCTCACAGGTCTTGTACATCTCTTCATCCTGGTTAAGTAGCATATAACGGAGCCCCACCAGGATGTCAGCCTTGTTGGCCCTAAATAATTTCAGTATTTAGAACAAAATTCATCCTATCATATTGAACAGTAGAAATGTGAGTAGGATAGATATTTGTTCTATTAGTTTTTTAGTAACTTACATGTACGTTTATCGCTAATCACAGAGGAATTTTTAGACACTTCAGTAACATTTATTATATGAAATATATAATGTGAAAAAAAAAATCTTCCTCCAACATTCATCCTTTTAACTTCATAATATTTATAGCACAATCTTCAGAAGAGCCCAACTATATAAAGTTTAAGAGTTCTGTTGACTTTTAAAGACTAATGAGCTAATAAAGCCTAAAGTATAAGGAGAGCTTTGGTCACATAGAAGTTTTTTCAAAGGCTGGCCTATGCACCTTACTTTGAAAGTCAAATAAATATGCCCAAATCCTCAAGGAAGTGGGTGGGGGTTAAACCCTAAAAAAGGTATAAAGGGTACACTTGAGATTTCTTTTTCTTGTTGAAAAACCTGCACTTCTTCCTGACAGCACTGAAAGTGCTGATAGTCTTATTCTTGCAGCACAGGATGAATAATCTTAGAGAACTTACACTGAAGCAGTAATAAATTGGCCATAAAAATGCTATTATTTTTCTATATGGTCAGAATAAGAACACATATTAGTAAATTTTAAATAGTAGTAAAAAACCCAACAAAAACAGCCCAAAACCTTGAAATGCAATCCAATTTCTTTTCGTAAAATAACTCTGATAAATATCTTCATGCCTGAAATAAATAGACAAACATAGTATTATGTGAATGTATAAAATATAATATTGTATATATAGATGTAAAATACCTGATTTTATTACAATATAACAAAATGTTATAATTAACTTTTAATGTACATGCATACATACATACACACACACACATACATATCTACTTTTTTTTCCACTTCAAAAAGAAATAGTTTATAATCTGTAGTATCCATGACTGTGAGCTTTCCCAGGCATTTTAGACCATCTGTTACATCAAGATGATCTAAAATGCCTAGGAAATGTTGACAGTTGAGTACCAGACAGCAGGTATTGAACTGGCCATAGAACTGAAAATCCAAGAAGGCAATGTAGGGTGAGATCTACAGAAAATGAGGAATCATCAGAAGAAGTGTGGCCATTGGCAGCCTTGTTCAGAGTGAGAAGTTTTGACTTCTGTGATTGAAAATGCTTTTCAGTGTAGTAAATAATACTAACTCTAAAGGTTGAAATACATTTATAAGTCTGAATTTATTTCTATTGTCCCTACAATTTCATTTATAATTTATCACTTAATATATAATTCATTCCAGTTTCTCACGGTTTGAATGAAAAATCCACCTTCGTTGAGAAATTAGAATTTTGTTACATACAAATTAGAGAAAACTGCATTTTAGGAACATTAATGACATAAAACTGTCCCAGAGTCATTTCTGTTCCTTGTTCCTATTCCATGTCAGGTATCATCAGGAACATTGTGAACTCACTTTTGGTCACATCTCCTCTCTTAAATCTAGCTTTGCTGTGAAAGCCAAAACTTCCTTTGGTTAGTCTTGTCACAGCCTTGCTGACAGCCTGCAGTTGCCTTGAAACATTTCCTAGTGTGCTATGTTCAAATCTTCTTGCTAGATCCATATGCTTTTCTTTTCTCCAGAGCTGCATACAACCTCTCATGACCTCTCTGTGTCATCTGATTACAAAATTTTTAATAACCTTCAAAAATTTCCAATGACCTGAACAGCTTGCTTGGCTTCAGTTACAGCTTAGAAAAACTTAGTCTTGAAAAGGGATTTACATGAGAAAACACACTGGAGCTGGAGCTGCTGGGCTCACAGATGTTGCAACACTGAGAGGGTTTGTGTTGCTTTCCTCCATTCAGTGGTCTTGTCATGTTTGAGCTTGCTTTGAGTCTCCATCACAATCCTACCTGGCTGCTGTGTTCTCTTGCGGGTGCTTCCTTGATGGTTTTAGAAGGGGAGGAGAGGAGGAGTGAGTAGGGAGAACAATTTACAGATGTGGGGGGGGTAACCTTGAAGCCAGACACAGGTGAACAGCATGTAAGCTGCCACCAGATCTCTCTGCAGATCATAAATAGGTTCATAAGTCTCCAAAACAATTTAAATAAATAAATAAATAATAATAAAATCCAAAGTATTTATTTCTGTGTTTTATATTAATTTAGGATACCTTTTAATATTATCTTAGTTAGGTTATGCTTATGTATGGGTTGTGGTACTGTAATTTACTTGAAAAGTACATTTCTGCAGAAGTGTAATAAACAGTTTTCTTTCTTTTTTTTCAAGTGCTCTTATATTTTCCCTTCCTTACAGGCTCTTAGGAGGAAGTTAATTTTAATATGAAGTTCTCACTGATACTCCAGTACTTTGTGTTACTGCTCTGACACTGAAGTAAATGTTGCGTAAAAAAACCCAAACATCCAAAGTTCTAATGAATAAAATCCTTCATTTCCAAGAAGAAAGCACAATGATTTGCACTATTTGTTCATGGGAGATCTCGATATTAAGCTAGATGCAACTGAAGTAGTTCTGATGCTTGAGATATTGGAGACAACACTACTAACAAAGTACTGTGTATAAATGAACAATGTTCTCTGTGCCATTGATGCTTTACTGAGGTGTAATTCATGCAGTTACATTTAAGAAGCACTTCATGCAGGTTTATCAGCACCAACAAATACATGTTTCTATCCTTTTTTTTCATTGGCATTATTTATGGAACTAAGTAAATCTGGGGATATTCTGGTTGTTAAAACATGGGGGTTTTAAAAAGTTTATGTTGAGAGCAACTGAACAGTTGAGTGTCTGCAGATTTTCACTCTCTTCTTTGGCAGAATGACAAAACAGCCTCATTTCAAAACGTTCTTCCTCTTTTTCTCTCCTTATATTCAAACACACATCTTGGTTTGAGCACAGTCTTGTGTGAAGAGGTAAATAATAACAGACTGTACTTATGATTCCTTTTAGTAGTAAGAATATGCTAGTGTCAGATGGTTCCCTAGTAAGATAACAGAGTCGGTGCATCTGGCACGAGAATATGGAGAAAACAGGAATGCAGTTTTTGTGTTTTTTTCCCTTCTAGTCTTGCACAAAAACAATGTTAATTCCCTGTGAAGAAAAAAAAAAAAAGAGGAAAGATATAGCCTTGAAAATTGACTGTGATTAAAAAGAAAACAGGCTGAACGTTAATGTCGTGTCAGTGCTAAACACTGCAAAATATTTGCCACGTCAAAGGAGAAGAAAGTAACTTTTTAATTGGCTTTCTGCTGTAAATACTGCAGTTGAAATCACATACATTATTTGTAGTCAGAATGTAAAACTGGAATTGCAGATACTACAGCTGCATTAAGCATGAAAATAGAATTGATTTACTGCTACTTTAAAAACATTTTTAACATAAGAACGTAGTACACTTGAGTGTTAAATTTTTTCAAGTCACAGAAATAATGAGAAGATTTTTCTTCCTTTAATTTGCAGGATAAGCTGTTCCAAAACCAATGCCTGCTTTTTTTGTGATGTGTATGTCAGTTTCTGTGTAATTATTTGTTTATTTATTTACTTCTTTATTTATTTGAATGGCTTCTGATAGCAATCTGTAAGACGCTGTGGGGAGAACAGAAATAAATCACCACATCAGACATTCCGTGCAGAACACAAATCTCTCCTCCTGATAACTCAGCTTTATTATCAAAGCGACAGTTCTTGCTCCAGGTTCCAAGCTCTGCTGCTGCTCAGTACAGTTTGGAACAGAGGAAAATAGGAGATAAACCCTCTGGAATGCAGCATCTAGGAAAAAGGAAAAGATTACTTATCCATAGTTACATATTAGTATAAATACTTCTATATTCTTAAAGGGTATACATTCTCCTTGCAGAGTTATTCTCATGTTTAGTTCATTCTGCTTTATTGTATCATTCTGTTCTTGCTTCTCCGTGCCCCTAGTAACTGCTGTAATTGCCTGCTCAGAAGGAAAGGAAAAGAACACAGGAGTCCCTCCTGCTGCTGAGCTCAGCCCAGTCAGCGAGCAGCCTGTGGCTGCAGCAGCTGTTTCTGCTCCAGACTGAGGACAGCTAAAACTTTACATATTGATTTTAATTACTCCTCCAGGTGAAAACCCTGACACAGAACTGCATAGATATTTGCCACCTGATGCCCATAACAAAGCGACGACCTGTGTAACAGCATCAGGGTGTGCGTTTAGGGCTGAGCACAGCTTTATAAGGATGTGATGCAAAAGTCAGGCTACTCCATGGGGTGGTGGTTGGTAGGTGTTCAGTCCATACAGACCACCAGGAGAAAACACCACGTGCTTTGCTCGAGCATCTTGGTTACTTATGGGAACACGGCACGTCTGGGCTGAACCTCAGGGTAGGATGGTCTGTACTCTTGCCTCTGATTCTGATGTTGATCTGCTGGGGGATTTTCATCAGTCAGTTTTACCCTGGATGTTGAGCATCGTCAGGTGCTAGGGGTCAGAAGGTATCAAACAGTTGGATGGCTAGAACATCACTGAGGATTTGGGGATCCATGTCTGCATTTGTATTGTTCCACCTGTAAAACAGAGATCATGTTTTTTGATAAAACAGAAGTGCTATTTACCGCGAGACACAAGAGAAGAACAGAGAGGTACTGTTCTGCGGTCAATCTCAGACATGATGTATTTTCTCCTTTTAACAGAAGCTCTTCCCTTTTCTTTCTCATAAAGATCGTAAAGCCAGAAGCTCTCTGTGCTTTGCTGAAAATAGGATTCTTTTGGTTTCAGTATCAAGATGAGTGCATGCAGTGCCTTTACCATGTTCACTTCAGTAACATGGCAGGACACTTTTAGGACTTGATAACCCACAGGTCTTTTTAAGATATCATAAAAATCGAATATTGTTTTATAATTCCATGATTCTCAGCATATTTTGTGCCTTTTTCTTTTCCTGAGCCTTCCACGTTCACACAGTCAGGATTGTATGTGTCACTTAAGTCAGCACATTCATATGATTTGTCTGGATGCAGTTAAGATGAAGCTTTCTGGAGAGAATCTTAACCAAAAGCAGTAAATAGAGTATAAGCATCCAAGTTCCACACACAAATTCATTCAGTACAAAATAGATTGGGGATGTTGAAGATGGAACATCAACAACAGTAGACTGCTCTTATGGCCAGCAACAAGTTTTACTTTTAGAAATAGCACAATAAAGCATTCTGGCATGGAATGACCAGTGCATACGAACAGCCCAATTCCACTGGTCACATAGCAACTTACCACCTGCTATAAATATACGGCAGAGCATAGATCTACAAAGGAGTAAGTGAAGAGTCTCATCAACTGCACTGAATTTAGCACCAGACTGTCATCTCTGGTACAATGTGGTTCCTTTAGATCAGATTATGAAAGGAAAGATAGTGTATTGCAGGGATCTATTTGGAGAATGCAAAAATACCTGGATAAATAGGTACTTTAAACCAAAATTAGCAACATTTCTGGCTGCAGAAAGAAAGGGAAGAAGAATATTTACAAGTCATTCAAATCCTAACCAGACTTTCCCTAAAACTTCTTTTAAATCACCATCCTTTTTAAAAGAAACATTCAATAATAGAGTCTTTTGAGTTGAAAAGGACCTTTATAGCTCATCTAGTCCAGTTTGCCTGCAAGGAATATCTACAGCTCAATCATGTGCTCAGAGCCCAATCCAGCCTGACCATGAGTGTCTCCAGGGATAGGGCATCAACCACCTCTGTGGGCAACCTATTCCAGTGCCTCATCAGCCTTAGTTCTAAAAACTGTTTCCTAATAACCAGTGTGAATCACCTTTCTTTTAGTTTGATAACACTTTCCCTTGTCTTGACGCAGCAGACCCTGCTCAAGAGTCCATCCTGTTCCTTCTTGCAGCCCTTCTTCAGATGGAGCCTCAGCTCTCTCAGCCTGTTCTAGGAGAGGTGCTCCATCCCTTGTATCATACCTGGGGCCCTCCTCTGGATACACTCTAAGAGGTCCATGTCTCTCCTGTACTGAGAACTACACATCTGGATGCAGTACTCCAGGTGAGGCCTTACCAGCACACAGCAGAGGGACACGATCACCTCCGTCATCCTGCTGGCCATGCTTTGTTTGATGCAGCCCAGGACACGGTTGGCTTTCTGGGCTATGATGGCACACTGGTGGTTCATGTCCAGCTTGTCATCCACCAGTAGCCCTGGGTCTTTTTCGGTAGAGCTGTGCTCAACCCTTCTGTCCCCCAGCTTGTATTGGAAGTGGAGGTTGCCACAACCCAGGTGCAAGAACTTGCACTTGGATTTGTTTAACCTCATCAGCCCACTGCTTCAAGCCCACCTATGTCTTGAGAACATAGGTTCTCAAATAATAATAATAATAATAATAATAATAAATTTCAGTTCCATATAGAAAAAGGCCAAAATTAGAGACTTATTTATGCTGTATTTTTCAACAAATATTTTGAATATGATTTTGAAGGTAAATATTAGACACAGTTTCATTTTGATTGAAATCACTGTACTTAAACTACATGTTATTAACAGAATTTCTAGCTGAAAGCCTGACCAGCATTACTTTATAGAGCAGGCTGTTTTGGTTCAAGATTGTATGCTGCTTCTTTAATTGCACACATTTTATGTAGATTTTGAAATGTCCTATTAGGAAAAAGAAAAGAAAAAGAAAAGAAAAAAAAGTGAAAGAAAACAAGACAAATAATATTTGTTTTTCAGTAGTTATCCTGGATGTCAGCATTGCTGGGTGTGCACTGCAGCTATACTACTTAGTGACATGTATTTCTTTGTCTGAATTTATGACTTCTATGTATTAGTACTTTGCTCTGTGAGACACCAAACCTCTGAAGCTTGCCTCAGTTCATTAACAGAGCACAAGACAGGCATTACCTCTCCAGCTTACCCATCTTCATGCTTTGCACTCCTGTGGCAAAGGCCTGTGTCATGCCTTTTATCACATGGTAGTTACAGCTAGGTGCTTGTTCCCAGACCATGCCTTGAATAAAATATTACTAAGTTCAGTTTCAGGGATTAAGGAATAGTAGTCAAGGAGAAGTATTAAGTGCATGAAATCTATCAGTAAATACCACAGGTGAGAAGGATTCCAAGGGTTTCCCTTCTCCCACATATCTCACTTTGGACAAAACAAATCATAGGAGGAGACAGTGAATAGAGTAAGGTCATCTTGTTGCTTCAGGACACAACTCAAACAAGTGGAGAGAGAATTTCTTCAGCAGTTTTCAGACAAAGTATTTCTCTTCTCTATGCCAGCTTCTCCATCCTTGTTTCTCCACCTGCTTCTCCCAGTTTAACACCGGTGAAGGGATTTCTTTGCAAGGCTAGATCATGAAACCTCAGAGCAGCTTGGACACTTCAGATACCTTCCAAGCCAAAGCCACGTGCCAAAGCTGGTGTCAAATGCAGCAGGCTGGCAGAACAGCAAGCCCCCAGACCTAGCATGCAAGCAGTTGGCAGAAGATCTGTTGCTGCTATGACTAGCAGTCAACACCACCATTTATTTCTATAGGTCTGCCAGTTTTCCCAGGTGAACATGGAAGGATCTGGGTCATTCTCTTGTAATGACCAAGAAGCAGCGTGTGAGGAGTCTGCCTGCAGCAGAGTTTAAATGTTTTAAGTTGTTAGCAACCACTTAATGACCTGATTGTATTGATTCAACTTTTTGTATAAGAAAGTATAGCTGACAACAGACATGAAAAAAAAATCATTTCTATTTAATACAATTTGTCTTGGAGTTAGTTCAAGCCAAATATGCCTTAACTGTTTGTGTTGTACCTTGACATAAGCCTTGATGGCATCAATTATTTACACTGTATGTCTGAAGGTTGTTCTAAACTGTGAAGGACACTGACAGTATTTTTTTCACCTGAAATCTGAACAGCTTCATCATCTTGGTATGCAGAATAATGTGGTAGAAATATGTGATTAAACATTCAGAAAATGATGCTAAGAGATTAATTGCTTTAATATTTTACTGAGAAGAAATATTATGAACAAGTATTCCTGGCTCCCTATCTTTGTTCAGAAGAGAATGAACAGATAACGTTTATAAAATCTGAATTAAACAATTTAATTGGGGATATGATCCTTAAGAGTTAATTCATTCCTTGGTAGAAACACACAAATAATTGGGTATCATGGGTAGAGTTGATTTTATTTTACTCATCTCTATAAAAATCATGTATATGGTTCAACACCCAGATTTTTAAAAAGTCGGAAATATGATTAGAAATCTATGAGCTTAATGCTGTGGCTGAGATTTTTAGATGTGCAAGGTCTGAAAAATTCTAAATTACACCTCTCACAGCAAAAGTATATCAGCAGTAATGCACACATAAAACATCAAGGCTAACGCTACATATTGTATAATATTAATAAAAAGTGTGTATAACCTATTGGCTTTATTGGAGGCTGTTCTAGGATTCAGATGCTGCACAGAATGTCTCAGGAACATTCACTCCCTGGTTCAGCTAAGTATTTACAGAAACATCTCATACAGGGCATGTGTTCAGTCTTGGTGACACCCTCAGTCACATCACTGAAGTTATAAACAGCTGGTGTTTTGCTGTAAGAAAGCTCTGCAAATCTTTTAGGACAAGTTCTACATAGTCTTTTGTCAGCTTAAATGTCTCAATTATAAAAATCACTTAAATGGTATGACATACAGAGTTCACATATTTTTCTTTTGTACTTTCAGGTATCCATCAGTAATGGATTCCAACATCTGGCTGAAACCCAAATAACCCTGAAATGAACAGAGCTGATGTCAATGTTACAATGAAATTCAGGCAAAGCCTGAATCTAGCTCTGAGATGGGGTAAATTCCATCATAGTCTGTACTATATGCTTCAACCTTATCAGTGGTATATCTTTTCAAATGAGCTCATACAAGCCCTGGTGTACTCATCTGACTTTTGAGTCTGTCATTGTCCTGCAGAGAACAGTTGCACTCAATAGGAGCTAATAGAAGGCCTGATTCTTGCATCTTAAAGCCATGATTTTCTGCTTTTGTGTGAAAGTTTGTGATGAACCACATCAAGTGTTAACCTAGATCATAAGAAGCATAGTTGTCAGTCTATGCATTTTTTGAGAAACACATAAATAGTGCAGGAAAAAAAAAAATACACTGAATATAGATAGATCCGTGTGTAGACAAACAGACAAGCAGACAGACAAATACTTTGGTTATATATAAACATATAAATATCTTGGTGATAAATGCTTTAGTCTACCACCTGTAAGCAGAACTTGAAAATTCCTAATTAGGATTGTATCTGTGTTGTTCACGATTTCACTAGAGAAACATCTGCAGACCTCAGAGTATGCAAACAGACAGGAAAAATAGAGGTAAGCTTTTGGTACATATCGAAGAACAGAGTAGTTTGTAAAATACCGTTTCGAATGCACATATATTGAACAGCCTCTAGAATCACTCCGGACGTATTTAGATCACTTAGCTAGAATCACATTTTATTTTTCCCAAGGATAATCAAAAGAAGATATGCTTTAAAGATAGCTACATATTAATGGTCCATCACTTTTACAGAGAAGGAGCGGCTTATTGCCTGCCTGTATCAATGGTATAGTGAACCACTTTCACCAGATCTGAACTCCCTCCTTAGGCAACTTTGGCGATAGCCAGAAAACAACACTTAACCAATTAAAAAGGCAAGGGAGGAAGGAAGGGCTTCTTTTTTGCTCTTTTTGACAGAAAAGCCATTTAGCAATACAAATGTTAAATGATTGGATTCTTTTCCTTTGCTTACTTTGCCTTTTCTTTAGCTGATGTGGCTGCCTTCTTTACAGTTTCCAAGCCTTACATGTGTTGAGTAGCAATAAAGGTGCATGTGCCTCTTCTCTGAGGCAACTATAAAGCCAGTGGGGAGATATTTCAGTGCTCAATCTGGGGTGGAGCAAGACTGTGAAATTTTGATAACATAGATCAAAGGTTGTAATCTATTAGATTAGCCTGGATTTCTTTTATTATTATTTTTTTTAATAGTCCATCATGACACACAGTGTTATTAGTCCTTGGATTCTAATACTTTGCTTTTTCCACAATAAGGACCTTTTATCAAAGCAATTTTTTCTGTTTCTTCAGGAGAAGAAATAAATAATAATAAATACAAGATAAATACAAGAGTTTTCTGTAGCACATTTTCATTAGAACATGGATTTTTAAATTCGAAAGGAATGATGTTGCAAACATATCTGTTTCCCCTAGATGCCTAAAGAGTAGCTAAATAAAATCACATTATTTTTACTTAGTTAATATTTGGAAAACAGTGTGCTCCTTATTTTTCTTATTGATTTCCAAGACATTTTACCCTACAGTCAGCAACACATTTAAGGTATGGAAATATGTGCCTAGATAAAACAAGAAATATAATCGAAAAGTAGCATCTACACCAAAAATCAGATAAAACATAATGGCTGACTAGTCAGTTTCATCTAGGTTAGTACAAGAGATTTGTTTTTAACTATCATCTTCTAAGAGCTTCTCTCATATAATTATAGGAAAAGATGTCTGCCTGCAGAGAACTACAAACACTGGCCTTTTGGTAACAATGTCAGTGTATGGTCCCACTGGCAAAAGGAGCTTTGAGCTCCCTGTGCCAGATGCTAAATCAGTGGACACTTCCAACACCACACTGCCTGAGACAATACATCTTATTTCATAACGAAGTGTAAGAAGAAGATTTAGAATCACGGTCTTGCAACTCTGCTTCTCATGTCCAAACAATGTGATAGGGCTTAGGTTTCCAACATGAAAAAGGAGGGGAATAAAATTATTAATGTTTGATATGTATTAAAAGCATACGCTGAACAAAATGTAGAACTCCTCAAATAATATGCCAGGAAATGTGGTCCAGGTCAAGTGGAACTAGAGGATTAATTTACAATAAAAAAAAAACAAAAAAAAAACGAAGCAGAACGAAGAGTTTTCATGTCATGTAGTCGTGCTCTATTGAGTATTAACCTCCATAACAAATATAGTGTCTAAAATAAAGATATTTCCCCAGTCTGTTAGCACTGGAATAGCTCTGGGCACTGGAGTCTTTTTCAAGGACTTACTAAGTTACATATATCTAAAATACTTTTTTCTCTAAATCCCTGCCATGTCCTGGTTCAAGTAGCTGGTATTTGTCCAAAATTAGCACTTTTGTGCAGGTAGTTCTTTATATTACTTGTTGTGCTTGACAGCATTTTAAATTCAGTTTTATTTGTTCTTATTGCCATTACACGTGACGGAAGAAAGAAGAGATGCTCAAGTCTCTTCAGTGACTTAGGAAAACCAAAATAGGTGGAAAATGTGCTCCAAAGGGACTTAAGCCCATCCACAAAGGAGCCTTCTAAAAGCTTTCACTCATTCATAACAATCTGCAAGGTAAGTGAAGCAGAGGAAAAGAAAAATAATGGTGGAGTATAAGAGAAATACTTTGTGAGAACAAATCAAAGAAACAAAGAAGCAAACAAAAAGAGCCAACAGTCAGAAAAGTGAACTCTAAACAGCACACCTTACTATTGTACAGACAATGTTGTATGTGTTGGTGGTATATATAACAATGTTATATGTGTTGGTGGTACACATGGGTCACTGCACGTACATGAAACACCACATTTAGTGCATTTCCTTTTAAATGTAATATATTGCTTTATCAGAGTCTTTATTTTTTACAAATGGTACTACATAATATTTATTAGTCTACTAGAAAATGCAATACTCTCATAAATAATTCAAATCAAATTACATTTGTCAGCTAAAGCAGCAGTGTACCTTTAGTGGTACATTACCCTTGATTTTTTTTTTATTGTCTTTGTCCCTTTGCTTGTTGATTGGTAAAAATCAGTGTTCTGTAATTGATCTCCAAGTCATTAAAATGAATTAATAATGCTCTAGTAGTTTTCTACTGGAAGGCAAAGATTTTTTTTTCATTTCCATTTCATCTGGCATCAAGGGTGTGAACAAACAATAGTGCGTAAACAAGTTCTCTAACCCAAATAGAAATTATCAGGAGAAAAACAAAACTAAACAACAACAAAAAAAATCAAGTCTAAGGAAGCATTTCAGGGGTGTAAAAATGTAGTGAATACAGGCTATGGACCACTGTCCAGAGGATGAGGTTTATGAAAATTTCTCCAGTTACCTGAGATAGCAAGATAGTCTCCTTTGTCTATGATCCAATATCAATGCACATCACGACCAACACAGACAGTGCATATAGACCACCAGCATCTACCAAGCTCATGTTACACATTTGACCATATAGGGGAGTCAAGGGATTACCAAATCTAGAGGCACACCCAAGGTTTTGTATGTGTGTCAAGGTTGGACTCAGCCATTCTCTGATCATGGCAGCTCTCCTACTCACCCTGAGCAAGCCTTAACGGCAATTTGGCCGTGAATCTCCCACAGCCTGGCAGATGGATGCACTTGAGACCTATGCACTTCTCAGGAGTTACAGCCTCTCCATTGCTCTTGTTCCTATTTTGATGTATATTGATGTCACGTAACTTCAAGGATTTCCAAAATGGTACAAGTAGGGAAAAGTCACCCTTCACCAAGCTACTCCTTTGCTTTCTTCTCCAGTCATGTCAAAATCTTAGAAGACCTCTGTGAGGAATGACCTTGTCATAAGAAAGCTGTGGTCAGCACACACAAGGAGAGCAGCAAAATAGAATGAATTGGTCAGCTGTACTGCCATGCTGTCACAGAGTTAACTAGATCAATCTATGTCCATGACAGGGGGCCCGTAGGTTCACTGGCCTCCAAAAATGGGAAGAGAAAAGGGAAAGGGGTAGGGAGATGGGAGCTGGATTCAAGGAAACAAACAGAGCAGTGGTAATGATCTAAGGAGGAATGCAAGATAACACAATACAAAACAATACAATTGAAACTGAAGCTAATAATTCAAGTAAGATAAGAGAGAGTGGTTTCTGAAAACCAGGAAGCATACTTTGAAACTGAAGGCACACGACTTGGAAGCACACCCACACCTGCTGCTAGGCAGTGAGAGAGAAAAGAGAGCATCACTTCTGTGATGTATTTCCCTCTCTGACCGTGAGGTCCTCTGGGACGTGTAGTTCTTCTTTTCTGTGCTCTACATGATGTTATGATGTGGAATACCAATAGCAAAAATTACAAAACCATGACAAATGCATTCCTGTAATTTGTCAGATGCAGCCACATTGCTGCAAGACAATGTCAGATTTTTTCATGCTCACAGCACTTTCACTGTTTGCTGGGCAATGCCATCTGCTCACCAGAGCTGATACTGAAACTGCCAAAACATTTTTGCTTAGTGAAGGAATTTTCCCTCAAAAATGTGTACTTGACTGTGCATTTTCAGTTGGTTACCAGTCAGGGATTAAGCATCTTCCAGAAGTAAACCCAGTACTTAGTATTCATATATTGTAAATGAATGTGAGCAGCCAAGAGCTGATTGAGCTGCAGAGGTAAACACTCAATAGCTAAATATTTTCATTATTCATATGACTGAAATGTTGAGGTATATGAAGAGATACACCTGAAGGTCAGTGCTAAGCAAAAGAAAAGCTTTAAGAAGCCATAGTTTCAGCTATTCTATGTTTTGTATTCATAAAATTTATTTTGAGCACTGGAGCAAGCTCTACAGGGAGGCTGTGAAATCTCCTTCCCTGCAGATACTCTATAGACACTTCCCCTTGAAGTCTCCTCTAGGGAACGCGTCTTAGCAGAAGGGCTGGACTAGACTATCTGTAGATGTCCATTTCAGACCCGGTGATTCTATGATTTTTAGTCTTTAAAATGCACTTCAAACAATCTTAGCAGGAAGAGTGTGGTGGTAGGATAAGGGGTTACAGCTTTAAACTAAAGGATTTAGATTAGATATGAAGAAGAAATTCTTCATTATGAGGGTGGTGAGGCCCTGGCACAGCTGTGGGTGCCTCATCCCCAGAGGTGCTCAAGGTTGGATGGGCCCTGTGCAGCCTGAGCTGGTGACAGGTAATACTTACCCACAGGAAGGGGGGCTGAAACTACGTAGTTTTTAAGATTCCTTCCTATCCAAGTCATTCCATGATTCCATGACACACTATATATAATACCTACGTTTCAATCATTGTGACAACTCTCATATGGACAAAGTTCTTACTATACTCTCTTGTGTAAGTGCATCTTTAGGAACAAAAGTCCAAAATGGAACAAAAAAAAAAAAAAGAAAAAAAAAAATCACAAAACTTGTAGGGATCCTAATTTGTCTCTCATTTCTAATGAAGAACTGTAACAGAAGCACTTACTCAAAGATTAAATGTGTTATCAGCTTTTGAATGTGTGGATCAGACCCATGAGCAAATAAAATGGAATGGGATTATATATAATATAGAAGATTCAGAGAATAATGGATTAATTTTGTTGTTGTTGTTGTTATTTTTTTAATATCTTGTTTTTTTTCTTCACTTCACTTTTGACTCAACAGCATGAAGCTGTTGAGCCAAATGCTATGCAATTTTTTCTGGAGGTCTCAAGGCCCTAGAGGTGGATTTGGTTGTCTTCCTTTTTAAAAAAGAACTACAATTGGTTGAAATTATCATTTGTTTTACAACTTCGAAACAGTGGGAAAATCAAGGGAATGCATTGCCGTGTGAGGAGGGAGTGAGAGAGAGATTATCTCTTTTCATTAATAAACAAATTTATGCAGAAGCGAGAATACAAATTCAGCTTTTTTCACTTCAAAGGATTTTCATATCTTGCCTAGCCAATATTTTTGTAAATTGGCTTATACTGTAGGGATCAATTAAAATATCATTGCTGATTAATTCCTGCAGAGAATCTGAAAGTCTGGACATACATAGCCTCAGTTACTGATGCAGTATGTATTCATATGACCTACTGGGTGAAAGGACTGGGGTGAAGAATTATCTATTTATTTTATTTATTTTTTTAACAGGACATTACAAGGATGTGTTTTTCTGTGCTATCTTTGCACACTGATCTCAGAGTCTCTTCACTGAAAGACATAAGTTTACAACACACAATGCTTCTACGTTTAGCTGTACACTCCACTCTGAACACTGTGACGAGGAGCAACAGCTGCTTAAGAAAGATGTGATATCTTTCTGGTTAAAACTAATGACAGGTGAGGACCTGTTCTGTCCTGAAGCTTCTTTATACCACTTCACGGCATGCAAGCAGTCTGTGGAAATACAGTTGGAAAATGGAACACTGAAAACCCCACTTAGGTAAACAAAGCAAGCAAAATTTGGGATAAATCTGATAAAATGTAAAAAGAAACAACACAGAATTATCAGTAAACATGGAGGATTTTCTTCCTCCTGGATTTCTTGTTCCTTTTGTAATTGCTTATTATTCAGCAAGTGAGATATGCTCTCTCATGTATGCTTTTTGATCTCTTTTTAATAGCCAGACTAATATCAACAGGAATCAGAAATGTGATCCCAGTTTCAAAACACAGAGTGCAGTACTCGGGCATGGCATAGTTGGTGACTCAGACCCTGAAGCAGAGGTTTGCAATTAATTATCTTACAATCTACAAAATGTCAGTCAGACCACAACTACCACTGAAAATTCTGGTTACAAGAATGCCTGTTAAAGGAACGGAACATTTCACCATGACAGTTAACTCGCATATCTCAGGTAAACTGTGAAATCAAAATAACAGAATGATCAAATTCTTATTCAGAATATTGCTTAAATTACTAAACATGATATGGAGGAATAATTTAGTACTTTCATTTTCCTGCAGGACTTTTTTTTTTAAATCTACATAGTACATACATACTATTCAAACCAACCTAGCCCCTAAATTATGCAGGCATCAAGAAAAAGAGCAGTCTGAGTCACCATTTAGAAACCAAATCTAAAACTCCATAACTAATAGTCTGTAGATGGAAGAATAATGCATGCTTCAACCTTTTGATTGTCTCAAACTGTAACAAAAGTCTGTATTTTTAAGTGTGCTTTTTTCTTGGTAGAGCTGTAGAGTTTTAAATCTCTGATTTTAAGTTTCACTTACATATTGTGACACAGATTTATCTTTCTTGCCTCTTTATGGACCATTTCCCTTTTAGGCTCCAGCATCTTGATCACTACTGTTTGATGAATCAGCTTTCCTGTTAACTAGAGGTGTAGAGCCATCATCTAATGAAAACACTCTGCATTTTATGACTCCCCAGACTGTACTTCTGCATATTAAAATAGAATTTCAATCTCAGTGTAAGAAATAAAATCAAATCTAACATCTGTGGTCTGAACAGAACTAATGAAACACTGCTCATTTAATTTTAACAGTATTTTCAATGTTAGACAATATAAAAGGAGATACTGAATGTAATTTAAAATGTCTAAAAATTATTAATAAATATACAATTTTGAAGGCAAATTCAACAAGAGCAGATAATGCCTGAACAATCTGGTGGCCTTCTCTGTTGCAGTGGCAGCATCAGTGGACAAAGGGGAGGGAAACTGACGCCACATACTTGGACTTGTGCAAGGTCATTGGCATGATCATCCTTGTTCCTAAATTGGAGAGGTAGGGGTTTGAAGAGGGGGCTTTCTGGTGGTTGAAGAACTCACTGGATGCTTGCAGCCAGAGAGTTTCAGTCAGTGGCTCTGTGTCCAGGTGGAGCCCAGTGTTGAGTGATGTCCTGCAGGGGTCCATCTGGGACCTGTATTTGTAAACATCTTTAGCAGTGACACAGGTGATAAGATTGAGTGCACCCTCAACAAGTTTGCTGGAGGCACCAAACTGCATGGTATGGTTGGTAGAGCAGAAGGAAGGATCCAGAGGGACCTAGACAGGATAGAGAAGTGGTCCTACATGAATCAAATGAAACTGAACAAGGCCAAATGCAAGGTGCTACATTTTGAGTTTCAGCAATCCCTAGTATATGTACAGACATCAACTTAAGTGCAAATTGCTGCTTTCTGCTCTGCCAGAAGTAAAATTGTTATGTTTCCTGCAGGCACTTGGTTTGTCTCTGAGTCTCAGAAGCAGAGTAGTTAAGATAATTCAGTACCACTATAACTACAAGACTTTGCACTGCACTGCACGGCTGTTTGTAGGTCCATGCCTTCTTTCTTGGCTTCAACTTTTTTTCCATTTATATGTCAGGTGTTCTCTAGCAAAATCTATTATTGGACAAAGTGCTCCACAGAATTAGCTTTATTTTGCAACCATTTTCAATATCAGGAAAAAGAAAATAAAAAATCACACCCTATGTCTGTGATCTGCTGACAAGTTAACAGTTCTTTCTACTGCTGCTAAGTATAGCTTGATAGGAGACACTCCCTATCACTATTTCTTTACTGTCACATTATTTTTTTGCAGGCAAACTCTACAAATTTTCTTATGGAAGGCCTGGGAACAGCTACAGAAGAGAAAGAAAGTGCTACTACAAAGCATTACATCAGATTCTGCTTTTCTTAAGTTTCTGTTTCCTTCAAATTTCTCTTTTTCTTAAGAATATCTGTAGCAAGAATGTTACTTTCTGTGCAATACCTAATGTTGCAAGGAACAGATGGATCTGCCAGAAACCAGCAAATATGCCAGAAATACTAAATTTTGTATGAAGCAGAAGAAAAATGAACATAGAAAGCCCATATTCTAATAGGCTGAGATATCTGTGATCTAAGTAATACATGCACTTGTTAATGGAAAATATAAATGACCCAAAAGTTTAAGTTAATATTAATTCTTCATTATTCCAAAGTAAAATACACTTAGGCATAAAATAAAATCATAATTAAAGTCAAACAAACAACAGCAACAAACAAAACAGCAATGCCTGCCTTTAGAGATAATCTTTAGTGGAACATCTGTCTTCATACAACATTAGTCCTTAAACAGGTTTCTTCTCTGTTGACTCATTTTTCTGCTGCTCCTTCCAATCACAATGTATTATATTCAGGAACACTAGTTATTGTTTGAAGTGATATTACTTGTTAATCTGATGCATGGTTAACATGGTACTGGGGAACACTACGAAGTCAGATTTTGTTTTTATCAGCAACAGCCATAACAAAAAAACATGGGATTAGATTTAATGTGGTATAAAATAAAATATTTAATGTGATGTGTTTGATGGCCTCTGTCAGCAAGACAAAGGATGCCATGAATTGTAGCACAGTGCCAGAAATCAGTAGTTTTAGTCAGCTCCTTTGGAGGCATGTTTAAGATTTTAAAATACAAACTTCTAAACAAATATAAATGAGAAATCAGTCTCTGATGGAAATAATAATAATACTAATAGAAGACATAGATTAAGAGAATAGAGAACCTAGAGCTATCTATAGAGTAGAGATAGAACTACAAATGCATGTGATGCTCTACTTCAAATTTCTGTTTGCACTCACATCTAGTCAGATTCTGAGTAATTTTTCTGGCCAATAAAATGTAGTTAAGGATTACATCAGATCATCTCTTCCCGACACCTCTCTGCCTTCCCCTTTTGTCCCTCTTTCCCTTCATTTCTCAGTGTAGTTGTATCATAGCATGGCTTAGATTGAAAGGGACATTAAAGTCCTCCCAGCCCTGAGCTTGCATCATGGGAGTGCTGCCACCGAGCAGGTCAGGTTAGAACAGGGCCCATCCAACCTGGCTTGGAGCACCTCCAGGGATGGGGTACCCACAGATTCTCTGGGCAGCCGTGCCAATGCAACAAAGACATGAAGAATCCAGGCAGAGAACTAGAGGAATTAAGGTGATATTTTGTATATAACACTGCTTGTTTCTGGTAGCCCTGCTAAAAAACTACACTGACGTACAGATAGCCAAGCTTGGCTTTGCCTGGTTTTGCTCAGCCACTTCTGCTTGTCAGCAGAGGGCTAAGATTCACAGTGCCTCAAACTTATGCTTTTTAGGGAAATGTCTTGTGCTATGTTGAGGAAGATTTTTTGTCAAACTTTTGTTACAATAATATATAATTTCTTTAAAGAAATGTCTAGGATAACAAAGTCGTTATCCTATACACCTTATGCTTTCAAGGACAGGAACTTTTGGAGTGCTGTGGTACACACCAATGATATGCATATTTATAGATATGTTTTGAGAAAATCCTTTTCTACATGGAGATGAATATAGTATTTTCAAACAGCAACAACAACAACAAAACATTCTCTACTTCCAGTACATTTTTCTCACTGGGACATGTTTCTTACTGCTCAAGTTACTGCTCTTCAAGAGGAAAAATTAAGGCACTGTCCACAGGACTCTGAAACAAAGTTTTTCAATAGAATATAGGGGATGACATCTTTGAGTGCAGTCATTATTCCCTGCACTTTCATTTTAGAAAAGGAGAGATTTGTAAGTGACCTTGCTCAGTGACTAAAAGTAGGGTAGAACTCACATCCGGAAGTAGTTCTTCTTGCCTAGAGAGATAAGTCTCTTTTCTTATTTGAACTTGGTCAGAAAGGCAAGTTCAGACAAATAATTTTAAATGCCAGTAGCAACCTTAGATCTTTTATTTTGACCTTGACTACAAATAAGCACAGGAACATTCACACATGCATGCATTCATGTGCACACATAACTTAAAATGTAACATATTCAGTCATTTTCCAAAAGCTGTCTGGCAAGCGTATATACTAAGAAACAACACCTATCTACCTACGCTATAAAAAAAATGTGGACGGTGTTTAATTATTGGACTTGATGCTTTTCAAGGTCTTTTCCAATCTGGGTAATTCTGTGATTATTTCTCACTTATTTAAAAGTACACTGTTCATATACATGCTTATTCCCCAAAAATTTTAAGTTTTTTAATATTTTACCGTGTAAATAATATTTCTGTACACATATTCTTAGTTTACAAGCACTGGTACTCCTGTATTTCAGCCCTTTTCCTTCTTTTAAATACACAGCATATATTTAAACCAGTGTATTCCACCAGTCTCTCCCCATCAAATTCCATTCATAATTAATCTCCCAGTTCACACAGTCATCTCTGCAGTATATTCTCCTAGTGAAGGAGATGAGTTCTCAGGGGTGCAACATCTTAGGCCGGGAATGAAGGGTTTACTTTCCTCTCTCCATGTTAGAGAATGCTAATGTGATTCTTCAGAGCTCAGCCTCTTAACAAGGGAAGTGAGGATTTACAGTCCTCTAGCTTTCTCAGCTAAGGGGCTCTTCAAGGCTTTCAAGAGCTGACCTTGCAAAGGACTGTGTTCTTTTAATGCTCTCCCTTTTGAAAGAGAGCTTACCTGTTTTCTCGGTCTGATGCAGATACTGTTAAAAAGGGGTTTCCATGGATACCAACATCAGTAGAAAATGAAAGAGGGTTGTTCTCCTTTCTGACCCACTGGAGTCCCTCACTGTTGCTATGGAAAAGCTGTCACTGCTTTTGTTTTGCGTATCTGATTCTAAAACTACAGTTTAGGAAAGATGTTCTATAGGGATGAGTAGAACAAGTAACAGTTTGTAATTGATCACGGTTTTAGGGCGTTTCTTAAACTTTAGCGTGATTTGTGAAGGAAGTAGATTATTTTACTAAATATCCTTCTTACAGGTCTCTAGAAGGAAGAGTTCAAAAGACGACGAATCTCAGCAGCTTCTGAAGTTCTCTCATATTAATTATTAATGAATTTGAAATTAAACTCTTGTTTCTTGGTGGTCTTCAACACCAGCTATCCCCTGTGGCTAACGGTAATTCTCAGATTAAAAACAAGCAAAGAACTGAATTGTGGAGGTTTCCTCACTGTGGACATGAATCAAAGACCTCTGATGTAAAAGAAAGTATTTCAGCTGACCTGGCAGGGACAGGAATAAGGATGAAAATTCCAGGTTAGACATTCATGAAGGATACTTAATTCTATTGATTTTAATCTTCAGCCAGGAATCTTTTTAGAAATATTCCTGCATTTCAATGAAAATTTCCTTAAAATAAATGAAACACTTCCCCCAGTTTCTCCAAAATACACTCTCGCAGAACTAAACAACTCACTCCCTTTGAGATCCATAAACATTCAGGTGACATGGAAGGGGCTTCCCTAACAATTAAGATTTATTGCCAACACACTGAGAAAGACATACGATGTGCTGCCAAAAAACAAAGAAATTGAAAATTGGTAGAAGAAATAATTGCAGGGGCACAACAGTCAAACAAAAGGGTGTGACCTCCCCAGTCAGGCATTATTTTATCATTTTATGTCACCTGGATTAGTCTATTTGTTTGGATCTTCCACATGTATGTTTTACTGTTTTATTTCCCTTCCTGGTCATGGAGGGCATATATATTGTTTAGTAAGCAGAATTAGGGCCGCTGCAGTTTACATAGTCAATAGCAGTCAAACACTAAGGTCAATGTCTATCACATCTTGGAAAAATTGGGGTTAGAGAAGGTGAAATTATCATTCCATTTTGTTTTTATTGCTTTAATAGAAAACCACAGAGTCCCTGACCCCTGCTGCCACTCATGTCCTGCTCCAATAGCAATGTGTAACCTTCAACACTCAATTACAACAGGAAATAAGGCAAAGAAGAGGTTAGTATGTGTGTTTGGCCAGTGAGAGCCTTTGAAAAAAAGTTCCAAAAAGGCTTCCAAAGAGAGAGGAAGAGGGTGAAAGAGGAGTGCAGGAAGACAAACAAGAGGGACAAGTAGAAAGGAGAAACAAGATGAAGAAAGGGAAGGAGAAGAGTGAAAAGAAAGCCCTTCCTCATGTATTAGCTGGGTGACCTTCAGCCCTGTACATTACAGCATCCTGTAGTATGACAAATCACATACAGCCAGTGTTTGCTCTGAAAGAACAAATTTGTCTTACTGGCTGCCTAAGAGTGACCATATAGACATCACTGGGTTTAGGAATTTAACATACAACTCTGTATGTAGTCCAAATTTTTGAAACAAACGTAAAATAAATTACTTATTTGGAGTGGATATGCAAAGGGGAAGAAGTCATTTGATTTTAAAGGCTAACATGGTTATCACTGCAAGCCGTGTGGGATCAGCCCAGATAAGATGTCTGTAGATGGACGGATGTCTGTCTATGGGTCTCACGGAAAAGGAATGCCTAGAGCTCGTTACTACTCGAGAGAATAATTTTCCTAAGGATAAAAGAACGTTAACCATCCACAGCTCAATTCTAGTTTCCTGGTTTTGGCAGCATATTGCCATGGATTTGTTAGGTTTTATGAAGCTAAAGCAAACACATGGTCTTGCTTGCAGTGAACCATAGAAGGCATCCTCACCACTCCCAGCATCATGTCACCAAATTCTGGACATTCCACAAAGCTACTCAGTCTTGATGGAATAAATTCAACCAATAAAAGTTGGCATGAATCTAACTTATTTTTTTTTTAATTTCATTTTTTTTTCCCCCTAGGGGTTATAAAGCACCGCTATTAAAATATGAACGTTTCTTTTCTCTTGGATTTTTTACTTTATAATTACTGAACAAAATTAGCATTTTTTTCAGCAAATTATTTTTCAGTTTCTCCTCCTTTCCAAGATGGAACACAGTTCTTTTGAAAAACTTTGCATTGAGGGATTAATACAGGTAAGCATTGTATTTTGTGGACTGAGCTAGGGTCAGGCTTCTTTTACATTCCTCTTACTTATTATTACTAGAGTTAAGTTTATTCTGATGCATACTTTTCAGTTCTATCATAGAATCACAAAATGGTTTGGGTTGAAAGGGACCTCAAGGATCATGAATCTTCAACCCTCTGCCACAGGCAGGGCTGCCAACCTCCACATCTAACACTAGACCAGGCTGCCCAGGGCCCCATCCAGCCCCCAAGGATGGGGCATCCACAGCCTCTCTAGGCAGCTGTTCCAGCACCTCACCACTCTCATAGTAAAGAACTTCCCCTGACATCCAGCCTTAATCTTCCCTCCTTCAACTTAAAACCATTTCCCCTTGTCCTGCCATTATCTACCCTTGAAAACAGTTGTATATGTATTCTGTATTCAAGAAGGAAGGTAGAAAGTAAAAAGTAAAGCTGGAAATACTATTTACCTCACCTTAATTCTAATGCCATTGCATATCCACAGCCAAGTAAGAGAGGAGGGAGATTAAAAGGCAGTCTATGTATATTAATCTTATTATATAATCCAGATGATATGTTGTTCTTATGATGTATTAGATCATGCATCATTAGAGTCAGCTATCATTCTAATGATGCATGATGTAATAAATCACAGTGGAACACACTGATAAAGTATTATTGAATAGAGGGGGGCGTTCACATGAAAAGCAATATAGATAGAAGTAAAAAAAAATAAAGATAAAAAATAAAGCAACACAAAACTGTAATCTGGAGCTGGATTCTTCATTGTCAGGGAAAAAAATCAAATCATAACCTTAAACAAAACTCTTATTAAAGCAGATGTAAATTTTACCTCCAAATGGGTCTGGATTTCAGACATCCTCCAAGCTCCCATTTCTGGCACTGAAGAAGCACTTGTGGGATTTCATTTCACACAGCAGAGAACTGAGATCCCAAGCACCTAGTTCAAAGCCTGTAAGAAATACCAAACATAAATCATGCTCCATTAGGTTTCACACATTGTTTGTAAACAAAAATCTGGACGGGAATGGAAGAAAGACACAGCAATTTGCTTTGACTCTTTCAGACACGGTATTTTGAAATGCTTTGAGTTGCTCATTAAATGCTAGAACAGAAAACCTGGCTTTGAAATTAAGCTTTTGTTTTAGGGAAAATAAACACTTCTGCTCTGACGAGAAAACATTTTCATTTAGTGATTCTTTGTGACTTTGTTGTTGTTGTTGTTTCAATTGGATTTAGAAGCTCAAGCAGTGAAGTGGAAATTTTACCACAGTCCAATCAGAAATGATAAAGGATTCACCCTCTCTAACTGGATTAGAGCAAACCTTTAATACATAAATTGATGGATGAGTGGATGGATCTATCACAAATACAGTTGTCTGGGAACTTGCATTAAATTAATCTGTTTTCTTTGGAAGTGCAGCCACACAGCCAAACAAGAAGTTAAATGCTTAGGAGACTGTTCTGCTTCCACCAAAACAAATAAAATGTCCCAGCATCTCCAGCTGATGAAGCCAGCTGCAAAGCTACTGAGAACTACTGTCTGCATTTCAGGTTGACTGCAGGATCTGGTCCTCATTATCTTTAGCAGATAGTTCACAAAGCCATGCAAGGTCCCGTGTCTTTGAAAGGTTATAATGAATACATTTGTTGAAAGTCCGTACAGAACTGGCTGATGACATTAACGCAGATGATAGATGGTATAAAAATGTACAGTTCTTACGACTGTTTAGATATAAAACAATACAAATGTTATTTACTTCTAAAAAGTAAGAAACATTTTCCTTCTTTTGGAGAATTCATTTTCAAATTCAATTACAAAGAAACGTGGTCTTTAATTTATTGATTTCACCTCTTTCCCAGAGTTCAGCTAATTCAATTATTTCTAATTATGTAGGTCAGGCTAATTTCAAAAGACCATCCTACAAATGCAGGCAGCTGTGGAAAAGCCATGTCTATTCTTTTGCAGAGAAGGACAGGAGGGCAGAGAGTCGTTCTAAAAGATTTGGCAGTTGTGATGTTCATCTGGAATCTGCAAGCAGGTTTAAATCAGTCTTTGGCAGAAGAACTGAGAGAAGTCCAAAACTGCCCAGAAGAACATAAGATTAGGCCTTTGGAACATCAGGTAAGCCAAGTCCTGTAGAGTCACAAGACCTGAACTCTGTAACAACATTTGCAGAAGTAAAATCTCTTTTACTGAATTACCCCACAGAACAACATATGCAGAATTCAAACCAAGGGCACCTCCTCGTTCTGACAAGAACACTTCTCTTAGGAAAGTGACATTTCCACCCACTGTTGCCTCGTTAAGTCAATTTTCTGTATAAAGGCTGCAAATTAATCCTCACACATTTTTCAGAAAACTAACAATTGTCCTTCCTCTGTCAATACTTCCCTCTTTAGAAACAATTTCAGTCAGCTGCGTGTGAGCTACCCATCATACATCGCATGAAAGAAAGTCATTGTGACTAGGATCAGAATTCCACTTTGTATTTGTATTTTCTGCATGCTATTCCACCCTTATTCAAACAACAGCTTACACATTCACATACACGGGAATCTTCTTTGCACATTGATCATCCTACAACAATTGCAAAGCTGCCTATATTTGCCTTTTGAGGATCTAGGAATAAAGTGGGCAGTGCTCAAGCAATTTTTGTTGTAAGAATTTTATTCTGGATGAAAGCATTCGGTATCCAGATGCATGTTGAGAAATACTTAAGAGCTATTGCTGCAGCTGAAGCCTGATAGTGGCTGAGATTTTGAAGGAAATGCGTGAACTCACAGAGATCCAAAGCATGAGAAACTATCTGAATGACTGGAGAAATGAACAGACAAACAAATAAATAAATAGCACCGGGTACTATGTGGTAGTGGCAGACTCTCAGATTGGCAAAATTTGGATGGAAATCTTTTGTTTATCAATACTGCCAGGTTTTAAGCATCCCGCTTCCACTCACAGTGGAAATAATGAGGATAGAATTTCATATGCAGTGCTTCAGCTTTTACCAGGATGGAAGTACAATGAAGGTAGAAATAATACTTAAAAGAATAAAAATAAAGTTACAGCAAAATGTTTTATACCTCAGACAACACTGAATTCCAACCCAGAAAGGAGTTTTGGCACAAGTTATTATTATAAAGCTGGTTAAGCTTCTGAATATGTTAGAAAAGATATTTTTGCTATAAGAGTGCTGTAACACAAATACTGTCCAAGCAACATAGAACTTACACAATTACCAACCAGTGATTTCCAAATTACATCCTGAAGTTGTATAAAAGCTTCGGACATTTCCTGTCCACTGATTTTAACAAGTACATGGATTAATTCTTGTTTCGCAGACATCCAGGTCTTAAATCTCACAGAGCTCCATTGGAATGGGATTTCACATACACTTACCGTCCTGAGGCAAGATTGCACAGTTCAGGACTGAAATTGTATGACAAAACTCTTGACAGAATTGTTATTTTTGGTCACCGATGAAAGCAGTTTCTCTTTACTGACAATTTTTAAATAACCTGGACATATTTTGCTTATATTTAAAAAGAAAAAACACAACAAGAAAGCACTACTGTGTAGAAAGGAAGGATAAAAGGTGTGAAATCAGTTTCTGAAATTAATTAAAAGACAATATTCAACAAGGAGTGGGCCAGCACCACAAATAATTATCTCTTGAGATTACACAGTCAAAAAGGCCAATTAAGGTACCAAATATAGTTAATGAGAATTCTTAATTGATTATTTTTCATGCTCTTGGATTAAATTTGCATTTATCTTTAGTTCGTCACGCGCACAGAATCACTTAAACTGCTGCCTCTATGCGTAGTGAACAAGGACTATCTCACACAAAGAATGGGCTGTGGAGGAAAAAGATTCCTGGGTGTCCAGAGTAGGAGCTTGCATCATGATTTAGCCATTATTGTAAAGAGTGTGGAGAAAAATAAGCCCAAGAACTTGCTTTTCCTCACAGCAAAATCTATTAAAATGACGATGAAGGTCCACAATATTCATGTGGTTATTACCCTGTAATGTAGAGATCAGTAAGAAAATACAGCCCAAAGACTCTCCTATCTGCCTCTGCACATGGCATCCATTTCTCTCCTGTCTTCATGAGACAACGACATGTCAGTGAGAGAGAATCTGGTTCGACATCCATCTGCTGCTCTTTTCAGCTTACCTGCCCATTTGTTCAGCTAATTTATCATTCAGACTTTGCAACTCTAAACGTATTTCTTTTCATAATAACATCAAATTAGATGTTGCTGGTAGAAAAAGAAAAAAAAAAAAAAAGGGAGGGATGGGGGTGTGTGTCTAATTGTATATAGATAGGAAAGGAAATCTGATCTCTTCTTGGATCTCTGTTGCTTGCAGGTTAACAAACAAGATACTATCCATAAACCACAGTGAAAAGAACGTGCATATTCCTCCCCCAAATTGATGCTGAGCAGATTAGAGAGCAGAACAGTGACACTTCAGCCTTGGTATTCCGAAGACTGTTATCTTTGTATGTATATGTACATACATATATATATATATATATATATATACACTACATTGAGATTTCTATGTAATGAATAAATACTTTGTTCATGCCAATTAGAACTGAATTACAGTTTTGTAACTATCACACAACAAGTGTGCTGAGCAGCTCACCTGCCAGGTTTCATCCAGTTACCTTTTAGAGGGGCTGGCAGTGGTCCCCCTCCCCTCATAAGCTGGTTTTCCTTGAGCATCTGCAAGTCTGGTTTGTCTGCCAATTTGGGATCACATTTCTTTTGCCAACAAACAACAACAGTGAGGTCCCTACATGGCCTGGTGTTGATCATTGTGAATCCTAAATATCACTGAGATGAAACAGGTTGGCATGCTGACTGCAGACCAACATTTCTGAAGGAAACAAAGACAGCATCCAAATACACAGTTGAGAAACTCTACTTCAGTTACATCAGTACAAATTCATGTTCAGGGCACTGAGTGCACTCACAGATCTCTATGCCCCAGGCTATGCTGCTTAAACCAATCCTAGTGCCCTAGCACAGAGGTGATTGATGCCCAGGAGTGTCCTGCTCCCTTGGGGTCAGGCCTGGCTGACAGTCATGTTTTGATACTCCTGGGTCAGTCCCTGATACTTGCAGCTGCCTGCAGTGCCTGTACACCTCACTGCCTTAGCATTCATGACAGGTGCATGCAGTTCTTTTGATCGTGTACAAGCTTAACACACCTAACAGTGCTTGCATTTGAGTCTCTCTCTGTGTGCCCACTGTAATTTATTATCTGAGCAGGTATGGGAAACAGCTGAGATATCAGACAACACAGCATCAGGCTACAGGGGTTCAGGAAAAGCCAGTAGGATCTTGTGTCCTACTCAGCTTAAAGACCTTGCTAAAAACAAGGTAAATTGTGTCATGGGTGGAAAAAACTAGAAAAGAAAATGGAAGACAAAAGTTTAGCTCACTAGTTTGAAAGTGACCCTTGCAATCAATAACATGTTTTGTTAAATTTGGGTTTGTTGTTGTTGTTGTTGTTTTAATTGTTACTTCCAGCTGCTTCATCTACTAAAGCAAGAAATGTTCTACTTTCTGTCATTGACTGAGGCTTTGGGCTGCCACTTGCCATTTCTTTCCCTGTCTCGTTCACTGGGGTGTTTAAAGGCTGAAGTGTGTCTCATTTACCATTTTCAAGCACTAATTAGTGCTTCTCCTAACTGTATGAGGGACAATATCAGGATAACACCAGTCAGCTTGAGAAGGGTCACAAGCTTATTAATACTCCAGCTGACTCATTCTCTCATTGTGATTAATATCACTTTAGTTGATTTTCGCACTATGTTTTGAGTGAGTCTGCCATTTAGGTTAGAGCTAAGTCAAGATACATAACTAACATTATTAAAAATGTACCTTGTCCATCACTCAATGAATTTTCATCCCTAATTATCTCTCCATTGTTAACAAACCCAGGACACCATCAACATATGATAACCAAATAACAGGGCTTGCAATCCAGAAAAAGCAAAACCAATCAGTTCTTTTGCTGCCACAATGACTCCAAAGAAAAGTAGCTAAAATTAATCTGGAGCTCTGTTCTGCACAATGCTTTCTGCTCCTTTTGACTTCCACAGAACACTGTCTAACTGTGCTGCCAAAATACCTTACATTAAAGTATTGTTTGGAAAAAATAACAAACATATAAACCCTGACTGAATCCTATGAAACACAGCTGTAATGGGATAATTCTAGTACTTTATAGTACTGCAGCTCTGAATTCTTTAGTTTTCTTTGCACAGTCATGAAACAGCAGCAGAAAAAACATCTGAAGCACGGCTATTTCCAATTTGCCGTTGTATCTGTGAGAAAATTCTTTCCTCTTGCAGCTCCTGAGGAGAACACAGACTCCAGAGGCTGTGTATGTAGAAATAACAGTTGGGCAGGCATCCTGTAGCAATATTAACAAACAACGCTTATTTGTTTTAGTAGGCTGTGTGTAAGTATATTTGTCTTAGTTTCAGCTGGGGTGGAATTATTTTCTTCACAGTGTCTGGTATGATGCTCTAGGAGAAAAACAATGCTGCTAATGCACTGATGTTTCTAGCTGCTGCTAAGCAGTGCTGGACAACGCCAAAGCCATTCTTAGTGAAGAGACCAAGTTGCTGAGTGGGGACAGAATTAGGACTGCTGACTTAAACTGGCCAAAGGGATGTTCCATATCATACGGCATCATGCAGAATCAATTTTGAAGGGAGTGGAAGTTCATCTTGCTCTCTTTCATTGCTTGTGGGGTGAGCTAGGCATCAGCTTGGGGGTGGTAATTGCTTACACATCACTTGTTATATACATTCATATATATATTTGCATATATATATGTCATAATTATTATCCTTTTTTTTTTTTTTTTTTTCTTCTATCTGAGTAAATGGCTTTTTCTCAGCCCACAAATTCTACTTTGTTCTTTTTTAAAGTTCTCTCCCCAATCTTACTGGGAGTGAGCAAATGACTGTGTGATGCTCAGCCACCTGCTGGGTTAAACCACAACAATCTTAAAGTGTTCCAAGGCTGCTGACAAATACTGCTTGGCATGAGAGATAATACAATACCCAGAGCTGGAAAAAAACAGTTCTGTACAAAGCAAAGGCTGCTGATACCTCTAAATTATGAAAGGACAAAACAAGATGTAATTAACCTTGAACATCATTACAAAGGTACTAAAAGGTGCAAACTAAGAGTAGTACACAAATATATCCTCACACTTTGGTGGCACAACAAGTTTTCCAAATGTAGGTGAACTATGTAACCACCAAAGGGGCAAAATGTCTGTGCAGTTGTATGGATGAGGCTGTAAGTAAAAGGATGAAACAAGCACAAATGACAAATAGTGCGAATATCCTTCTCAGTAGACAAGGCTTGCAAAGACAAAGGAAAACAAGGTAAGCATTTAGAGGAATGGAGGAAACCCTCTTTCAAGTAGGGGCAATAGTCTAAACACATCAGCCTTCAGCTAGGAATTCTTGGCCACAGTAAGAAAAAGTTTCCTCTGACTCTTATTTATCCAATGCACGATCCAGTCTGGGAGATACTGGAGACCTGTATATTCACATGACAGCAAATCAACTGACCTACCAATACAGCATCATCCCCTCAGAACCACGTCTTCACAGCTCATTTAGGATGTGTGGAAGACTGACAGCTTCGTACTCATACCTCCGATGAGAGTTTTTAAGAACAGATTTCTATCACTGGTAGTGCTGCTAAGAAACTAAATTATTTCTTTGGAATTTAAATCTGACTTAAGTCATCAGTCCTGCAAACTCTCCAACACAGCAATCACTGGATGCACCTAAAGGACGCACAGGTTTTCAAAAGAAAGATTGGTCTGAGTCTGGTTATTTCTGCAGAAAATACATAGATATCACAAACCAGAGCTACTAGCACCAGCCAACTTGCAGATTTCATAACTTCACACTTTTAACATCAACTGAATATATTCAGATATACTCATGATGTTACCTTTATTTATTCTTTCATTTCCTTTTCTCCCTCTTGTACCTAGTCAGATTTTAGGGTATACTGAACACCACACAAAGTCAAGCTTTACAGAATACAAGGACAAGTGAGATGTCTGCAATCAGAATGCTAACAAGGATGAGCAAGAAACTTAAGGCTACTGAATACAAACCATAACAATCCCCACATCTCTAGCACAGTGCTCATTTCATCTGCAAGTATATTGTGCTCAGGTGCTGCAGGAATGCTGTTATATAGCAGCAATCACATCAGAAACATATATTTCAATACAGAAGTGAAGGCACACATGCTGGTGTGCAGATAGAAACAGATTGTACTTTCCAACATCAGTAAATGATATTCAAAACTTCTGATATTACATTCCAGATATTTAGATGTTATCTGCAGGGAGAGTTCAGGCATTTAGAAAGAAAAGTACCATCTTCAGGTTTTTAGGAAGGAGATTTTTAGTGCAAAAAAGTTACATATATTCTTACTCACCTCGATCCATTCTTGCTAGTGATAGGTTATAACAGGATATAATCTAGAAAATGTGACTCTGTCAGTCCACATTACAGCAAACGATAATTTGTGCTACAAGTCCTCATTGCATTTGTTTATTTACTGGCACTCTCGTGCTGTTTTTCTCATGCTACCTGGAGAGGAAAACTTGTAAACTGAGAAAAGAAAGAAACGATATAAACTTTACGTGGTGGTTACCCATCAAATGTTACTGAATGCTGTAACCTTATAAATAATCTATGTATTATAAATTACATTACTGATTAAGTTCTTATTTTTAATACATAGTTAAATTAAGAAAAAAAAAAAAAAAAAGAATAGCTTTAGTGGAGCAACAGTATGTACACTGATTGTTAACTGTGAGTCATATTATTTGCTTTTCTTTCCCTTTATCCCTAGAACCTAACTACTGGATAATGGCAGTAATTAGCTGTGGTCAGTGACATGGCTCAATCCAAACTTCAGTGCCTTATCAAAACAAAGCACATTCTCTAAGTGATCATAATATTGATGTTCAACATTTGAACTTCTACCTGTAAACAGGATGTCAGTACAGAAAATGAACCTTTTAAAAATTAAATGTGTTAGACCTTGTTTTTTTCCACAAGAAAAAGACATTAATTCCACCCAGTTTAGCTACAGGCTGTGTTCAAAACTAATGTATTATCTTTAAATTCAGTACTGAGTAAGATGCCCTCAGGATGGCAGCAAAGCTGCCCTTAATATAAGCCCTTAATAATGGTAGAGTTGGCTGAGTAGAATAAAAGTCATTAAAATCTTACAGAGGTCAAATACAAGTGTGAAAAACATTCTCAATTATAGAGTGAGGAGTTTTAATCTGATAGATATTTTGCTGCTCTAAAGGCAAATTTTTGCATCATGGAAGTCATCCTATAAACTTCTCAAAACATTTTTACAACAAAATTGAACGGCTTATTAAGACAACAGAAAGGCTTAAATAGAATTCATTATTTTGGATAAGCTGTTCACCTTTCACTCCTCATCCTACCAATGTTTATAGGTTTCCAAAGAACATGTTTTTAAAGTATAATCTTGTTATCAGTGATACCCTAATGTGTAGTTGATACAAACCTTGATATCACCAAATGTATCTTCATTGGTTACAACTTGTCACATACATCAGTAACTAGTAAAAATTAAACAGTTGCTGCTCACAAGTAGAAAAAATTGTTGTATTTATACTTACATTTAGTTCTATGTTATGATTGATTTTGTTCTCCATTTTTAGCAGTGCTTTTGGTTAACTTTTCCTGTTTATTTTCAGAAGACATGAATGTAAGTAGTAGATTTTCTGACCAAGAGTTTCAGATGAAGGTAAGAGATTCATTTATCCTGTAAAAGGAAAGAGTCATTTAGACACTTTGGCATATCACATTTATCCATTGACTGCTCTCACCTCTGTAAATATGCTTATGCAGCTCAAGATCTCAATCTGGAAAGAAAAAAGAGCGAGAGGAAAAAAAAAAAAAAAAAAAAGAACATTACATATAATATGGCTCCTGCCAACGCTTGCATACAACAGAAAATTTTGACCTTTAGGCAGGTATTTTGGGCATGAACTAAATGTAATGCATTCGCACTGTGAATGGCAATGCAATAAACCACAGCCACTAATAAGATAGAATCATAGAATGGTCTGGGTTGGAAGAGACCTTAAGGATCATCTGCTGTAGGTAAGGTTACCAACCACTAAAGCAAGCACTAGATCAGGCTGCTTAGGGCCCCCTCTTAGAAAATCTCCAATGAGGAAGCATCTACTTCTTTGGGAAACCTATTCCAGTGCCTCACCATCCTCTGAGAAACAAATACCTTCTAGCATTCAGCTCAGCCTATCTTTGCTGGGGAGGTGCTCCAGCCCTTTGATCATCTGCATGGCCTTCCTCTGGACCCACTACAACAGCTCCACACCCTTCTTGTGCTGGGAGCCCCAGGCCTGCAAACAGTGCTCTGCTTGGAGTCTAATGCGGGCAGAGCAGAAGGGCAACCCCCTCCCTAACCCTGCTGCCAGCCTTCTGCTGGTGCAGCCCAGGCCTTCTGCTTTTTTGTCTGCCTCACAGATTATTATTTTATTATTTTCTTTCAAGTATATGATCTTCAATAATCTAAAATGTAATCCTTCCTTCTCCAAATTTCAAATATTTCAAACATTCTTCAATATTTCAAAACTTAGACTACTGCTGTCCAATACTTTCTCTCGCGCTCCTTTTCTATTGGCTACAAGTAGCTCCACAGACCAGAAGCAGCAAATAGGAGTGCCAAGACTTCTTGCAAAATCATTTTATTTCACACATTGAGTATTTTACAAAAGTCACTTCATGACACATAGAGTCCTTCCTTCACCTTAGCCAAGACCAAGGATAATATTGCAGGTTGGAACATAAAACAGCTTTGTTTTCAATCAACTCCATGCTAAAAGTGTGTCCTGAAGTTGCTTAATTGCTCTAACAGTTTAAGAGTATATTACATATTTAAACAAACCCCAGTATTAATTTAACATGAAAATGATTAAAAGTCATATTCCTTACATATTTTAGAATTTTTTCAGCCCACGTTAATGTGTAATTGCAAGGTGCCTGAGGCACCTGCACACATTAATTTCACATTCTCTGCTGATGAAGGAAAATCATAAATAGCAGCATGACTGCTGGCAACGAGATTGATAGGATGGCGAACAAATAGGGTTAATAAAAATGACCTTCTGTAAGAAAGATATTGTCAAATAGGACAACATAACACACTGTAAATAAAACACCAAATAATGTTTAACAGATTTCTTTCCCCAGGGCTGGTAACAAGCAAGCTTTCTGTTTGCAAGCCTGTCACTGTTTGCTTTACCTATTTGCTTTGTTTTAAAGCAGAGCCACATTAAGTGGAGCCAGGATATCACGTTCAGCATGCAGGTGACACAACCTTACCAAAAGACATCTCTTCTAAAGCAAAGCATCATCCAACATTTTTGTTCTGATTCAGAGCAGAGATTTTAAGAGATAATAAGTTCACTGGAAATCAGTGTAACATTTCTGAGACATCAAAACATTTTGTTTCTTTTTCAATAATAAAATATTAACAACATCAACATACTCTGAAATCATTCCTCTCCCCCCTCCCAAAACAAACGAACAGACAAACAAACTTAGCATATACCCATAATTATGGAAACATTCTGTCCCTGCAGACAGCCAAGGCCAGGCTGGGCTGGGCTCTGGGCACTGTGATCTGCTGCAGGTGTCTCCCTTCCAACTCAAAATGATTCTGTCAATCTATGAACTACTGTGTGTATTCTCAGCAGCCCATCCCATTGTAACAAAGTCACCATGCTGTTCACACCCACTGAGCCAAGGGATTTGATTCAGTGGCTGAAACCTGCTTTCCTTGGAGTGCCTAAAGGCCAAATTAATAAATCCATTCTCAACTGCGAAATGTAGTGTTGCTCCTTTGCAACTAAAGAAGGTTATTGAAAGGCTGCACTTCCAACTGGAGGACTGAAATTCTTCTTGTACTCATTTACACAACAAGCAGAATAGCTTGTCTCAAATGTGTGTAGAACCAGGAAAAATAGAGGAGAATATAGGCACACCTGAAGACGAGTAATTAACTGTGCTGCCTCCATTGGAAATCAAGATTTTTTAAAAAAGGCTACCTTCCAGCTCTTTAATATCTTTCAGTTCTGCCTTCAAAACACTGAGCCTCCGAAAGCACTTCTTTCAAACTAATGAGCTAACACGCCAAGCTGTGGAAGATAAATTATGTGGCGGTATTGAAAAGATATCCTGTGAAACAGCTCAGACCAACATCAATAAAAACGGTAATTTTCCACCACTAAAAGCATCTAACTTTAATTGTCCTGTGCTGTTCATTTAAAATACCTGGCTCCATCATGTCAGTTCCTTTTAAGACTGAAGGCAAAAAAAAAAAAAAAAAAAAAAAAAAAATTTAAAAAAAGTAGGAATGGGAAATGATCTTACTAATAACAATTGTCACCTCCATTTTCAAAAGGCTTTTTTAATAGGAGGGGAAGGCAGCTCCTCCTGCTCACTGACATAGGCACATCACACACAGTGAAAAAGCACTGTGCACAAGGTAGATGTGGGGACAGATCTTTTCCATGCATCCTCATCTTTGCTGAACTGCTCACCACTTGGCACTTAATGTTTTCCAGCAAGCATGCACCATCACTATTAGTTGCTATCCTACCTCCATCTAAAGCAGTTGTGGTTATCTGAGAGTACCCGCTGTCCACGAGGAAATGAGTCAGATGAACACTGGAAACCACAGACAGCCCTTGCTACTGGCTAGGGTTCATGCAGCATTGCTGGCCACATCTGCAATGGCACAGCACTTGCCGTGCCTCTCCAGTGATGGATGGTTTCAGACCCTTGCTGGTGGTCCTTTGCAAAGTGAGACTCATGCTCAGGTAGTGCCATGAGCCACCTCAGCACGAGGAGGAAAGCAAATAGTCCCTATTAGATAGAATAATCTGTTCCTTCGTACACACTCTTTCTCAGGTGAAGGAAGGGATCTGCAGGGTTTACAGCAAGATCTCTTTGTAAAAAACAATCACTACAAGCAACAGTTCAGTGAATACTCAATCATTTCTTGCCACAGTTGTCATGCTTATAGCAACTATCTAGATAAGCTACTTCATCACCAATGATAACTGAATTTATTGCGAAAAAAATCTTCTTTTTAGTATTGATTTGTCTGTTCTCCTGTCACCAGTTTTTCAGAGTAGGGCAAGCTGCATTGCCCTTCCTTACACAGCACAGAGCCTCTCCTGATGATTATCTCCACTGACTGCAGAAGTACAGTTTCTGGAGATTACCAGACTACACAGGGAGTCTGTCTCCACCTCATTACATGAAAAGTGCATTATCAACCTCACAGAACATACAGGAAGGTAACCGCACATTGTCACAGTCACACAGGTCATTTTGCACACTTAAAGATTTTATTTACACCTTCTTACAGCACTCACTTTTACTTAACACTCTGAAGAATTCATAGATCTTGTCACTCTGTAATGGATTCTTCTATGTCCACCAATTTCTGCTTCCGTTTGCTTTCATAACTTTTAAAACATTGTCTTTGAATTGTGAGCTCAGATACCCTTTAAGTTCATTCCTTCTCTTCTTACCCAGGAAATACTTTCCAAACCCTGCATTATCATTTCATTACAACTTTTTCAGTTTGTCCTGGAAATGTTTCCACTGCTCATGACATTTCTTCTCTATTCTGCACACTCGGTGCCTCCAACATTTTCTGTACTGCTTCCTCCTTTCCCATTCAAAGCCATTTTTTTCCTCCCAGAAAACCAGGGTAGTAGTAAAATGGTTAATTCTTTCCTTATATGTTCTAAAACATTAGTGTTACCTAAAGGATAATACTCAGCAGCCAGTATGTTGCAAGAGGGGGAAAAAGGCAAACAAAAGCAAAAAAAATCCAAGATGCAGATAAGTATAATTACAGACAAATAAGTTGTGTCCACTGATGCACAAAACTGTACACTTAACTGATGGGCTGAACTCAGCTCACAGTTCCAATTGCCATGACTCAATGAAGTTATACTAATCCACCCTACTTCTATAATTTGCATGTCAGTGTAATACCATATTGTTTTCCCCAAAATTCATATCTACACACAATGTTCTGTAATACTTTCCACACAACCAGAGAAAGCCCATTTGCCATTTCAACCAAAAAGGCACCATATGCTGACTTAAGATTCCACAGAACATTATTACAAAAACACAGTAGTACACTATAAATTTTCAAGTGAATCAGCAGCACTGCAATTTGCAGTTAACTTTGAAAACACGGGAATAGCCTGACAAATTAAGCTAGGTCAGTTTCCTAATGAAATGCATCATCAACCTTAATTTTATTCAATAGAATTTGTTTTACTAGCTGGAAGGAAATTTCATTGTAGGAATGCTACTTTCTAATTTACTGAAATAGCTGCTTTGAAAATAGAGCATTTGCTGTAAAAAGCCTGAGACTACACAAATATACAGTATAATCATCGCACTAAAAGGACTCTGCACAAACACAAAGATAAGTTTTCATACGTATGTTTAGAGAAAAACAAAAAAAGATTAATTCAACATCTGATTGCAAAGACTCAGTCCTATGCCTAATGCAAGATTATTACTTCTGAATGTGTTAAATCTACACATAGGCACAAAACCACAAGCTTTTATAAAGCAGAACTGGAAGCTTTCTTGGTCCAAAATAGACATGTTTTTGGTCTGAATATGAATCATATTTCACACTGCTACAAGACCAGAACATTCTTATTAGACGTTTTATTATACGAGACATGGAAATGACACTTCAAGAACAGCTAATATGGAATACTCAGTTCTCCTGGAAGGTCTGAAAGAGAGGCAACTCTGGTAAGAGTACTTGATACAGACTGAAAGTAACTTAGATTTCTGCATCAAACTTGAAACAGTATTAAGGAAGATTTGAAAAAGCAGAGTGGTACAACCAGTAGCAGCTAATTAACAAGAGAGGCCTTGCGGATTAATCAAAACCTGACCAGAAAATATATCTTTTTAGATAGAGAAGACACACCGGGACGCTTCTGAGTACTGCATAAATGAAAGGTACATGACACTGTTCGGTTCAGTACAGATTCCTCCAGAAATTTTAACAAACTAAATATACAGAAATGTAAACTGACAGCTGATTTGGACAGCAGTTATGTTACAGCTCATTTTATGGAAAGCTCAGTGGTCAATAAGTGCTTTCGCTGTTTGTTTTTTTTTTTTTCCAGTATGGTTAGAATTACAAACTTTCAACTGCCATAAAAAACTCCCATAAAATTGCATCATTCTTTTCTTACTGAAGAAGCAGTAGTAATAGCAGGGACCTCAATTACAAATAATATGACAAAAAATTAAGGTGTTGGCTTTAGCAAACAACACCCTCAGGTTAACAAATGTGTCACAAAAATTACCATTCTTTTTCCAGCAAACCCACATAAGATGTGGAAACCCTTCAAATGAGGGGGAAATCCTTTACTGAACCAATTCCTGATGTAAAATCATACCTTATTTCAGACTCTTTAGATTTTCTGTAGATTCAGTCAATCACTGTGAAGAGCAAAGACACATTTTTTTTGCTCACCAGCGCAGCACAGCAAAACTGACTCTTCTTCTACCTACAAAATCAGGAGAAAGCTTTTTCTTAATATTAATTCTCAAAAAAGCATCAGTCCTGAATTAAAAACAATTCCAACAGTCAAGATTAGAAGTCATGGAAATCTCAGCTGAGAACAAGGTGTTGTAATATTAGGTTGAAAATGACTGAATGTCACTATCTAAAAAACAGAATTACCACATGAACACCGAGTCATGGATCTGAATGAGGAACAGACAACACTAAAGGGTATTTAGCAATGAGAACAGCACAGGTGCAGCTAATTGTTAGCAATTTGCATACAAACACACCAGCTGTTGTTGCTGTAGCCCATGTAATTTTTGTAGGCAGTTATTACAGCACAAGAAATGACTACTGACTTATCAGAGTGACTGTATTTACGCACTTCTTAACTGCCACAGCTTTGTCTGTGATGTGGGCCCTCAGAACTAGAGTGATCATTCAATTCAATCTGGATATGACACATAAAGACGACTTCCCCTGGCACTAACACCTGAACTTCCCAGTCAACAATGCAGACACCAGACAGCAGTTCAAAACATTCAAAAAGAGACTCTGTTACTTTGTGATCTGCTTCTAAGTCACTTCTTTAATTAATTTCCAAGTTTGGAATTCATAAATACCTCATTCAGCTCAGTCTTGGCTGAACTGAACAAAACCAAAATGGGATACAGAACATGGGGAGATACATGGAAAAGAAAGTAAAGCAGATGCCTGCTTTGATAGGAAAATAGCTGAATTAGAGTGATCTGAATGGCATTAGTTTATCATACAGAGACATTTAATTTATTTCATTATTCTCTGCGGACAGCTAAAGCACCCCAAGGCCCTCACATATTCAAGATGAGTATAGAGGACAAAGGCTCTTTCAAAGTGCAATACTTAATGAAACTTAAATTAGGTCTCAAAAGAGCAATGGAGTGCATATATACATATATACACACCGACACTGAGCCATTTTATTCAAATGCATGTGCTTTAAAGTAATTGCCATCAAGTTCATTCAGTGCTCCAGAAGGTTTTAGTCAGGTATTTTAATACAGTCATGCATACAGCTTCCATGTTAACATACACTTCATGTTTTGTTTACATGAGGCACAGGACAGAAGGGTAAGTAAAAGTCTGCAAAAAAGATTAAGCATTTAAGAAACACAAAACAATTCTGCCATATTAACAAATATGCAAGATGTTACTGAATTCAGGGCTCTGCTCAACTACATAAATGTATGTGTATAAATATATACATATCTTTTTGACAAATAAATTTAAGGGAATATATGCTCATGTTTTTAAACACTGCAGTTTAATAAAGTGATCAGGCAGCCAGTGTTGCCTAATGATTTTATACATTGTGCTGAAAAAAAACAAACGGGCTTGAATTACATGGTTTTGAAAATCGTTGGAATAGAATTGCAATGATTTTGAATTAAAAAGATCAAGCTAAAAGGAAGATAACAGGAGAGCATGGTGCTGTATGCTGACTATAATGTAGGAATTCTTCTCCGTAAGGCACTCCCATCCAAACCAGGGAGGTAGCATTCAGACAAAAGCTAGAACTTCAAGATTTGACTCCTATCTGGTAGCAAACAGAAATTAAGAGGAACAAATAGATGACAATAAAATGTCGAGGAAAATATAAGTACTTCATACAATTGTACTAGCACTTCATAAGATTATAGGATCATTTAGGTTGAATAGAACTTCAGCATCATCAAGTCCAGCCATCAGCATGCCCTACCAAGACTCACAGCTAAACCAGGTCCCTCACTGCCACTCAGGATCACAAACTCATTCACATTGAAACAGATTTTCAAAAAAAGAAAAGACTTTCACTTCTGCAATCACTTCATATGCATAAACACTGTAACTTACCAGACAATTTCAAAGTTATTCTGCATTTTCTGCCAGCCATCAACACAAGGTTTAGGCTAAATGTCAGCTTTAGAGACAAATGAGGTCACTTCTGCAATGGTATGCTTCAAATCCAGAGAGAGAATCACCAATGTTGGAAAGGCCTTCTATAACCATCCAGTCCAGCTGTTCACCTATCCCCAGTATGTCCCCACTAAACCATGTCCCTTAGTTGACACCTCAGTGATTCTTGAATACTTCCAGGGATGGTGATTCCCCCACCTTCCTGGGCAGCCCATTCCAGTGCCTGATCCCTCTTTCAGAGTTTTTTCCTAACTCCCAACCTGAACCTCTCCTGGTGCACCTCAAGGCCATTCCCTCTCATCCTATCATGAGTTACAAGGGAGAAGAGGCCAAACCCCACCTCACTACAGCCTCCCTTCAGGGATTTACAGAGAGCAATAACGTCTCCCCTGAGCCTCCTCTTCTCCAGACTGAATAACCCCAGCTCTTTCAGCTGCTCCTCATAAGACTCGTGCTCCAGATCCCTTAAAGCACAGGGCCTGGATGACTTTCTTGCAGTGACAGGCCCAAAACTGAACACAGGACTCATGGCCTCACTAGTGCTGCGTACAGGGGGCCAGCCACCTCCCTGCTCCTGCTGGCAACAACATTTCTGATACAAGCCATGAGTGTTAGTGCACTTTATGAGAGGTTTATGCTGACGTGATACAGAAGGAGGAGAGGTCTGAAAGATGGTTTCTTGGACTCTGGGGAACTGCATTACAAAGGCCTGAGGTATGTTTCACCCACAATTACCAAATAAATGCTAGACACAAATCACACTTGAGATAACCATTTGCTGGGTCTTGTTTTTATTTAACAGTTGTGGTTTTATGTAAGTGCAAAATAAAAATCAGTATTTATGTGAGGGTAAACAAAGTCCATTCTTAGAGACACAGGTTCCATTCCTCATTCAATGCCCAGGCAACGTGGTACTCCATGGACCAGTGGCTTTCACCAGAGAGCTGATGAAATAACAGACTACTAGGAATTGGCCAGAGCCATCTTCTGATAGTCTCTGTGCTACGAGGCCTACACGATCCTGCCTACAGAACAGCTGACTGCTCTGAGATGACATGGGGCCAACAGGGACGATTCTCTCCACAACGACGGCAGCTTTAAAACCTTCTTCGACCACAGCGTCGACCTCTTCCAAATGTCCCTTTCCCGGCTTCTGCAGCGCTGCTGTGGCACACGTTTAGGCGATGGGATCACACCCTGCACCGATCTCCGGGCTCGGAAAGCAACTTGCCACAGATCGGGCTGTGCGGAAGGACAGCACAACCCCCATCTCCGCCGAGCCCCAAGCACGGCAGCACCGCCTCCTTCTCTTCGGGACCGCCTACGGGGGCGGCGCGGGGCTCCTCCGGTTCGAGAGCAGCCGGCGGCAGCGGGTCGTCCCGTAGCAGCTCCTGCAGCTCCTCGTCGTCCAGCTCCGCCCGCTCCTGGCAGCGCCGCAGATGCTTCAGGGCGAGGCGGTGCTTCTCGTGCAGCCTCTCGAGCTGCGCCCTCAGCGCCTCCGCCTCCCCTCCCGATCCCTGCCGCTCGCCCTTCTCGGGCTCGTGGGGGCCGTTCCCGAGCAAGGCCTGGTGGAAGAGGCAGCGGTTCTCGCGGCGCAGCCGGCGGTTCTCCAGTCGCAGCCGCACGTTCTCCAGGCGCAGCTGCGCGTTGTGCCACTCTCCCTCCTCCCGCTGCTGCACCGCCTCGCAGTGGCTGGCCGCCAGGTCCGCGTAGCGCTCCGCCAGCTGTTGCGGGCAACCCTGCGACTGACCCTTCCAGCCCTTCTCGCCGCCCCACTCCGAGAACCGCGCCCCGCCGGCGCCGCGCCCCCCACGGTTGATCCCGGCTGCCAACCACGCTCGGCCCCTCCGCAAAGAGCCGGTGCAGCCCCAGCGGCCGTACACCGCGCACGTGCGCCTCATCGGTGCCGGTCCTGCCGCCGCCGTGGTTGCTGCCGCCGCGGGAGGAGGGAGGGACGGAGGGGAGGAAAGAGCGCGGCGCGCCGGCGCCGCTTCATGCAATGAGAGGAGGGGTTTCACTGCGGCGGGGCGGTGCTGGAACTCTGCTTATGTGTTTGCACTTCAGATTGTAAACTGTTTGTGGAAGGCACCGTGCTTTACTGGCTGTGGGAAGCTAGTTAATTGAGTGTTACACGAATGACCCGCTGAATATTTAAAGGATACTGTGTTTGATACTCATAACGATTTACAACATGGGCATCCAGCCTTCCGGTCTGCCTGGGCTGCACTGAGTGGAGTTGTGGGCCACACATAAAATATGTACTGTAGTTAAGGTATATAAGCAACAAAACTTACTTTTTGTTGCCTTTTTACGTTTTAAAAACCAATAAAAACATAAAACTTGTGGGTTATTTCACCATGTTTTTGTGGAACTAATGCATTCATTCATTTCGGAGAAAGTGGTTGTGCGATTCTTTTGTGAGCTCTCTTTACTCTTCTTCTACTTGATCCTTACCACTAGCTGTTCATAAATGTGCATACTGCCAGAAGTAATGACATGAATAGGACGTGAGCTGAGAGGTGCTTTTCTCTGGTAAGACAGATCTTATGGAAGTATACTAAAGAGACATGGTCAGATTTTTGAGTTAATGATGACAGCTCTCCAGATTCCACTTGAATATTTGTAGGTAGTATATGTATGCATATGTATGTGTTGTCCTTTTGATAGGAGCCTTCCTGAGTACTTGTGAAGCAGGGTCATCCAGAGGTCAACAAGCAACAAGATTAAAAATACAGCATGGCATACAGCTTTAAAACTGGGGTGATAAGTGCCTTCAGAATAGTAGGTTCATTGATGTCATCTTTCAAGGTGCAAGGCCCACTTGGGTGGTTTTAATGTGTTTATGTAGTCATCACACTTTAAGAATCTAAATGGGTATTTACAGAGTTTCTAGCTGACCAATTCTGAGCTTTTTGAAGGAAGATAAATGTTAACTAATGTTTTCTTCATGAGTCAGCCTGAAGGAAATTCTTACCTGGAAAAGATAGCCAGTCTCATTAGAGAAGATGAAGATCTTGTTTCCAGACTTCTGTGATGTCACGTAAAACCATGCAAGCCCACCTTTTTGGAGCATTCTGAGAAGGGGATGGATTGGGGTGAAGGACCTGCAGGATATTTGCTGCATAGCTGGCCTGCTAATTTTTGCTTAATAGATGTAGTCCCATCATTTGAGTTGCTGCTTCCTTTTACTTTTCTTTTTATTAGTTTAGTGCACTGAAGAGTTGTATAAAATACACATTGAATTGATGTTACTGCTAATATTCCTTTCACAGCCGTCAGTGGGTGCAGTATATTAGCACTAGATATATCTAGATTCTGTCAGCAGATTTTACTGACACTTGACAGCATAAGTATTACTTTAATGAAATAATTACTAGAGAGGTGAGAATAAGTAACATTAATTGCATTTATTTATTCTCTTGGTATGAACAGCAACATTTAAGTATTCAAATAGCATAATCTCTGTTTGACACGACCATTTCATCCTATCAGTATGTTGCCATAAGTAGAACTGAGATAAAAATAAGGAAAGCTTGTCTTTCCAACTTTAGATTGCTCTGAAAGTAATGCCTCTTATTTACACCAGTGTAAACTACAACAGGAACAAACAGCATGATAACACTATTTCATAAATTTTCAGATACAGGACATTATTTTTCAACACAGTCACCACCATTAACTATGCATTTTCATCAGCAATGAGCAAGAGCCTGCATGCCACACTCATAAAGATCTGCATTAGCGGAGCTGCCCCACTGCCACTGTCACCACTGCTGAAGTGCACCATCTGTTGCCTCACAGTGCTCGCATCCACTGGTTGGTCTCCATAAACATTCAGCAAGCAGCAGTGAATGTCAGTGGGTACCATTTTTCCCCACAAAGGGAAGTTCAGTTCCATGTCCGCACTTCCATGTCAGACACCGTTCTGTCATATTGCCCCTCTGCTGCCATCTGTCAAACAGCAGTAAAACATAACAGGATACTGGCAGGAATGTTCAGCTTCCACTGGCACACCACCAACATCCACCTCTGGTGTTGCAGACCAACAGCATAATATAGGAGGCATTAATTTTGGAGCACCATTGCTATAGGAAAAGAGAAGCCTCTGAAGACATTGTGGGAAAGACTAATGGAGGCATGTGCTGAGCTGCTCATGCATTACTAGAGAGAAAAGAGAATGATGTGTTAATTGTTACAGGCTGACTAAAAGAATAAAAACCATGCCACAAGCTCATGTTCATCTTGGCTTTCAGAACAGTTAGACTTATAACATAACATAAATGGACTGATAAAAGGCATAGATGCAGGCAGAGGACTGAAGGCATCTGTGTGTGTGCGCTACATGTGCATGTGAGATTCTGCTTATGTAGGTAGGTGAGTACAGAATTCCATATTCTGTGAGTGAGGAGTACCTCTCTAAATGACAGAGCTTATTGATATCTAATTAAGCTCTGGATTTTTTTATTTTTTTTTTTTTTTTTTGGAGTGAGGCTCAACAGACTGGCCTTGGAAATTGTGAATTACGTAGAAGTAACAAACTGAAATTGACACAGTTGACTCATCAGATTTGATAACCAAGGATTATGAGACAAAAATAAATGACCTAATTACAGATGATACTAGATGAGGTCTCAAGAAAAGGGAAAGAGTATAAAAGGCCTCAAGAAATAAAAAAAAAAAAAAAAAAAAGGTGATGAGAAAATTGAATTTGAAATTGGACTTTAATTGGAGCAAGAAGCCCGGGCAGCTAAAATAATGAAGGAGTTAAGTAAGTTTACTGTATTTGCTAATATTAATCATATGCAGTTCATACTGTAAAGGGCCCTATGAAGTTAGATTGTGGAAAAAGCATCTGTAAGTGAGTTAGGGGAGAAAAGTCATTGTCAGCATTGTTTTCAGTGAATAATTTGTTCTCTAGGCAAACAACTACTACATAAACTATTTGTTTCTTTTTAATTAAAGCAGTTCATTCCTGCTTTCCAGCACAAATATAGAAAAAATATCTTAAAACCTATTGTCACAAGCTAAGTTTTGTATTGAAAGCATGAACAACTGCCAGGTCCTGTTTATTTCTTCAGGTGTTCAGGCTGAATGTCAGGAGAAGGTTCTTCATCAGGAGGGTGGTCAGGAACTGGAGCATCCTCCTCAGGAAAGCAGTAACAACACCTAGCTTGCTGAGTTCAAGAAGTGTCTGGTCAACACACTCAGACATATGGTCTGATTTTTGGGGATCCTGTGTGTAAATGAGAGCTGGACTTGGTGATACCTGTGGGTCTCTTCCAACTTGGTATATTCTGTTACTCTATGATTGCCTGTATCATCAAGTGAAATTCGTCTTGCATTTGCAGCATTTATCCTTATGTTTAATTACATATGCTCCGTTTATGGTCAATTAGATCCTTTTGAACATGGTTCACTTCACTGTGATAAATGTGTCTAAAAAAGGACAGGCAGATAACATTTTAAAGTACATCAGAATAACATCTCTCTTATACTGTTGCTGTGTGATAGGTATGCAAAGTTTCATCTCTAGGACTTCTCTTTTTCCAGTATGTCATAATAATCAGGCCATAGGATTACACCAATATAGGAACAAAGGTTTTCTTAAGAAAAAACATGAGGGTAAGGTGGGAAGGGGAGCAGGTTGTAATGTAAATAATTAACTTTTGGTTTATTTTTCAGTTCTCTTACTTGCAGCTTTTGTACGTTTGCAAAGGAGATAGAAATCAAACTCTGATTCCCAAACGATGATATTATTTGCTGTGCTCTTGAGCCTCTTCAGATTCATAAAACACAGTGAGATTAAGACCTGATTTTTTTTTACAGATGATTTTGAAATGTGATCAATGATATTGATATTGTCAAGAAACAGCCTCTAAGAAGAGACTGTCTATTGTGGCAATCTCTTCTCTTTAAGCTGAAAATAATAGGTTTTCTCTTTTACATGTAAAACAAAGAAAATCAAATACATTTAGCTCCGGGTGGTTCAAAGATAATGAATTAATTATATCCATATCAATTCAAGCATCAGTATAATGCATGCTGGTTCTCAAGGTGTCTTTATTCTGTTTGTGCATACTCAGGCAATTTATGTTAAAAGGAAAAAAAAAAAAAAAAAGAAAAAAAAAAGAAGAAAAAACAAAGGAGAGATGAGGTATTCTGAACTATATTTGAAACTGAACAAAGTAAAAGACAAATTTTCAAGATACAAGCTAAGGTAGGACACATGTTCCTATGAATTTCAGTCAGCACATTGCATCTAAATTCTGTGCATGTCTTTGAAGATCACAGTTTTCTGCATGTCCCACAGAAATGACAGCATTGGATAGATCTCTTTTTTTTTATTTCTCTTTTTTTTTTCCACGTAAGGCAGACATACTTTCAAACCAGCTTTCTGCTTATAAAGAGCAATTCATCTGTTTAAAATGATGAAAATGTTGCTTTTACCTTGCCAAATTTGCTAGTGTTTCAATGCTGTTTAGAATCTGTGAGGAAGCTGTCATGCTTGCTTTTTAAATTAACATCAGTATTGAGTACAACAAATGCAGCTAGAGAGCAGACTCCACTGATTGCTACTTTGTGAGTAGAGAATCACGCAAAAAGAACGTAGCTTTTCATTTATTTCTGCAGAGAATTAGAGATTTCATCCTAGAAGATAATCTGAATCTCCTTTTTGCATTTAAAAACATTCCTCTTTGTCTTGTCACTACCAGATCAGGTATCAGAACAAGAACATCTTGCAAGAGGATCATCCAGTTATTCCTTAAACAGCCACAAATTCACTCTTCTGAAGTTCATGGTTCCTGACTTTGCTTTCCAGATGCATATTCCTCAAGATCACAAACTCAGGCATGGTGACTACAGCCCAGAGTGTCTCAAGTCTTATCCCCTTTATTGGCCTCTGCAGTGGTCCAGTAATGCTTCTCCTCTCATTAGTTTGTCTGAAACCTGGACCAGGAAGTTATCCTCAACACACTCCTGAAGTCTCTCAGATTAATGACAGCCCACCATGTAGATATCCAGGTGGTTGAAATCCCCCTTCAGGTTGAGAACCTGAGAGTGCAGTGCTTCTTGTAGCTGAAGAAAGAAGGCCTTACCAACAGGTTCCCTTTGATCAAGCAGCCTGCTACAGACTCTGACCACCGGATGTCCACTATTGCTTCAGACCCTAATTTTTACCCCAAAGCCTTCAACTTGTTATTGCTATTTCTCAGAGGCAGCTTTTTTCAATCTTTCCACTTAACATATAGGACATCTGTTCTGCTCCTGCTTCCCTGCGTATCCTAAAAAGCTTTTAGTCCTCTTTCATCTTTCATCCCACCAATAAAAGGTGCTTATTTTAGATATTTATTAAATAAATAAGGTGAAAATAGCATTATTAGAAATATTCCCAGCATGCATTGAACTTGCTTTGACAGAATCAACAGCCAAACTTGAAAACTGGGTAGCAAAACTTTTGGCTGAAATAATTTCATAGAATCATATAATAGAATCACAGAATGGCCTGGGTTGAAAAGGACCACAGTAATCATCTAGTTTCAACCCCCCTGCTATGTGCAGGGTCACCAACCACCAGACCAGGCTGCCCAGAGCCACATCCATCCTGGCCTTGAATGCCTCCAGGGATAGGGCATCCACAACCTCCTTAGGCAACCTGTTCCAATGCGTCACCACCCTCTGGGTGAAAAACTTCTTCCTAATCTCTACCCTAAACCTTCCCTCTCTCAGTTTAAGACCATTTCCCCTTGTCCTATCACTATCCATCCCTGTAAACAGCCATACCCACTCCTGCTTGTATGCTCCCTTCAAATATTGGAAGGCCACAATGAGGTCTCCCTACAGCCTTCTCTTCTCCAAGCTAAAAATCTTCTTAGTTATTTATTAAAAAATATTTCCAGTTTCTCACAATATTGCAGGTTTTCCATGTTTATGTAAACCAAAAGACCTGAATTCTTAGCTCAAATAACTGTAAAATGTATATGCTTTTGTATTAGCCAGGAGATTAATGGCATAGCCATTTCTCACCAAATTATTATTAAAAGGAGGCACTTTTGAGCCCTAAGGAAAAGTGAAAACAACTACAAGATTTTTCTTTTAGTAGTAATGTATTAGGATTGAATCTATATTATTTATGGTCAGATTTATTATTTTTTTTCTCATTTGAACTCATATTAATGACAGTGCCATTTTATGAATGATAAAAATTAAATATAGTGGAATGAGCTGCTGTGACCAGAATCTGTCCAAGAAAGTACAGAAGCAAAGTAGCAGCAAGCAGAGGTGGCTGGCAGAAAAAATGACTAGGTGACATTTGTTTTTCTAGAATTGAAAGGAATTTCACAAGCATTAATACGGCCTCAAAGCACCTCTTTGGTTCAAACTTATTACTAAGAATCTTTATGTTGTTGTTATATTTTCTTAATTGGCACATTAAGCAACGGTTATAGAAGTACTGGCAACCTATTATCCTGTCCACCTGACATATATGTTAGATTAATTGCAGGTATGTTGATTTTAGATACATATTCTGATTTTTGACGTCTTTCTTCCTTTTATATTCTTGAAGAAACGAAAAGTCAATAAGTGGTTACTTCAGGTATAGATATATGAGAGACAAAGAGATTTGAATCTCAAAATGCTAGTCTTAACTTATTAATCTTATTAATTTGTTTCCTGTAGTTTCCATTTCCTTTTGGAAATTACACAGACATAATTCCATGTATGTTAGTTCTGCTTTTCTGAAAATGAATGTGGCAATATGACGACTGTGTTGCTGGTTCTTTGTTAAAGAAACAAGAATACAATGAATCTATTATTGTGCAATTTGAAATACAGAGGAATGACTGTATATTGTTTAATTATATATAATAAGCTTTTTTAAATTTTAATTAATTTATTTATTTATTTTTGTGGGATTTCAGAGCCAATGTAGAAATTAATATTTGGAAGACGGAGGAAGAAAAAAGAATAGGAAGGAGAAGTCTGGGTTGCATATTGTCTTGTTCCTTCCAATTTAATTTCATAAGGATCATGTCAAAGAGCATCCTAATGCTATGTTTAACACTCCTATGTATCACATTACTGGTGAAGTCTGGATTACATTTCAGTTTTGGAACTGCAGGGAATTTGAAATTATACAAAACAATGCAAATGACATTGAGATTTTTTATCAAAACACTGGTCTAAAATAAAAGTGCCAAAAAAGAGCTGCGTGTTGAGTAATGTTTTTATAGCTATGATAGTCTACAGATGTAAGTCAAGATTTAGAGAGAGGGAAAGCGTATATTTTCTTCCACTAATTTCTGTGGCAGAGAAAAGGGTTATATTTTGGGCACATGAGCCTTTTTTAGTCATATGCAAGAAAATGCTGACAGTAAAGACAGAAGTGAAACACACTGAAATTAAGTCACAAATCAATTGTGGTTCTTGCTGCGGTAAGAGGTAGGTTAGTCAGAAGAAAAAAAGAAATAGTTAAATGAAGGAATCTCATTTTCAGGAATTGTTTATGTACAACCTAGTTCTGAAAACTGGATGAATAGATTTCTAACTTTAAGGGCTCCTTTGATTTTCACTAGCTAAACACAAAATTAAGTTTAAAAAGACCCTTTAAAATTCAGTCCTAAAAGATATGTAGAGGGTGAATTGAAAGCATAAGTCACTTTAAATAAAAAGCGTGACTGAGGAAAAAAAGAATGTTGAAACGAGCAGCCAGCAGAAGACAGAGAGCTTCTCATACAATATCCTGATACCTATATTTGTGTTACGAGTGAGAAAGGAGCAAAAGGCAGCAGTGACGCATCCAGTTAGGTAGAATTCAAGGTTAGGTAATCAAATAAAATCTCTTGTAGCCTCACTTTCTGTTACACTTATAATGAATCACCAGTGATTTTTAAAAAGGATTTTTTTTTCTCGGAGTCATCTGCTGCAGGTAACTGTATTTTAATCCATATCTTGTGTTTCATTGCCAAAAACAAGTGGAACAACGAAAGTCTGAGTTAGCAATATCTGATTTCTGGAACATCTTTAATGAAGCTTTTGTATCGCTGTCAAAACGCTTTGAGAAAACTGAAAAAAAGAAAAAAGCTGTATAAAGATCTCGCATTTCTCATCCTGAAAACAAAAAAAAGGAAAAAAAGTGACAAATATTAGCCAAAAATGTGGGCAAGTTCTTACCAAAATACAACTTTTACTTCCAGGAACCTGGAAAACCAAGCCAGAGCACACTGTTTGACCCAGGCAGCAGGGTCTCAGGAGATGTACTTAATCATAAAATTAATGTGTCTTTTCAAATCAAAATAACAGTTAGACTTTCATTAGGCTACTTATTAGACTAATTAGAGTATGCAATTTCACATATACAATTGTAGTTTGACTTTATTGTTTTAGTATTCTAATTTTGGAGATTGTTTTTTTGTTGGGCTTTTGCTTTCTGCAGTCTCTGTGTGCAAAGAGCTGTTTTTTTGCTTTTAGTTTTCTCCACCAAAAGTAGATATTGAAAGGGCCTGCAAGTAAATATCAACGACACATACTGATGTATTAGGCGGCACGAACTCACGGGATGTAACGCGATAGGCCTCCCCGTGCTCGGTAATGTATATGTATGAGGCTGAAATTGGAGCCCTATATAAGGGTCTCACACGGTTCATTAAACGCCATTTTACAGCTCACCATATTGGTGTGATCAGCGTGTAACTTGGTCATGGGGCCGTCAGATGCACATTCTCAATGATGGACGTAGTTCTTAAGGTTACCTTACACAAGGCAACAATTGGTGCCCCGTGTGAGGATGTCCTGAGAGTGAGTGTGCGACGGCTAACCGCGAGACGGACGCGAATCCTGCGGTTAGATCCCGTGGAAGCGCCGGAGGGGCGATATATTGGCTGCAGCTACTGATTATCCTGCGGTAAGACCGTGGAAGACCGTGGGACTTTGGGCCCGGGTATATATACAAAGGGTGCGAGGACGTACGGTGTCGAGCACCAGAAAAAACATGGATTCCGTCACAAAGGTACTATTACGGGTTTGTAAAACCCACTGCGGTAGGAATGCTCCTTCTATGAAGGAGATTGTTGCCGTTATTACTTTTTTGCAGGAAGCGGAGCTTTCACCCTCCCCTTGTAATTTGCTCGATTCGGAGCGGTGGGAATCTTTCACCGCTGCCCTGCTCCTAAGAGCAACAAACGATTATAAGGCGGAGGAGTTAAAAACCTGGGTTTTGGTCCTGGGTGCGCTTAAAGCGGCTAAGGAGGAGAAAAAGATCCAGGCAGTCGCGAATGGGGTTTTTGGGGTGGGTTCCGGGACGTCTGGGGTCCCGGAGGGTGCGGAGGAACCGCTCCCTTGCGGCGACTCCGTACCCAAGATGGCGCCGACCACGCCGGCCGTTTTCACAATGGCCATGGCGGCGCCCGAAACAACTCCGGAAGGGATGGCGGAAGTTGCCTCATCTGGGGAGGCGCCGCCATATTATCCTCGCCTATACCCCTGTTTGCAGAGCTTTCGTTCACCTGAGGGGGGTGGGTCCTGTCCGAGGGAGGGAGAGTCATGGGGGGAGGCGCGCCGTGGAGGCGTTAAGCCACCCCTAGACCCGCCCCCGGAGGAGGGACCTCATTCCCCGAAAGGGGAGGAACGAAAGGTACTGCCTGCCCCTACCCCTTTGGTTTCGTCTCCCGCGGAGGGGGAGGAGAAAGGGGAGGAACAAAAGGTACTGTCTGCCTTCACCCCGTCGGTTTCGTCTCCCGCGAAGGGGGAGGAGAAAGGGGAGGAACGGAAGGAATTGCCTGTCCCCACCCAGTCGGTCGTGGTTCCCCGGAGGAGGGGGGAGAAGTGGGAGGAGCGAGAGATATCGCGTAAGCCCACTGATTGGACTGACATTTGCGATACAATGCGAGAGGTGGGGCTCAAGGAGCGGGACTGGGCGGTGTTCCCAATTGTAGTCAAACAGGAGGGACCGGTTTGGGTACCTTTGGAAGCAAAAGCAGTTGCTCGGTTTATAGAGGCGATTGACAAAAAGGGATTGAGATCCCCGATGACAATGAGTGCCTTTGAGGCTCTCGTAGCCCCAGGTCCCCTACTCCCATATGATATTGAAAGCCTTATGAGAGTAGCCCTCGAACCAGTACAGTTTACTGTGTGGAAGGAGGAGTGGATAATACAACTCAAAGCTGTTTTAGCACAGGCTGCGCGCGATCCACAGCATCCAGCAAATGGGAAGGAGGGAGATCCAAAAACTGATTTAATGAGGCTTTCAGGTTCATCTGCGGATTTGGCTGGATCTGCAGAGAGGCAGCTTAGGGACCTCCGCCCAGGAGAGCTGCTTGCCACCACGGGGGCAGCTACCTCTGCTTTTATACACTTTATAAGAAAAGCAGAGCCTGTAGCCCCGTGGTCAGAGATTATGCAGGGTCCCTCAGAGTCATTCTCTGAGTTTGCCAATCGATTGATATGGGCAGTAGAAGGATCGGAACTGCCTAAGGAAGCGCTGACTTCTGTTATAAAGGATTGCCTGAAGCAAAAGGCTCATAAAAGTGACTCTTCAGAAAAAGGAAAAAGAACAGATAAAGAACTGCTGCTAGTACCAACGAGAAGGACATCTGTTGTATCACTTGCTGTGTGTCTTTGTGTAATTGCATTCATTACCGGGGGAGAGGAAGTTGGAATGGATGCAAGAACACACGAAGAAGATCGCAATAGATGATGCATTCGGAAGCTGGTTGGAGGGACTGTTTGGTAATCTGGGCCCATGGCTTAAGCAGTTTCTCAAAGTATTAATCATAGGTATTTTATTCTTTTTAGCTTTAATGATTTGCTTACCTTGTTTGTTTCAATGTGTCCAGGGTTGTTTACAGCGTATGATAGAAAGAATGTTTAACGAAAAAATGGAGTACCAACGGGTATATGATAAACTTTGAGAAGAAGGAACTGTATAAACCCAAGATGCCTTGGATATAATCATTAGAAAACTACTGATGTTATTAGATATTGCACTACCTACCTCTGTAGCTTGTCTACCTCACTTTTTAGATAACTTATTAAGTTTAAATTATAGAGACTAACATTTTTATATTAGGATTAAGGATTAGCGTTCGGGATGTAACGGGGCATACTTTATCGAGCATGGAGAGGGGGAAATGATGTATTAGGCGGCACGAACTCACGGGATGTAACGCGATAGGCCTCCCCGTGCTCGGTAATGTATATGTATGAGGCTGAAATTGGAGCCCTATATAAGGGTCTCACACGGTTCATTAAACGCCATTTTACAGCTCACCATATTGGTGTGATCAGCGTGTAACTTGGTCATGGGGCCGTCAGATGCACATTCTCAATGATGGACGTAGTTCTTAAGGTTACCTTACACAAGGCAACACATACACAGTACTTATAAAGGGAGCTTACAAACTGTAACCACCCTCTGGTAAAACGTGATTAGGCAGACTGTGATGTAACTCTAGCTCAACAGGAAGCTCAAACTGCATTAAGAAATATCAGCAAAAAGAGCCCTTACTTCTTAGCCTTGTTCTTCCCTAAAAATAGTTGGTGGTTTTCTTTTGTGCCAGTCTCATTGTCTGCTCACAGTGAAGCCCCATTCATTTTCCATTCCCTTGCTGTGCAGAAAAGCCAGTGATACCCGTGATTTTTGCTGCATTTTATCGCTGTCCCCAAAAGCATCTTTGTATTAGTGCTCCAGGGAACAGAAAAGGAGATTGTATATTATACCAGTCTCCAGATAAAGAAAAAATAGTCTAAAGAGAAAAAGATTACTGAATGAATGTCTGATAACATTACCTTGCCTGCGGTTGGAAAACAGGTAACAAAATCAGGGGTAGCAGACACCAATTTAGCAACACTCCATGTGATACCATGTGTGCAATCACTCTCCTTATCCTCAGAGCAACCCACTATTTTGTGGATGAAGGAGCACCCTGTGGTTGGCAGCTGCAGTTGGTTCAGTGCTACTGGAACTTTATTACAGCTGTCACGAGCCAAGATGAAATAGTGCCACCCATGGCTTTTGGGGAAGGCTACATCATGTGAGGTTTTTGCTTGATTTTGGAAAGATGGACAGTGACAGGATTTTACTCCGGCAGTAATTTTCAGGTATCCTTATTTTCTCATACTGTCTTTATGATGTCTTTTCTCTGTATACAGCTGCTAGTTGCACATTCCTCTGAGTGTGTGGGGTGCTTCAGGCCGCAGGCAATACTACAGCTGTAGACAATACAGGCAGGCACCCACAGCTATCTGAGCGGTCCTTTCTTCAAAGCACTTTCTTTGATTGATTGTATGCCAGTTTTTAATCAGTTTGAGGGTATTTTAAATGCTCACAAATTCAAAACAATCAAAGCAGTTTGAAGGGAACTGACGCATGGGAAGAACAGAAGTAAAGTAACTAGATTTGAATGAGAAATACAGATGTCTCAGAAATTTGCATGTGTACATTTCACTGCTGTGTATAAACAAAATTTACACTATCATTGCAGCATTCCTATCAACAAATGCTTTCTCATCACATAACTGCCTTGTTACATCCCCTTGCACTTACCTCTGTCCTCAGGGTGTTAGGCAAGTAAATGCCTTGGGCTTTAAAGGTTTGTCAGTAGCTAATTAATAATTAGCATATTTTTAGGTTCATAATGTACGCAGACTTCAGCAGTGACTAATGTAGTGCAAGGTGGTTTCATGTTTGTGACATTTTATATTCCACAAATTCCTGTGATGCATTCTTTAAGAAAGATGAGTACAGAGTACTGTTACTCTAATTACTATAATAATAATACTATAATAATTACTATATAATTATTACTATATTATTATTATTACTATAATAATTACTATAATAATAATAACTAATTACTATAGTATCTATCTCAGTGCTTGTTTCCTTCGTTCTGCTTGTAATTTAATACTATAAATTGTGAGGCTGTATCCAGCTGATGTGTAAAAACTCTCTGTAAAGTATTTCAGTGGGAAAAGCTTGAGCTTGAGAGTCCAGTTATTAAAAGATAGCTGTCACATAGAAACGAGATTAGAATGCTGTTCATATAATTCTGCTGGAATACACAAGGCCTAAATGGGGATATAAATTACATCTAGTGTTCATATTGTGTCTTGCTGCTGTGACAGAAGCCAATATAAATTCTATACCCAGGACTTACTAGCAACCATCCCCAATAAAGATTCAACTCTGTGTGCTGATTTCTCTACAGAATACTGTATTACAGACTACTGAGTGATTCCTCTATAGTTTTTAGAGCATTACAAATCATATTTACAGGATTTCCTCCAACTTGCTATGGAGATAGGATTCATTTGGTCCTTTGCAATAGATTTGTCAAAGCAAAGAGGAAAGAAGAACATTTTTTCTATTTGGACAAACGCTTCTGTAAGGGAAATCTGCTGTTGTAGTGCATGTTTGTGATGAGCACTGTTGTAATATTCGTACTACAGACTATAATTAGATGCAGAACTATGGACAGTGGCATTTTGTCCTTAAAATGGTATCTTTAAATGTAATGAGTTCCATATGTCTTGTTCCCAAATAACTTATCCTATGTAGTAAATAAATAAGTATAAATGACAAGCAGTAGAGGACAGCTGCACGTATTAGGCAAAGATGTGTTTACTTTGCAGTACCCTATTTCTACCATTTCAGCATCACCACTTTAAGACATACATCAGTAAAACACCTTTGCTGATTTGACTGCAGTAAAGAACCTCTGATGATTTTACTGTCCTTTAAACTAATGATCCACTCTAAATATGTGCCCTAGCCTTGCAGCTCCCAGTGATTCCACTGTGAAATGTGGGTGCCTGTAACCTAAGGGCCACAAGCCCTTGCTTGTGGGGTGTGCTTTAGCATGAAGTCGTCTAGCTTTTTGGTACAAGGGGCTTTTGACTTTCTTTTCCTTTTGTGAAAAAGAAGTGCTTGTTTGTGCTCTGTAACTTTAGCTTGTAAGCTCTCCAGTGCAGAGACTGTCTTGATTTTTCTGTTCTGCACAGTGCTGGTAATATTGTTGGGTTTTAAACAGTAAACTAGAATGATGACCCATTCAGGTTTCTTACAAGCACTCCAGAAGTTCTTAATCATCTCTTTCCAACAGAGATCAGCAGCAATGCTTTGAAAAGGAATAAATAGAAATGGCCACCAGACTGGCTGTTTTGCATAATAGTTATCAATTGTGGAGGAAATGATACAATGAGACTAAATCCAGTTCACACATCTTTCTGAATACCTGTAGCAATATGATAGTGGAGCAGAAAACAAGGACAAAAGAAAATAACAATATGGCATTTCTTGATAGTGGTTTGAAGAGATTAGAAATTTTGTGAAAACAAATTAGGCTTTGCTCCGGAAGATGAGAATTTAATGAGATTAGCTGATTTCACAGCATTTGGGACTTTTCCAGGATACTGCTAAATTATGCTATTTAATGCAGCTTGTTTAGGACATGGATGCTGGCAGTAGTTCAGTTTGATGTCTGAACTCCCTCTCACATTTGATCAGGTGTCTATGATTCTTATTCTGGCCCTTCTCTGATAAGCTGCCATTTAGGTGATTAGGTTCATTTGATTTATTTCTTTGTCATTCGATTGCACAGATGGCTTTGAGTTTTGAACTGAGTCTGGGGCTGGAGCCTCTGAGAGATTCAGGTGGCTGAAGGCAGTAAAAAGTGAGATTTATCTAAGGAAAAATTTCACTCTTAACAAGTTTTCCTTATAGCTGCTGAATTTTTGAACTCACTGAAGCCATCATTACTCTTCCTTAAGGCACAAAAGTTCTGATTCTGGGGACCTTTACAAAACCTACCCATTCCTAACCAAACACATGAATCCATGCTCATCTTAGTGGAGGGACCAGGTTTGCATTTTCAAAGTACGTTTTCCCAATCAGCGTCCCTCAAAATGCAGCGCTCTCACTGCCTCTCCTTATAAAACGTAGCTCACTGGTATGCAGTGTCTCAGTTGACTGTGCCTTTAGCAGAAAAGCTGTAATTCTAAATTCACTTTCCTATAAATGAGTGGTGTTTTTCCTAAATTCAAAAACAGAATATTCCATTGTAGGTTGCTTTTTGTCTGTCTGTCTATTTGTTTATTTTTTTCAGGTGAACTGAAGATAGCCAAAGAACAGAAGCTGAATTTGAATGGTTTAGTGTTAAATGCAACCAGACAGGTGTACATCTTGCACTGGGGCACTGAGGTCTATCTTCAGTAAATTCTGCCTGAGTTTTAGCAGTCATGCCATCTGCACCACAAAACAAATTATTTTGTCTGCAGAGTAACGAAATATTTACTGCTAGTGTTAAAACCAAGGTGTTCCTTGAATGAAAAATACATATATATGTAAAAATGTTAAATTTAATAAATAAACTTTCCACAAAATTACAGTGGAGAGTACCCACTTTGATACAATTCAGGGAGACTGTAAACACTGTGCTTCACTGTGTCAGTGAAGCTGGTGTGGTAGTGTGAAAAAAGGGAAAAAAAAATATTAATTCATGATAAAAAGAAAGAAGCTGCTTCTTAAGTTACAGCAGTGCTTCACGTTATAGAAGAATAGCAGTGAGCAGAATAACTAGGGAGAATACATTGCCTGTACTGCTGGAGATCTTCATGGATAGCCTATGCACACTCCTTTTGGGGAGACCGCAGACAGTTGCTTCAATCTAATGAGCTATTAAGCCTAATGACCTAGAAAAGTTTTTCTGTGGTTGAGTTTTCTGGAGTTCCATACATAACCACAGCTAATTATATAACTCTGAATCATTCTCATCAGATTTTCTACGAAGCTCTGCTCTCACTTCTGAAAATCATGAACCACTTATATACAAAAGCTCATATGCAGAAGAGTTATTTCCTTCAGTATGTAAACAGCTTTCTTGCATGCAGATCTAAATATGTCTTCATAGCATAGATAACATTTAATGTGGTGTGCATTACTGTACTTGCTGCTTTAAGCAGAGTTTTCTCCTTCTGCAAATAAACCTCTTCTGAAGGGCCTTGATTCATTTTAGTACTGGATATTCAAACTGATTCTGGTATTCTGGCTCTGCTTCTAACAAAAATTTTCTTCTCCATAGAGCACGGAAATGCAGAGTTTATCCCTGTGCAGATAACAATTGCTAGGGCTATGCTACAGGCAATGTTTAGGACCACAGGGGCTGAGTGATTCATAGGAATGTGCTGACTCTCTGCTGAGCTGTGATTTTTATTCAAGCAAGAAGAACCCTTAACAGTTGCAGCATAGCATGTTAAATGTCAAAGTGAAGTCACTCAGGTTCTTAGAGCTTTTAAGAGATATTATTTCAACAGAAATTTTATTCCCCTTGAAAAAGAATTGAAGATTCTCCACTTATCTTTCATGAAAGAATGATTTATTTTTTCAGCTCCCTACCAGTCTCAGAAGCTTTGATACTGGTTGATTAATCAAAGAGACTTTATCATCAATCACAGTGAAACAGTTTTTTAAGTGCAGTTTTCCCCCATACCCGCAGACAAAAGACATCACATCATTGTAGTACAAGGACAAAATTGCAACTTCACAAGCAAAACAGAATACATCTTCACTGTGTGTATTTCAGTAAGAAGAGAGAAAAATCCAATTCTGATGCCAAATGTTTGCTTTTGGATTCAGCTTTCTTGGACTTAGATGCTAAACCACCGTTGGGTATCAGAGATCATCACTGGGATTTAGTTAAATGTGCCTTGAAATTTACAGCTTTTTCTTTTCTTTTGCTCTGCTAATGGACAGATAAACAACTGTTTGGACAATGGGAATTAGCTATAAAGGGACCTCTATTTTTATGCATTACCCCATTTTGGGGGGTGGTTGTATCTGGACTCAGGAGTTGGACTCAATCCTTATGGGTCCCTTCCAACTCTGGATATTCTCTAATTCTATAAAGTTAGGCACGTTGGCAATGCACATCAGTCTTCTCTTACCCCATCCTGTCCCCAGGAAACATATGTGAAAAATGCTTGAAATTCAAAATTGAAAATGTTTTATTTTGTGTATGTGTACAAACCCAGTTCAGTGTGTCTAATGCTGAGGGAGTTGTCTGGGAATCAGCAGGCCAGCATCTACATTCCCCCATTGAACTAAAATAGGTAGATGGATAGCTAGCTAGATAGATAGATAGATAGATAGATAGATAAAGCAGTATTTCTGGAACTTCTCCAAGTAATCATTTTTTCCACTGGAACAGGTCTTATGATGTAAATTTATACTTTTGTACACCCAGCCCTCTGCTTTGTGTTGTAGTTTTGTGTCATCCTACTCACTTGTACAACGAGGTCATGCTATTAAATTGCAGGCTCATCTTTTCTCATGTGTAGTTATGGATCTTGTAGCAACAGCATCATAAACACAGCCTGGGTGTTTAGAATCATTGCAATATTCATACTAGTGATCACCGTGACTCTACAGCACAGTGCTTCTTCCTGGTTGTCCCAGAGTATCACCTCATCAGTTCTCTACTGCTGATTTCTTTTCTCTAATTTACCAGTTTTCAGTCTGGAAAACTAAGGGTTAATGTAGAGAGTCATAGAAATGTATTGGTTTCGTACAGTCATAGGTTTGCATTAGAAGAGACCCTGAAGATCATCCAGTTCTGCATGAAAACTCTAGGAAGCTTATATTCTCATATTCTTGTATTTAAAAACACATTGTTAAAAATACAAAAGATAAACCTAATTCTATGTTCATATACATTTCCAGGCGCTGTGGGAAAAGTTAATTTGATAGACTAGATTTTGACTGACAGCCTTTGGTAGAGCAAAGCATGGAGCTATACACAGCAGGTGATTAAAAGCAGCACACTTTACTTGTTTACATCTGGGTATACATCATCTGTGCTTTATTGCTAAAATGGTGTGAAAAATGTCTTTGCATCATTCTTTATACTTGTGTCCAAAGGAGAATAGGGAGTTTGTTATGGCTCTTCAGGTTGCATTGTCTTTCTTATCATTCCTCACTGTAAGATCTTTTCAGATTGTCATGGGCACCAGACAAGAATCTGTATCTTATTCCTGCTTCTGTGATGTGATTCTTTCCAGTACACTGTGCTTAGTACATCCTCGCTTGTCCAATACAACCCCAGGGACAAGGGAGGTCATACCTATGTCTTCAGCATCCCTGGTTCTCACAGTCTGCTACTGTAAGATTTATGAAAAAGGAATTCCCACAAGGAAGGAGGACATCTGTTCAGGTGTTATCCTGTCAGTTTTTGGAAGTCTGTCTGAAAAAATGTGGTCTTACTTTTAGCAGACATACTCGAGAGTGAAGTTTACAGTAGTTTCCATGATTTCAGCTTAAAAGAGACATAATAGAGAGTATAAATTTAGGAATACTTTAAAAGGTTTCATCGTACTGTCAGGTTTTCATGTGATTGAAGGAGGGGATAGGCTGGCAGGTGGGAGGTAAACATTTACTTGCTTCTCTACACACTGTTCCAGCCATGGGAGTTACAGGTTAAGGCTGAAAATAATGCTAGAAAAACAGTACAAATGAATTAACATTCCTCAGCAGTAAGTTTCTTCACCTGCACAGTAAATGTCTGTCAGGCACAAAATTTGCTAGAAGCCATTGCATGCTGACAAGATACGGAGTATAGAGATTTAACAATCCCAGACTTATTCTCAGGACATTGGGCAGTGCTGATAAATTATATTGTATCACACAGAGAATATAGTTGGGCTAAAATTAAAGGGATATGGCTTATCAGAAATCTTGTTTCCTGTTCTTGCCAGACTGTCTGAATGACAGCAGCTCACCTATCATTTAAATAACTGATGTACAAATGTAAGAACACTGAAAATACTGACTATGGCACAGAGGCTTATAAACAGTGTTTTCTACTGATGGCTAAATGTAACTCAAAACAATCTAATAACTTTAACGTGTAATACGTGCTATATGTTCTCTAACATTTATTTATAATGCAGTCCTTTTCATAGGAGTATATTTTAGGAGCAAGGTGGGTAGTTCAAGTGTGATGTCAGAGCCTAGTATTTAGTATTGCCATTGTTTTTGTTTTTTTGTTTTTCACATGAACACCAGAATGATATATGTATATATCAATAAATTCAAGTATATATATATACATATACATGCGTACATATGTGTATATATATATACTTGAATTTGAGTAGGATTTTCTTTTTTCCCGCTGCCAGTTTTGATTTAAATTTACACATGAAACCAGAGTTTTGAATCTTAGTCTCATCACCATTTAGAAAAGAGAAAGACATTTTAAAAATGCAAAACAATTCAACAAAAAATGAATCCAGAGGGATTCATCTTCACCAGAACCATGAGGAAATTAAAATGTAGGTTCTCTTTCAGTGTTGTAAGTGAACACTTCACATAACATTCTCAGAATCTTCCCAAAATGTGAAATTCAAGCGTTATAATCAAAACGCTATGAAAAGATAACAGGAATCAGACATATCCTATTACTTTTATGATGGAAGTTTTATTTTCAGTACCTCACATCTGTGTGCTTGTGACAAAGTAAGAGGATTAGCTATAGTATAAAGCCTGAGCTTTTAATAGAAAACCATCCTTATACTTTTTTCCTAAATTTAGTATACTATTGCAGATTTCTTAACTATATAATGCTATTACCGTTACAGAAAGAAATCAAGAAGCACCTTGTAAAAATTCTAACACATTCCTTGAATCTGCAGCTTTTGCAGCTAAACTCTGTAGAAACATATTTCCTTTCTTCCATAACTAATCAGAAACCAATGAACACCAGCATGACTTTCAGCAGCTTCCTGCTGCTTTGTACAGTGCAGTCATTGAGAAGCTCTAATGCTTTTTGCAATCAAACACCCTCTTTCATGTATCTCAGAGAGGTTAACCGAACAGTGAGGCTTCACCATTCTCTGTGAAGTTCAGTGTTAACAACCTTTTTTTTTCTTCAGAGAAATATGTGAAATATGTGCAGAGAAATACCTGCAATACATAGAAATTACATGACTTGCTTGTCAATGTAAATATTTTCCCTGAGGAAGCTAGAGCAGACTGGATTAAATTTGAAGATGACAGTTTTCTTTTTTTTTTTTTTAGCTCTCTTTTTGATGCTAAGTACCCTCTAGACTATGCTTTGCACCAACATTTTAAATGTTAAGACATTTCCTCTTGTTTTCTATTATTCTTATCTCCTCCCTCTGAGTCAAGAATTTTTGTATTTCATGTTAAATGATGAAAAGTAGTTGTCCTGCTGTTGCTGGCTTTGTTTATAACTTTGCATTTGCAATGTCATGAATGTCTCAGTAAGACAATATGGAGCATCAGGTTAACTCCCTTATGTCAGTTCTGCTTAGTGTTCAGTCACTGTTACAGAAAGTAACAATTTAGGATCATTTGTTTTGCCCACAAAATAAATTTTCATCTATACTTCCTGTATCAATTTGTCTCCTACACTATTCATTTATTTTTTTGCCATGACATTAACAATAATTTTATCATTTGGAGTAACTCATCCCAGATTTTAGGGCTAATTAGTGCTAAACTAGTTGGTATTGGCATAATAGGCAGTTAATAAATTTCAGACTTTGCAGTGGATCGTAACACTGCCAATTAAGAACCTGTAGCTGATTGGTAAGTGCAGAGAGTCATCTGTGACAAAATGACAGGTCAATTGCATAGCAAAGAACAGAAATAAATTTACTTAAATTTGTGTGAACAAAATCCCTGAATTTGAGGGAAGTGTGGATTAAAGATTAAAGATTGAAGTTAATATCTTAGAGTTACCTTATTTGGGTAAAATAGGAGAACTTATTTTCCATTAAAATATGCCAGTAGTGAATGTGTAGGGATAGCAGAATAAAATATAAGATTCATATGACTCAGAACTCAAACCTTTTAAAGTTAGCAAGACTTTCAAATGGTTGTGGTATGTTAGGAGGTACCACTGCTAATACTCCATCTGTATTTGCACATAGGGCATTCTGGACCTAAAGAAGGACTACAGGATCTGTGAGTGTACAGTACGGTACAGACCTAAGTATGTGTCTGCTGAGACATAATACCCAGAGAGTTATTTATTATGTTCACAAACATTTTGTAAGGGACAAAGACATCATCCAACAGCAGGCAGTGTATTTTGGTCAAGAAGCTCAGCATCAACTCTATTACATTTTCATTTTCTGTCAACAGCTATGAACTCTTTCATCATAGAAAGAAGTTACAAATGGGCAAATCCAAATTAAAAATTCTGTGGTAGTCTGAAGATTAATCCAGAATTCTAATTCTGTTAGACTGATTCACATTTATTCTTGTTCAGGAAGATAAAGGGAAAAGCAACTCTCTACGCCGAAGGTCTGCAGATTTCTCATGCAGCCCTGGGCTCAGCTTTCATTTGGTTCAGAAGTACCCCAAGGCTCCCACAGATGTAAATCCATAACTGCTGTAGATGGCATTCCCTTCTGCTGCTGGAATTATACTGGTGTACACCAACTGAGATGTGCTACTGTATTTGAATCTATTTGCCACTAGCTTACAAAGGCTAAAGAAGTGTGTGAACCCCTGTGTAAGTCCAGTAACTTCTATGCAGCATATATTCAGTTCTATTGAAGGAAATCTAATGTGTGATTGGCAAACATGAAAGATTTCAACTAAATTTCCATGCTGTACTGAAGACACCCAGTTAAAATCTCTGCTCATAGTTGTGTCAAAGCTGTTCTTTCTCATTTCTGTCAGCAATGGCCTTTATCTTCAGTATGTACTGATACAAGATTAAGTTTTAATATGCATTTTGTGGAAGTACAGGGATCAGTCCAAAAGTAATGCCTCCTGTTTATTTCACTGAAAACTGCAACAGATACAAAGAGCACTACTTGGTGGAGAAAATCCTCAGCTACAAAACATAGATGTTCTACGCAGTCACCACCATTAGCTGGGCATTTTCACCAGCAATGAATAAGAGCTGCACATCACACTTGTAAAAATCTGAACCAGTGGAGGTGACTCACTGTCACCTCTTCAAAAAGACAGCATCTGCTACCTCTCTGTGGTCACATACAATGTTTGGTCTCCATAAATGTTCAGCAAACATCAATGAATGTCAGTAGGCATAAATTTTTGCAAATGGAGGAATTCAGTGACACACCTTTGCTCCATACGCACTTCCGTGTCAGATGCCATTGTGTCAGACTGCCCATCTGCTGTTAGCTGTCTCATGGCAAGAAAATTTAGCTGAATGTTGTTGAGAAGGTTCAGGTTCTAATGCCACACCACCCACATCTGCCTCTGATGTTGTGGGCTGATGTAATAAAATAGGAGGCATTACTTTTGGAGTAGTCTATGTAGAAGGTGTCGTTTGACCATTTTTATTTCTCCATTAATATATTGGTTTGGGTATTCATATATGGGCAGGAGTAGTCCATTTGAATTTGTAGCGCATCATTTAACCCTTAACATGTCCGCTATTTTTTTTCTCCACAAGTACATTAGGGACCATATTTAGCTGAAGAATCCAAATGTTGCAGTGACAGTCGGCTGGCCAAAGTCTGATGCCTTTTTTTCTGGTTGCAGTGAAAATGGTGTGGTTTTGCCCACACAGAAGTAGAAACATGGTTTTCCTACTCTCCTAATTAGTTAGTAGAATAAGTAATCAGTGTAACTCTTTAAAATTGAGGATTCAGAGGATATTAGGAAATTCGGAGATATGTTTACAAGTAAGTCGTTCCTTAAACAGGAGAGATGCACGATAAATTTCCTTTGCTTATTTCATACTTATTATCTCTTGTTCAGCATGAAATAGATTTGTTATGCATGAGCAGAAATGAGAATAATCACTTTTTCTGTAACATAAAGGATAAGTGGTGGCTTACACCATTTGTGATGGCCTAAACAAATCTCCAGTGGCTTACGAGTAATTTAGTATATCTTTACTTGAACAAAAAGATGAGAGTTTCAAGTGGAGATTAAACTCCACGAGAGCAATTTATTATTAATTGACATCCACGTTCGTACTTTGTTTAGAGTTGTTAAAGAACTTTGACATGCCAGGATCTTGCCTGAGGAAAAGTGGAGTTTGATGGTATTCTTGTCAGCATAGGAAGGGAGAATATTACCATTTATATTTGCAGTCAGTGACGTCTTTGTATTTGAGTCATTGCATGGATTATAGCTCCTGGTAGGTTAGCCTCTCTTAGATATCCTTGCAGTTTTCTCTCTTTTTCTCTAATTGTCTGAACACAGCACTATTTGATCAGTGGGATAAGAAAGGGAAATTAATGTTCAAAGCAGGAATATATATTTGATCTAAATGGTCTATAGTGAGCAACACTGCGGCATGAAATTCTATGTGTTCAAATATTAACTAGTCAAGCAACTGCTGGAAATCTAAGCCTGTAATTGACACTTCATGTCACTTGATTATAAATGGCTATTGGAAGCTTACTGTGTGGGAGTTGTTCTTTATGTGTAATATCACAAAATTTCACAGAGGTAGGTGAAGCCACCATCACAAAATACTGTTATGCACTGCTATTTAGTGAAATTTAGATTTTCATTGTCTGCTAAATATTGGTTTCTTCAAACCCTTGAAATTCAGTATCTCATCCCAAATGGAGGTGTTCCTCTTCATCACTGGGACTGATGAGCTGTAGGTGGAATACAGAGACAACATCAGAGATGAAAACGAATAACAATTAAAATCAAGCCAGGGCATGAACAAAAGAAAAAGTTCTTCAGGCAGCCATCTCACCTTCTTGATATTATGCTGAACATGTTATTTTGGTTACAGGTTGCTCTTCTGTACTCTGATAGTTTATTTTTGTATGTGTGTGTTTTGAACATATTTCTCTTTGCCCTTTGGAATCTATTTTGGCTGTCATTCAAAAAAATGTGTGCCTCCATAAGGTGTAAGAAAAATAAAAGCAGCTGCAAACACTTTTTTTTTTCTCTTGACAATCAGTTTAGAAGTATGGAGAGCTGGGCACCTCTTCTATGATTTCAAAGGTAATATTTGAGAGTCAGTCTTTGCCCACCAATATTGTTTGGATCATTAGCTGCTCTAGGTCATGCAGCTGTGCTATACTACAGTAAGCGATGCTGGATAGCATGCAATTTATTGACTGGAGGCTCCTGGGGTGTTGAAGCTTTCATTATGGGCATCTCAAAGCAGCAGTTCTCCCATTATAATACTGCATTAATACAGCCGCAGTACTGCAGAGTGCTGCTGGTGTAATGATGTATTATGGAAAATGCGGTGCTGGCCAGAAAATTAACAGGGGAACTCATAAAATGTTATTTAACCTTTTGTTAATTTAAAGGCTCCAATATTATCTAATTTATTTATTATGTGAGGAAAGAGGCTGAAGTCAATTACACAGTGGACTGTGAAATCTGTATATGGGCTTCAGCACTACAGTAAATTATGTGTAGTGAAAGATGGAGATTTAAGCTACATAGTTTTCATCTAAGAGCTGAGAAGGTATACCATAATTTGTATTAGTGACAAGTATTGCTCTTCAAATGGAAGAAATATATTTAAAACCATGGTGAGTTCCCTTGAAATATCTATTTAGGAACCAAGTTTTTAGTCAATTTTTTGTTGGTTTTTGTTGTTGTTGTTATTTTTGTTTTTGTTTTTTCATTAACAAATGCCAGAGGAATGCATTGATATTTTGCATAAATATTTCTTCTTTTTCTATTTGTTTTTAAACAGTTCACCTAACCTAAAAGAATCCATAGAGTTTTGCATATTGCAATGGGTTATTACTTTATTAGGAAGTGTAAACTCAAATCTACCAAAGTCCGTTGCGCTGTGAAACTGCAGAAGCTGAGGATCATGCAGAAGCCTCATGATCACATCGAGCTCTTCTTCATTAATACTTATATCAGTCCACTGAGATTCTAAGATTTATTTTGAACGACGGAGATTTAAATGAGGAAAAGTCCTGTTCTGGCCCCTACCTTGGCCCAGTTCTTCCATTTGTAACTTTCTGTGTCAGTATCTTCATAACAGCTATTTAAAAGGGTGTATAGTGATAGGACAGTGGTTTTAAACTGAGAGAGGGAAGGTTTAGGTTGCATATTAGGAGGAAGTTTTTCACTCAGATGGTGGTGACACACTGGAACAGGTTGCCCAATGGGGTTGTGGATGGCCCCATCCCTGCAGGCGTTCAAGGCCAGGCTGGATATGGCTCTGGGCAGCCTGGTCTGGTGGCTGGTGACCCTGCACATAGCAGGGGGAGGTTGAAACTGGATTAGCATTGTGGTGCTTTTCAACTCAGGCCATTTTGTGATTCTGTGATTCTATGAGCAATTCCAGTTACACTGCTAAGTGATGCTCTGCATGATCATGACTGAAAGTTGTGCCAAATGAAGTTGGAAGGAATTTGTGGGAACTTGCCCTGCTTCATAATAAGAGAATCCCATCTCAAGCAGAAAGAATTTCCAAAATCAGGCATCAAGTGGGCAAGGGAAAATTGAGGCAGAAGTTGCAATGAGTCATGCAAACAGTGCTAACTTTTGGGATATGCTTGCATATCTATTTTTGTAAGCCCACATATTCTGCAAGTGCTTGGTACAGCTGCCAGTAAAATCCTCTAGGGGGGTTCTTCAGAACACTTGTTTAATGTTAAAATCTGAGGGCTATTTATCATTGGAAAGGTTTGAAGCCTATTTTCTTCTGTATCGTCAGTGTACCAAAGCAAAGTTTTTATTGCCCTGTTTGAAGTACATGCTGGTGTCTTCTCGTCTCCTTCTTTCTTCCTCCAGCCTGGAAAGTGTGATGGCGTATCCCACTGTTCTCTCACTCTTCATACACCTGGACCTCCTTTCAGAATGCAGCCTGGGAATACTCACATGTAGGCCTTGTTCTAATAGATATCTTTCATGTCTACTCTCTGAGCGGAGGGCTGCAAAGTGCCCTAGCTCCTCCAGCTTAGATGTAGTCTTTGCTTATCAAATTAAAGAAGGCACTTAATTGCAGGCAGCTGTGATTTGATAAGTATTGTCAGTGCAGTAGAAGATACATGCATGTGCCTTGGATCCGTGGCTTTGGCAGTTTATGTGATCTCTGCAGTTACTATGCAGCCCTGTGGGTGAATGGCGATGAGATCTCTGTGTCTCGGAAGTATATGCAGAGGTACATTTCTGTAGTGTACAGACTTTGTTGCTGTGCAGATGCTTCTCCGCTTCTCTCTCTTTTCATACTCTAAAAATACCTGTCTCTGTGTATTGGAAGTGGTAGATAACAATCTTCCCTGGCTCAGCAGTTTAATCTTTCCAGAGGAAAAGAAACCACCCAATTATACACACTCATAAATTAACTTGACAGCCCACATAGTGGAACTGCCGAGCTTTCCAGAACTGTTTAAATTGTTCATGAGTTCTGAGTCCCTGCAAGCAGAGGCCAGAAAGGAACATTACAAGCCCCTGTGGAAACTGTGTTCCTTCTTTATTTTTCAGGCTTGCTGTCAGCACACTTGGTGGAGGCGATAGTTACGCATTTCTCTTTCCTGGTGGAGTCATTATGCAAAAGAAGCCTCCTGTGCTCTCTCATATAAACATATTCTTAGTAAGGTGGCTGAGATCACTACTGGCCCATTCATCACATTCGCACGCACACATACTCAAATAAAAATGCTGGCTATACAGATTTGAAGTCTGCTGAAGTTTATAGCTGCAAGCTGGATATTTCTCCACATTCTTTTCTCTCAGCTGTCTTATTCCCTGACTTATGAATTGTAGGAGAAAGACTGGGGTAGATTAGTAATATGTATTATTCCCACAAATACGGAATATAATATTTGGTGTCCAATGAAAGCCTGCAAAACAAGGAAGGGCAGTGGGCATCTTGTCTAACTCAGGCTGCCTATTGTTTTGATGATTAATTTGTGAAAGGGTGCATGGAAGCAGATGCAGTATCTCAGCTCTGTTTCTGGAGGATATACGGATAAATATTATGTTTCTCTCCTTGGTCATGCTATTGTAGCTATCTTAGTGGAGAGCCTTTGGGAGATATGTGCATTGAAGAACTCAGATGTATGTGTATAGAAAAGTCCTGTTCATATTTTTGTGGATGGACTGTTTATTTTGAATGTCTCCAGCTGTAGGCATTCTTGTGTAGTTTGCACAGAGCAGTTCCCTGTATCAGAAGGCTGTGCATTGTTGAAGCTTAGCTCAATGTGACACCACAGATAAAATGCTCTGCTTCTCAGTCCAGCAGCACTTTACCTTCTGTGAGCTGGGGCAGTGCATCAGCGTGAGCTTAGTGATGGCTGAAATCAGGGCATGCCCTCAAGGTGTAAAAACACCTTTCTGTTTGCTAAGGAAAACTCCATCACATAACATGCAGTCACCGTACAATTTTAGACCATGTAGCTCTACTGACTGTGGCCAGCAAGATGCTAGTTCAGTGTCCTGTGTGGGTTCACTGAGCTGGCTGCATTTCTCAAAGGCCAATGATACAGTTCAGTCATTGTGGCTTCAACATGAGCATAACCCCCATTGCTTTCCCTTATGCAATATGCAAACAGTAATCACTCGTTCTTCACAGTACAGCGTAATCAGATCACTTTTATTCCCATCACTACTTAAATATTTTGAGATACATTTTCTTAAAATGCCTAAAACACTTATTCAGATCCTGTAAGCTTCTAATCAGGTAGCGTTTGTGACTGCACATTAGCCTACTTTGTCACACAATCACAGTGAGAGATGGCCATTGTTTGGTGTAATGTTCCTAAGTCAATCTATACACTCAATCAAAGGGGGAGTTAAGTTCTTTTTTTTTCTCATTTTAGAAATAAAGAGCTAGAAACTTGACATTTGGAAATGTTCCTCAGTAATTTTTTTTTATTTTAACAAATGCAAGTGAAGAACACTTCACTAGTGGTTGGCAACCCTGGCCATGGCAGGTGGGTTAGAATTGGATGATGTTTAAGATCTCTTAAAACCCAATACATTTTCTGATTCTATGACACAATCCTGTGAACTCATGGGAATAGAAGTTGTGAGTTTCGCATTCACAGCATGCTGAGGCTCCCTCATCTTGGCACACAGAATTGCCAGCTTTCCCTAGGTGGGAGAATTAAACCCAAAATGCAAAGAATTGCACCAACTGTGTCCATGAATGAGCTGCAACAGGTAGAGCTTGGTGCAATGCTGTGAACATAGTTTGTAAAACAAAGAGTAAACAGAGCTGAATTTTGAACGTATTTCTGTTTTTATTTATTTAGTTTGTAAAACAAAGAGTAAACAGAGCTGAATTTTGAACGTATTTCTGTTTTTATTTATTTATGTGCTAACATGATCAAATTAGATGTAATTAATGCATCCCTCCCTTGATAGAATACTACTGCAGGGAGTCTGAGGAACTTACCACAAGGAAGGCTGCAAGCAGGATCTAAAATGTTTTTGTTTGGAACCTAAGTGGTGCCTGAGGTAAAGCTGCACTGTGCTAAAGTAACAATAATTGGCTCCTCCTGGCTTTCCACAGTAAAATAAATTGAATTTCAGTTGACATTGAGTGGGAATAGTTGTGGAGCAGCAATTGTAATTGCTGTGACATTATGTATTTTTGTACCAGTCAGTGCTCAGAAGCCAAGAAAATGTGTTGTCTTAAATTAGAGTATGATCAAAGGATGTATTTCGGGGGGTGGGGGGGATGCGGGAAGGACAGCATATGCAAAGACTATCATATGCTCAGTAGCAGCACTAAACTGAATGGTTTTATTAGGGATGCTTGTATGTGCTAGGAAGGATACAGGAGTATACTGTTAGATACAGCACTAGATGGATGAAGCTTACTTTCTTCAGCTTGGTAGCAGCATCTCCTACAGTAAATCAAATGTTGATTTAATCATTTATAATGCTAGGAGGTGGATATTTAAAAGATATTTGGAGAACTTAGGGCAGTATGTTCTGTGATGATTTTTAATAATAGAGAGCTCAATAGCCCTAGGCAAATGGTATAAGAATCCCCTTAGTCAAACTCCCAGCTGTTAGTTATCCTCACTGTTAGACAGCTTTTTCTGACCTCTAATCTAAATACTGGGAACATAATCCCATCTCATTCCCAGAAGACAAACTGAAAAATTTATTCACTTACTCCTTGCTGAACTTTCTTTAAATATGTTTTGACTATTTAAATCTTTTTTGTCTCTTTACCCCCACAGTCTTACATGCTTTTCCAGTCTCATAGATCCATTAATTTCTTGAACTGATCAGCATTTTTATTAACTTATTATCCCAAACTCAATGGGGCACAGTTTTAGCACCATAAAAATAGACCAGAGCAGTTGTTTTATGAAATTGTTATCTGCCAGACCTTTTTCTACACATCTATCTCTCTATGCCTTCATTTGCCACCCTTCATCCAGACATATTATTCTTTTCTAACACTTCCCCAACTTCGCCAGGTTGGATGGAACCCTGGGCAGCCTGGTCTGGTATTAAATGTGGAGGCTGGTGGCCCTGCCTGTGGTGGAGGGGTTGAAGCTTCATGATCCTTGAGGTCCCTTCCAAGCCAGGCCATTCTGTGATTCATTGATGCTGTAAGTAGTATTTTTCAGATTGTTTCTCTGATTTCTGAACACAGCTTTGTTTTCCAGTGTGTGTGATTTCCCTCCATCCTGACAAAATTATTTTTCACTTATTCTACAATTTTCACTGCAGCAGTATGGAGCACTGCAACCTTGCAGCACTGTGTTGGACCCCTGTTAATGACTGTATGCAGTTCCGAAAAAATATGGTTTACAGTAGTTTCATACAGTCTACATTTCCCTAGCTTGCTTGGAAGAATCTTATAAATGTCATAAAGCTGAGGTACATGACAAATTCAGGCATATCTTTATCCACAAGGTCTGTTGCCTTGTCATAGGAATAAGTTAAATAGTCTGCTGCTGAAGATTCTTTATGAATTGTTTCCTGTTAGTTATATTTATGAATTTATAGATGCTTTATTATTTCTTTCAATATTTACTGCCTATGAAACCTTTAATTTTTGCCTCTAACTTTCTCTTTGTGTCTTTCTAGAGGCAGATAATACACTCATGATGCAGTCTGCTGATCTATCTCTGAAAAACAAAACCAAAACTGCCATCACTGCTGCATCACAAGCCTGTTCCCTGCCATAGAGCCCTGTTTCCAAATATGTGAAGTTTGTTTTAGCCTGAGACCTTAAATCCCTTTCCTGTCTTAGGCCACAGGTGTTTTACTGAAGATGCAAGTTAACAATCTACCAAACACTTTGGCTTTCAGTGTTGTGGTGGTAACTCTCACTCTACCACAAGAAGCAAACTCTTTTGTTTTCTAATCTTCTTAGTACTAATGTTCAAATTGACAGAGTGGATCAGATCAGTTAATGGATTACTCTAGCATGCTTTTACCCTGTGGAGGAATAATTCATTATAGGCAATCTTTATTTTCAGTGTCACAAGGTGGTAGTTAAGTCCAGAAGCAGAGGATGTCTTTAGTAGCTCGTTTAAAATACGTGTTATCACTGCAGCTCTTAAATATTTTCATTACTTACATTTCTGTTAAAGTTTCTAAGCTCTCAGTGATGTCCTTTGAATAACCCCAGGAAGAAAAAAAAAAAAAGAAGAAATAAAATAGTGAAAAAGTCTTGAAATTTCTTTAGCGCCTTAGCTATTTTCCTTATTCCTTCTGGATCACTGTAAATCAATGAGAAGAATGTGTTTTCTGCTTATAATGAAACCTAAGGATGAAATTCAATAGAAGTATTTTTTTCAGTGAAACTTTTTTTTCCAAACTTCAACAGATGAACAGATGCACAACTAAACATCTTTATTTCTACGGTTTTCCATTTTGCATTTCTGTGCAGTTCAGAGTAAACCTTCAATCACTGTGTTCTTTGGAATGAGCTTGGAGTGCTTGTTCTATATTTTATACTGATCTTGGGCTCCTGTCTGATGCTGACAAACAGCTTGTTAACTTATTTTTAAAAATAAGTGAAGTGCAATTTGCATTTCTGTGAACTGGGGATTAAGTACTGTGTGTAGATTAGGAATAATTTATGTCTAATTAATATTAGATACTTTTTTTGTCTCTCTTGCTTCAGATTTTGTTTTGCGTGAGAACATCAGAGTACTCCCTGGTGAAGTCAAAGGAGAGCATTTCTCAAGATCAAAACATGAAACCATTAAATTGGAAGCAGTTCTTGTTTTAACCTCTTACTTACTGACCAGTAAATTAGTTTTGACCAAGTAATATCTTCTCTGGAGATCTGAACATAGTTGGATGCTGCATTTTGTTGATCTAAATGCATCTGCTGCCAAGACTATTTGAAGTAGTTTATCCTCATGAAAGTACGTTGGCATAGTGAACATTTAGATCCATGTAATTTGTACTGCTACAATTCTTTTATCCAATGTATTAATAATGATTTCAGCTGAAACATAGTCTGTGAGAACTGTATAATACTCTGTTTTAAATGAAAATCTTATCCTTGCTAACAATTTGTTTTTTTCTTTACCTTTAATCATACATACAAAAAGACGGGACTGTATTCATTCACCATTTTCAATTTCTAAGTATTCAGTTATACCTTTTTTCATTGTTTGGCTGCTTTGCAGCTGTAGGCAGAAATAAACCTTTGTGTTGGGAATGGTTAATTGGTGAACTTTATTGGGTAGGCCGGCAGAATTGCTTTGCCATAAATAATTTCAATCACTTTAATGGCAACTTTGCAATCACGAGGAAGCCAAGAACAAATAACATACATTTGATGGCATAGATCTTCCCTGAAATAAATGTACTTTCTCCTCTTCATTAAGGAAGAAATGGATTATAAAGTGAGTTAATGAAAAAGACCTTCCTACAGTCTCAGTCTACTTTGCTGGGAAGCCCTGCTGTTTCAATGAGATGTTAAACCTAGTTCACTTCTACCCATCAGTAACATCTATGTACAAAATGTCTCTGTTCTCATAAGATCATTTTTTTTTCCAATTGAATGGCCTGCTAGTATCCAGACAATGCAAATTGTTTATGAGCATTATGGGCAAAATCCAACTCATGAAAATAATCCCCCTGATCTAAGCAGGAAAAGAACCAGCACTGCACAAGTATTTTTCATTGGTGCAAAATTCAATGACAGTGAGAGACATGCTCGTGAAGCTCCAGTGGTTCAAAGTCTCTCTCAATTGCTTTATTCATTATTAAGTAGCAAACCAGAAGTTGAAGCACAAAAGAAAATCCATGTATGATGCTGCTGAAGAGGGGATTACCACGAGGAAGAGGGTGCATATCTGCTATTTCTGCCTCCTCTGCAAATCTGAATTAGAAAATGAGAACAGTGTCTATCCTGTGACAGTCATAAGAGCTCAAAAAGTAGATTGTTAGCAGCCAGGCTGTGTGGTAGGAAATTTTTGTAGAGTCCTGCTGTGTCAGTGAGCTATCCCTAGGCAAAAGGAAGCGTTCCTCTATGCCTGTGGAATGGAAGTAGTTTTGTGCAAAAGCTCCACAGAAATAAAGCCAAATAGCAGTATTTAATAAACGAGAAAACGATACTGCCATATAGAACTTTGGAATTTGTGTATGCTTTGGGGGCCATCTCTTAGGATAATTCTGAGTTCTGTCTATCAGTGGTATTAAATGACTGGTGTTAAGAGTTTAAGAGTAGCATGTTTCTTGAGAAACGAATTCCTGTGTATCTTCAGTATGTGCTGCAGACTTCAGCCATCCTCTTTTTCACCTGCTTTCCTATCTGAGGAAGGGGCTTATTTTCTGACATAGTAGGAAGTCAGTACTACTTTGCTGTATTGCAGCTGCTGTTAGGAGGGCAGCTGGCTTAATTCTGTGGTTGAAGAGCACTGAAGTGTTTTGAATGGCTGAAAACACAGACTGATTTTCTGTCATCATGAAAAAGAGCTGCCTGTTGCATTATGGACACTCTTCAGAACATTATCTGCTCAAAGACCTACCCAACAAACACAGTATTATTGGAACTAACAGCTTTTAAGTGATCTTTCCTGACTAGCATAAAAGGGTTTCTTTTAAAAGTGTGCAGTGAAATTTGCCCTAAGTAAGCCTTTCCAGGACTAATAGAATCTTAGAAACATAATGACGTACAAATCTAGGAATGAAATTGTCTTTAGTGAAAAATTTTTTGGCCCAAAACACAGATATTTTCTGTTAGAGGGCTTTGTTGTAGACTCTAATTTCTGACTCCCGAGGAATTACTCTCAAAGACAAGCTGCTGATGAGTCGTACAACTGTGATCTGTAAATGTGCCCAGTGTTTTGCAGAAGAGTGTACTGCAAATTGATAAATAAATAAGCCATAAATTCAGCTGGGCCAAGCTAAATTGCTGCTCTAGCAGGCAGCATTTGTGTTAGATCACAGCACAGGGATGCTTAATTTGTTTAAGAATCGTCTTCCTGTGACACACCATTTCTTTTTACTGTGGTGTACTGCTCAATGTTAGATTATAATAAGCTTGATCTCAGAGTGGAATGCTTCACTCAACTGAGGAAAACAACATCTTTATTACTTAATATATTCTGTTTACCTCATTTCTGTATAAAAATGTGAGCTCCATAATGTTCTATGTGAACTGAATATGATTTACCTATGCTTTAAAACAGGACAAAAATAAAATACAAATTCTTTCTTACTTAAGTAACGTCTTGTCTTGATTGAGTAAAATGCATATTAATACCATGGACAATAGTGTAGGTTTTATCCTTAGCAAGTTTGCAAATAGCATAAAAATGGAGGGAATGGCTGACTCTTTAGGTGGGTGCATGGTTGTGCAGAGTGGCTATGGCAGACTGGAGAGGTGAGCTGACAAAAATATCACGAGGTACAAGGAGATGTGCACAGTCCGGTGCCTGAGAAGAAAAAGCCCCAGGTACCAGAATATGTTGAAGACCATCTAACTGTTGCTGAGCTTGGCAGAATCTCAGAATCACAGGAGTTGGAGATCATCCAGTCCAACCCCTCTGCTAAAGCAGGTTCTCTACAGTAGGTTACACAGGGAAGTGGCCAGGCAGGTTTTGACTATCTGCAGAGAAATAAACTCCACAATCTCTGTTCAGCTTGCTTCAGTTCTCTGTCACCCTCACAGTAAAGACATTTTTATCCATGTTTTGATGGAAGCTCTTGTGATCTAATTTGTCCTCATTTCTCCTTATCCTGTTGTTGTTCATTATCAAAAAGAACCAGGCCCCATCCTTTCTACACCCATCTTTCAGGTATTTTTAAGTGTTGAGATGATCCTCTCTCAGCATTATCTTCTCAAGGCAGAACAGCCCCAGGTCTCTCAGCCTTTCCATCTCCACAAGGGAGATACTCCAGGTCCCTAATCCTTGTGGCCTTCAGTTAGACTGTCTCCAGCAGTTCTCCACCTTCTATGAAATGAAAAGCCCATAAATACAGTCAGTACTCCACATGTGGCCTCAACAGGGCAGACCAGAGCAAGATGTCACCTCCCTCAACCTGCTGGCCATCTTCATCTGACAAACCTGTTTTGCACTCCTTCTGGAAAAATAATAATTAGGACCCTATCAGACCTAGAGATGTTTTAACAATGTCATGCTTGTGTGCTTGATTTCATTCAAAGTAAATCACGTGCAACAGGTATAAGACAGATCTCAGAACTCCAGAATGGACTTTCTTCATCATGTGCTTTTTACCAGCCACTCTGGGAACCATTATTGCATCCATCAGTTAAAAAGGAAATTATTTCTTTCACTGTCTGTACCTCCAAAACCACTCATAGAGCAAAAGAAAATTCTACTGTGTAATAAGGTTAGTAGCAGTGTTTCAACAAATATAGACTTAAACGCCTTCCTGTCCAGCAGCTCTTACAACGAGCTCCTTGATGTCAGAATACAACAAGGCACTCAGTGCTTCTCCAACAGATCTCTTTGAAGTCAGATTGATCTTTTGTCTCCATGTAGTCTACAAAGACCTGTGCTGCCTTGAAATAATTCTGAAGTGGAAATATGGAAAGGCGAAGAACCTTGAGAACAGGTTTTTCCTTACTATAAATACACATTCAAAACTGTATTGTCAGTATTTGTCTCATTTAAAGTACAAAGGATATATCTAGTCTCTGAACATTTATTTTCTAGTAAAAACACAGATAAGCCAATAAGTCCAGATGCTTTTAAAGCAGAATGTTAAAATGTTAAAAACTTAAAATGCCACTGTCACTTTACAGTTGATTGATTGAAAACTGGTGTTCCGGAACCTTCTAAATGCTTTTGTATCTGTGTTAATCAATACATTACCATCACAGTAAATTTGATTAGTTCTTTTTATGTACTTTTTGTAAAGTGCTGAAAATGTAAGGAGATTTGGAGAGTATTCTGTCTGCTCGGCACAGAGCTGAGACATTGTCATGCCTTCTTTCCCTACTGACTGCATCTTACACTGCCTAGAAACTGCACCAATGGAAACAGCCCATTTTGTGTTTCCAGTGGTCTGCAAAGGTACTGAATTTTCAGATGTAGAATTCTGTTGTTATTGGCTGCTTTAATATGCAGCAGGGTGGCCATCAGGAGATGGGACATGTGCATTGTACATTGTACTGATGGTTTGGGAAAAAAGAGAGAAAGTATGTCATAGATCTAGCTGCAGGCCTTAAATATGCTATCACCTTTAGCTAGGAATTAGCAGCCAAGCAGCTAAGATGACACAACATATCTGCCCACTACCACTGAAATTAATTGAGGTAACCTCTCCTACAGTAACCAAAATGATACTGCCAGTTACAGAGTGGGGTTGTGGGGTTGAACATTTCAAACAACCTGCCAGATCTGCAGGAATGCCTCAGCCTATCCCCTGCAGGGCGACTTAGGTCTGACTGTCTGAAAGCAGAGGTTGCTGTCAAAGAACAGAAAGTGCTTGACTCAACATGTCAATCTATACTGATCCTACTTTCACACGGTTGCATAACAATTGAATCATTAATCATCAAATTGTACGACTTATATGTCGTAAATTTTATCCTTTTTATTGGCATTGTTATAAGCTATGCTAACAGCCATATAAACATTATCAGGAGTAATCCCATAGATTTGAAGTGAATGAAATAATCACTACACAAATGAGGTATTTAACTCATGTGCTGGATCTATTGTGTTCTACATCTGTCTATATAACTAAGTAACAGTTTGGCATTATTAAACCACGTGAAGGAGAATACAAAAGGCTTTTTGAGCTGCTTCAGCCAAAGAAAACATGTGAATAGCTAGTTGATGTGAACTTACAGAGTATATGGCTGAGATAACAGCAGCTGTTTAGAAACACTCCTGGGAGGGAAAAAACTCCAGGTTATTTGTGCCGTTCTGCAGATTGAAAGTGCCCGTATTTTAGTTATTCAATCATCTTTTTGGATTCACAAAAGAAAACATAAAAGAAGTTAAAACATCTAAAAATTTTATTTCTTGATCCCAACTCCCCTTCCCTTCCCTTCCCTTCCCTTCCCTTCCCTTCCCTTCCCTTCCCTTCCCTTCCCTTCCCTTCCCTTCCCTTCCCTTCCCTTCCCTTCCCTTCCCTTCCCTTCCCTTCCCTTCCCTTCCCTTCCCTTCCCTTCCCTTCCCTTCCCTTCTTTTCCTTGTCATGGTTTTGTAATGTTGCTGTCAATATTCCACATCATTACATCATGTGCAGTATGGATCATTAAAAGGTTCATAGTCCAGTTTCGTGGAATAACAACATCCCAAATACTCAGCTCTCAGATGAAAATTACATATCCCTGGTGGTCTAGTGGTTAGGATTCGGCGCTCTCACCGCCGCGGCCCGGGTTCGATTCCCGGTCAGGGAACCATCTTCTGCTATCAAGTCCTCTGTATTATGTAGTTTTCTTCTTTTTCTGGAATACTGACAGCAACATTACAAAACCATGACACTTTTCTTTCAGGAAAATGCATTTGTATGAAACTTCAGCTGTATCACCACACAGTAATTGAGCATATTACTTTTGTAGTGCAGTAAAATGATTACAAAAGAGATTCACATGTTGGAAGTCATGTGATAAATTTTATTTCCAGAGTGCATTGGTAGTTCTGTCCATTGCTGTCAAGTTTCTATTCTGGCCTTGGGGAATGGCTGGATATAGATGTGTGTAGTTCAATTCCTGCTCAGTAGCATAGCAACAAATTTGGGCATACAGCAATATTGATACCACAGCAGAATAAAGAAAAATAGATTTCACTGTGAAAATGTTCTTCATCAGAGGGTGATTGTTAGGGAAAATGGTAAATTTCTCAACCAATTTGCTACTCATGTATCCCCTGTATAGCCCTGAACCATGACCCATGTAGGGGTGTTAGAGTATTGTGAAGTTATGAAACAGCAGAGGTAGACAATAATAGTGCTGACATTGCTATTTAGTAGTTATTAAGTTAAAATGTATAGTTTAACCATAAGACAGATGGAATGGACTGGTCTAGCTCGGATGGCTCGGATGAAAGAAGATAATGAATTTTTGGACAAGTTCAAAAGAAGAGTAATACGTGAAGCATGAAGCCTGGGCCTAGGACGAAACACAGTGGGAAAGAAGGACTGAAGATATATTGATTAATCACGAGAAATGAATAACATAAATGATGTAATGTTTACCTAATCATATAAATATAGAACGTCTTTAAAGCTTGATGGTCATTCACTAGGAGTGACCCAAGCTCTGTATGCATTTTTCACCTGAGCACTGAGCTTGTTAATAAAATCAACCCTGGAGTACCCACAAGTTCGAGTCTCAACCTGGTTCCTTTCTGCAACAGTGATGGGCATGGGACAGCTTCCCTGGGCAGTGGGCATAACCTCAGCTGCCAGAGCTCAAAGGTATGCTTTGAGCTCACAGACACAGGGTTTGATTTTGGTTGGTTGGGTCTGGAGTTGATCTTGATGACTCCTTCTGGGTTCCTTCCAGCTTGTTTGGTTGTTCTACAGTTTTATGACTTCTCTGTTCTACGTTCTTGGCTGGCATTGAAGAGGTCTGCTCTGGGCAAAGTACAGGAGAAGAGGGATCATCTGCATCTTACATAGTTATATAGTATGTCTGTGACAGAAAAAAAAGACTGTAGAGAAGAATCTGAAGCCACATTCATAAATGACAGCATGCAGAAGATGCTGTAAATCTTTCTGCCAAATCACTCGTGTGTTAAAACATGTGTCTTCTTGGTATGTAGTTCTGTTGAAAAGTTACAAGGTTAGAGCTGTTTGCTCAAAAGTTAGTCTGTCTGATATATAATTTCTTGCCCATTTACTGTGCTGGGTTTTTTGTTCTTGCCTTAATTGCTGCTATTCCACCTACACAGACAATGAACAACTCAGATTTTAAAATAACATAAAAATATTCCTTTTGGAGTGAATACAGTTTTCTTTTAAGCGTAAACTGTATCAACCTGAGTGTAAAAATTTCTAAAATGAATATTATTATATTTCCCCACCCCCCTTTTTTTTTCCTCTCTGTATGAAGTAGTCTGGAAAGCTATCATTTTGTAGATGAGTTTTAACAGGTGGTCAGTGGTTTAGGCAAACAATGGTGCAGGGGTTTATTGTCAGTGATGTGGATAGAATAGGCTGTAATGATTTTGGCTGAGATGGAGTGAACTTTTCTCACAGTGGCTGGTATATGTGTTGATAACACAACCAGTGTTTTAGGTGCTGCAGAGCAGGGCTTAAAATATGCCAAGGACATTTCAGCTTCTCATGCTATCCTGCCGGTGGGAGGGTGCAAAGAGCTGGGAGGGAGTAAATCTGATCCAAACTGGCCTAAGTGAGGTCCCATACCATGTAGCATTGTGTTGATAAAAATCTTTGGAGAGACCAGGCATGTTGATGTTGGATGAGATGCAACTGACCAGATAGGGAAAGAGTGTTCTGGGCAGCAAGCTGGCTGGACTGATTTCCAGAGCCTTAAACTAGATTTGATTGAGTTTGATATGACAGAGAAGATCTGGGGAACAGTGCCACTTTAGGAAGCAGCAGGGGAAAAACTCAGATTTGTCTCAAAGGAATTAGAGAAGGCTCCCTTAAGAAGGTAATGTTGCCCTTAGTGTAGTTGATGTCCCAATGCACAAAGCATGGGAAATAAGCAGGAGGCACTGTAAACCACAATGCAATTAGAAAACTATGATGTAATTACTATCACAGAAATGTGGTGAGACAAAATATGGACTGCTATGATTGAGGGCTAAAAGCTTTTTATAATATATGCAAGGAAATAGGGTCAGAGGAATTGCCCTATGTCAGGAAATGGGTATAGTGCAAAAAGCTGCCTCTGAGAAACAGGCATAAGCAGGTTGAGGGTTTATGGTTAAAAATTAAGGGTTAGACTAGTAGAGGACATCTAATGGTAGAGGTGTACTACAGGCCACTTGACCAGGGGGAGCCTGTGGAAAAGACCTTCTTGCTTCAACTGCAGGAAGTGTCATGCATGCAAGCTTTCATCTTGATGAAAGCTTTCACTAAACTGGATGTCTGCTGGGAAAGCAATAGCAGGCTGCAAATAATCCTGAAGATTCCTGAATTGCATTCAGGATAACTTTCTGGTCCAGTAATTAGGCAAATGAACCCCTGGAGGTGCATTTCTGGACCTGGAGCTTACCAGCAAAGGGGAGCAGACTGCAGACATTCTGGTATGTAGTGATCATGCCTTGGCAGAGTTTGTGATCTTGAAGAGGACGGGTCTGGCAAAAAAAACAAGGACAGGGCTCTTACCTTCAGGAGAGTGATCATTGGGCTGTCCTAGGAATTATTGGATGGGATCCTCTAGGAACCTGTCCTTGAGGACAATGGAGCAAAAGAGCTGGAAGCACTTTAAGGATTCCTTTCTAAGATCAGAAGATCTTAGAAGAAGATCTCTTGGAAGCTGAGTTAAAGCACATGAGGAATGAGCAGGTGACCTGGGGCAGCCAGTGTGGCTTCGAGAAGGGTAGATTGTGCCTGATCAATCTGGTGGCCTTCTTTGATGGACTGACAGCATCAGCAGACAAAGGGGGGTTCAGCTCCTGTAATCTATCTGGACTTCTGCAAGGCCTTTGATATGGTGGTTTGGATTGTCTCAGCCAGTGGGTTCTGGTCAATAGTTCTGTGTCCAAGCAGAGGCCAGTGATGAGTGCTATCCCCCAGGGGTCCATCTTCAGTCTGCTACTCTTTAACTTATTTATCAGTGACCTGGATAGTGGAATTGCATGCAGCCTTAGCAAGTTTGCTGATGATAGTAAGCTGAGGGGTGCAGCTGACACTATGGAAGGAAATGACACCATCTGAAGGGACCTGGTTTGAAATGTGGGCCCATGTGAAGCTAATTAAGGGCTGAAAGGATGATCAGAGGGCCGGAGCACTTCTCCTGTAACGACAGGCTGAAGGAACTGGGTTTGTTCAGCCTGGAGAAGTGAATACTATGTGGTGACCTCAGTGTGGCCTTTTAGTACACAATGGGAGATTGTAGACAAGGTGGAGAACAACTTAACATGGTCTGATAATGCCAGGACAAGGGGGAATGGTTTTAAAACAAGTGAAGGGAAATTGAGATTAGATATTAAGTGAGGCACTGGCACAGGCTACCCAGAGAAGCTGTGGATGCCCCATTCCCAGAGGCATTCAAAGTCAGATTGGAGGGGATCTTGGACAGCCTGATCTTGTGGGTGGCAACCCTGTTCATGGCAGGGGGTAGGTACTGGATTATCTTTTTGATGCATTCCAACCCAAGGCAATCTATAATTCTATGATTCTATGAATAAAATATTAAGATTACTGTGTGAGAGAACTGATGAGAATAGCAATTAAGTGACATTTGTGATATCTTTGACATGGTTATACAAAAGATGCTATATACAGCACGTGCCAAATATAATGATTATCATCAACAATATCCTTCTGACACTAATTAGATAATTGAAGGGCAAGCCCTTCAGTGATATTGCACAGGATGAGATATTCGTCACTGAATCTTTTAATATTTTCTTTTTTATTAGCATACTAAATGAATTAAGGGAACAGCTAAGTACTGCATTTTCTTTCTTGCTGATATTTATTTCTCTAACTTAATTGTTCTGAAACCTGCGTTGGTATCAGTTTTGCTTTGATTTAGCTCAAAATTACTTGCTTCTGAGGAGCATGGGTATTACCCATGAACAGAAATAGTGACTGATGATCCTTGCTTATTGCAGATTGCCCCAGAACTCAAAAGCATAAATGTAGCTAATGTTTGTATGTTTGCTGTAGTTTTCATGTGGGGACATGTTTACTAACTCTACAATATTTCACAACCATTTTTTTGTGATAAATTGAGAAAGAAAAATAAAATAAAATAAAATAAAATAAAATAAAATAAAATAAAATAAAATAAAATAAAATAAAATAAAATAAAATAAAAATCCCCGAAACAACTAATTACAACAGAGCTCCCAGAAGTCTAAAATCCTAACACATCAATACTTTCTATTGTGCATAGAACCAGAATTTCCTGTTGTCTGTCTTCACATCTGGCACTCATGCAACCTGTGGATTCTCCATCTCTGAAAGCATTCAGAGGCAGGTTGGATAAGACCCTGGTTGGCAACACGATTTACAGCAGGACTTAGATCTCCATGAACTTTAAATCCCTTGCAACCAGGATTTCAGTCATTGCACTTGTGCTTGCAAATTACATTCAATTCCCACTATGTCATTTCCTTATTTACTCTATAGAAGTTCTATATCTTGACCCATGGAAGCAGAAAAAGGTGGGACTATTCTTGGGTTCTAATTATATCCACCCAAAGGCACTGGTGATAAAAGCCATTTTCTCTTCATGATATACCAGACATGTGCATTTAACCTGTTCCTGTTGTGCTGAACTACTTGTTATTATATTCAAAGTTCCCATAATCTATCTTGCTTCTTGACTACATTTTAGAATTAATTCAAAAAAAGTCTACAGTGTTGATGCTAATTTTAAAATTCAACACAAAATTTCAATTTCCAAAATATTCTGCTTAGTCAGGCATTTTCTCAAGCAGTCTTATTGGTCTGTGGCTACAAAACCTTATATTTTGAATTGAATCCTACATATTCAGGTATACTCCTGTCATTCCAGAAAGTCATTTTTGCCATCTATTAGTGGCAGTTCTACCACCATTTGCTTTGACATCACCCAGTCCCTCTAAACAGGTAGGTGATTGGACAGAACTAATAACGACTCATCTTTAATATACTATCAGCATTAATTTTATTTTGGGGGCGGTAAAATTAAACCAATGCAAGAAAATTTTTTCTTTCTTTTCAAAGAACATTTCAGAAGGATCGACAGACACTGATTTCATTTGTCTAAGTAGATAAATCATCCATGTTGAACTTGTCTCCACCAGCATGACCATGCTTATCCATGATTTAATTTGCAATTTTTCCTCTTTTTCTCCCCTGAAGAACTACTGTTTAAATAAAGGAAGTCTGAAGGTTATAGAGTGCCATGCATTTTAATCAGTACATCTCTAGAAAGCCAGAATATAAATATTTCCCACAACAGGCTTTTTTTTTTTTTTGTCTCCCTTTGCTTCATTAATCTACACTGACTTGTGGTGACATTGAGATATTGGAGAAGGAAATAATCTTTTATGAGAGAACAGAGTAAAGAGATGATTTTATTCAATTTCTTTTCTAGGGCACTGGGTTCGGTGGGAAAGTTTAATATTGTCATTTAAAATCAAGCAGTAATGAAACCATACAGTAATACCTTACAATACTTCTATGCAGTAGATGACAATAGTTAGCTGTGCTCAGGCACTCACAGTGTTTCAGAGCACACTGACATGGCTGGTCTTTGAGGTTGACCCTTACTTTTTCTGCTTCATGCTGCAAAATATATATTTTTATATAACTGAGGAATATTTTATGTTTCACTTATCCATCCAGTGTATCTTTAGCAAAAGTATTGTCTGGAAATGGACTGGATAGAAGTAAATTAATTATTCTACGTTTTATCTTGCCTGTCAAAATATGGTAGGCAACACAGGTGTCAGTGCTCTGTGCCATCTTCCTCTACATGTTTATAGAGCGATATTAATTATTCTTATATTTAATCATGCACCGCAAACAGTGCTCATAAAGCTTTTCTGTGTCTGTGCAAAAAGTAATTTTACCTCTTTGGAGTCATTTAAATACTTTCCTAATAGACAAAATGCATCTCAGATCTGCACAAATAATTCAAACATTGTCTTTTCGTTACCCTCTTTGAATTTATCAGAAGTTCTCTCTTTGGATCTGCTTTGTTTTTTCCCCATGCCTTCTTCATAACCTTTGAATGAAAGGAGGGTAATACAGAACAACCCAGCCTAGATACATGAAACTGTCCAGTTTCCGTGTTTCCACAGATAAAGCCGATGTACTTCATGACACTTGAGTAAATCCTGAACATTTGATAGTGCAAAATCTTGCAGAGAGAAAGAACATAGCTGTATTTTTCACTTATAATGAGATAATCAGTCATATGTTTAGACACGTGAAAATTATGTAGTGATCCACAATGTAAAGGAGCACTTGAGGAAGAGAAAATAATTAACCAGTCTGTAGTTTTGTAATGAGCTTTCTTGGCTTCATTACAATTAAAAAGGACTTTCACTATTTAATAACTTCAGGAATCCATTTAATCTACAAGATTGAATGTCATGGGCATTTATAGTGTTGTGCTGCATATAGCAATTTGATTAATTAGGTAGGATATTAAAAACGAGCGAATAACGTTATAGCTAGTGACTTATTACTAAATATATATTTTAAATATAAATAAAAATTCTATTGTTTGATGTGCTTCAGAAATACATATATGGTTATGGTCCAAGACATCTTAATTTCTCAAAGAATTGGAGACCATAAGTATGTTTTAATATTCTTCCTTTTAAATTCTTGTCTTATCACATATGTAATTAGTTTGGGCAATACATTCCATTAATTCCTCATTGACAGTGTAGGTGGAAGATTTTTATTTGCATTTAAATTTTGATAATTTTTATATAGATAAAAGAGTTATCTACTTTCTACTTTTTTTTTTTTTTTTTTTTTTTTTTTTTTTGAATTCCTTAATCAGAACAATCTTCCACTTTTTTAGAAATCTGGAAATTCAAAATTCAAAAATTTCTTTCTGTAATATCATTAGAATGCTATTATAGCAACTTGGATGGAATTACACAGTTTCATTAGTAAAAGCAATCATGAGTAGGACGCAAAAAATGATCCTATAGCAGGATTGTTCAAGTTTCTTAGCAGTGCTTTCATAACACTGACAAAAAATTGTGCAAATTTATGTGTAATTCGTAACATAAAGTCTAAAATGTATTGTTTCCTAGCTTTAACAAAACATTGTTTCTTAAGAGTTTCTAGCTAAATTATAGTTCAGGTTATTTATAATATTAAAAATACCTTAGTAACTGCCCACAGCAATATCACCTTCTAAATGAGATGATTGAAAGTACTGCAATATCTCTGAGACTCCCATCTATAAAATAGAAATAGTTCTTATGATCATATATGGTAAATTTCTGTAATGTGCAAGACCAAGAATTTGAAACTATTAATTGTCTTTGCCATTAATAGAGTTTAGACTCCCGAAACATAGAAGTGACTCAGCAAGACACTAACCCACCGGTTTCTGTGGCCAAATTAAATTTCAAGGGAAGTCTTTTTCTGCCTCTACACTATTTTCTGTTGTGGTATATTTTCCTTTGAATTCACTCTGTCCTGCACCTTTGATGTGTAGAAATACAATGCCTGGAAATAGTATAAACACCTTCTAATTGTGGTCACTCCTGTCCTTTATTGCTAGTTATGGTACAACTGTTTAGCCTGTTGAAGGCAGAGTACATATATATGTAAGCCTTCTGTCTGATAAAGGAAGATCTCAACAAAGCTGAGAACTGGAAGAGAAATAGGAGACACTCACCACTCTGAATGAGAGAATAAATCTTTCTCCAGGGTTACATTTTGTCAATCAAAAGTATATGTGCCTATAGATATAAATAATAACATTGATTTGCTGGTGTATGAGGCAGTCCATACTTCACAGATGAATTGTTGGGTAGCCATTACTTCTGAAGAAGTTAACTGTGTCCATGTTGAAGGACGTGAGTTAGAACTATTCATGCCAGATCTTGGTACCAATTATTGAGCTCAATACATCTTCAGTAAGCTAGGTGGGGGTGTTTGTTTCACTTTATGGTTTTATTGGAAATCACTTAAATGAAATTTGTAGTTTGAGTCACACCTAATTCAAATGTAGTCTGGTTTTTCTGGAAAAAATAAAAATTGCTACCGAAGCTTTCACTATTCCTCAAAATTTGTTACCTTTTATTTATACACATCTGGATTGTGTCAATGCAAATGACTTTTGATGCTTTGGAATAGCATGAAGAATATGCACTGTTCATACCAGTGTGTCAGGCTTCTTATTTGCAGTGACACAATGCATTACCATGAAAAATGTTGCGTTTCTTGATTAGGAAATCATAATTTCAGTACTATACATTCCAACATTTTACTTCTCATAGTGAGCTTTTGCAGGAGTATGAGATACACAGATACTGTGTCAACTTACTAAGAATTACAACCACAGTATGTAAATCAAGATAATCTGAGGGGAAAAGCAGTGTTCTTTAGCAGAGATACTACATATCAATCCTTAAAGACTGTAAGGAAGATGAAATTTATTATAAAGGTTCACTGTTTACATAAACATTAATATTTTCAATAATATTGAATGCAGTGATGAAAATAAATTATTAAATATACATTCATTGACATTTCTGAAGGAATAGTCATTGTACCATTACGATAATGACTTTTAAAGGGCAAATTTTACCATTAAAAAAACAAAATAAATCAATCTGAATTCAAGAGAGATTTAAAAATCTTTATGGAACACAGTTTATTTATTTATCAGATCAAATACAAAAGTACCTCAACTTACTTATGATGTTTCCCTTGAGCAGGAACTTTGCCTTTCCCATCCCTACCATTAATGCTGCCGAACTGCATCATCGTTATCATTGGACAGAGTTGCCACAAGGTATGAAAAATAGTCCTACGATATGTCAGCAGTTTATTGCCAATATCCTATTGCCAATCTGCCAAGAGAATAACAATGCTTATATACACATTATATGGACGATATTTTGGTAGCAGCGCCAACAGAGCCAGAGGTGAATTTGATAGTATCTTGTATTATACAGGCACCAGCCGCAGCCAGACTAAAAATTGCTGAAGATGAAATTCAGAAGACACCCTCCTGGTTATACTTGGGATGGAAGATTTTACAACAGAACGTCCAGCTACAGACCCTGACAATAGGAACAAAGATTAATACTTTGAATGAATTACAGAAACTGTCAGGCACCATAAATTGGGTAAGACCACAGGAGCCTCTACAGAGGACCTCCATCCCCTCTTTAAATTATTGGAAGGGGACCCAGAGTTGTTATCACTGTGGCATTTGACTGCTGAAGCTAAAACAGCTCTGAATACAGCTGTTACAAAGATGAATCAACAAGCATCACATCACAGAAAGATAAACCTGCCAACTAGCCTTTTTGTTATTAGTTCTAGTAGTTATTAGTGTCGATCTGCCTAGGTGTAGGAGGGCCCTATATCTGTACAGGCTGGATTGATGAGCTGAGGCCAATGGTGTGATCTTTAACAAGACCTAGTGCTGGGTACATTTTGTGTACAACAACCCCTTGCATCTACAGGACTGCGCTATAGTGGCTAGAATGCTGAATTCTGGCTTGTATGAGAAATAGTGTTGCCAGCAGAAGCAGAATGATATTTGTCCCCCTATATTTAGCTGCGGTGGAGCTACATATCGAGAACTGTGTTTAGTTTGGGGCCACTTATTATGACAAAGGCATTGAGGAACCAGAGATTGTCAAGAGAAGAACAACAAAACAGGTGTGGGTTCTTAAGAAGAGTGGCTGATGGATCTGGGATTGTTTAATCTGAAGAAGAGGAGGTTCAGGGGAGACGTTATTACTCTACTACTACCTGAAAGGAGGTTGTGCTGAGGTGGTAGCTGGACTCTTCTCACAGATAACAGTGATAGGAAAAGAGGTAGCGCCTTTGAGTTGTGCCAGGGGAGGTTCAGATATTAGTATTCAGATATTAGTAAAGATTTTGTCCCTGAAAGAGTGGTAATGTGTTAGAACAGACTACCCAGGGAGGTGGTTGGGTCACCATCCCTGGAGGTGTTCCAAGAAAAGGGTGGATGTCACAGGCTGGAAGTTCCCTGTGTCCAATACTGCAGGTGTAGAAATCAATACCCACTCTGACTTGTTGGCATTCTTTAACAGCAGCAGAATCTTGAGCTGGTGTCACACATAATTCTACCAGTAAAATTTATATTTAAAAGTCTCTTACTGTATTCCCTTTGAAATTCATTGTTTATTGAATTATTGTAGGTTACTCTGATGCAGCTAATGTACATGTCAGACAATTTTTTCCAATGTTATTCTGAAATCTTTTGGGGAGTCCTCTTCTAGCTAAGAAAAAAAAGGCAGAATACCTTACATTCCTTCATCTTGCACTGAAAACTCTGTATTAAAAACAGATTCCCTGTTCATCTCCTCCAATGTGCATTGAGCAAAAATGAAAAACTAGTAGCAGAGTAGTTGCTGTAGGAGCAGCAATCAGATTGAAGTTTGAATCATTACCTGTAAAGGTAGTTTACCAAAAACTTTAAACAGCAGGCAGTAGCATAGAACTCAAGCTATTTCAGTGGCATTTCACATTCTGATAAGCACGCTATGAATTACTCTGGATATGTTTATGTCACAGGGAGGACAGTTCCATTTGCAGCATATCTGCACTTTTATTTTTGATAGGTTCAATCAGACTCACAAACTGGGACTATGTGTAAGTGTAAGAGCAGGAGATGTAAGGCCATCACGAACAGTTCAGTAAAAAGACTCATGTATGCCAAAGCATATTTCTTTTGCGAGCATGCAATCAAGTCATATGCACATTAAAATGATGGAGGAAATAAGACCTAGAGAGATGCAAGCATTGTCATTTTCACAGAGATATAGGTTTTCTCCATCTCCCAGCAGCTTTGAAACACCTGATACCTTTTTTCATATCTTTTCAGGCTGTGGAACAAGAACTCTAGCATACAGAATCGAAAATCAAATCAAATAAAATTTCCAGTGAAAACATGTCAACACTAATAAGGATTGGAAATCAGACATCAGCCTGTATTTAATGAGACAGAGTAACGTGTTTTCTCTGAGAATAGTTTGTTCTACATTTGCTAAACAGTCTTCTGTGTACTGGTCAGCACTGGAATTAAGCATAGGCTGGTCCTTGGTGCTGTATGGCAGTTCTAGAAAATTGTTCATATATTCCACTGGTTCCTTTGCATTTATTTCCTCATTCTTCCTTAGCAAGAGAAAATAAACAGAGAGTTTACATTCTGATCCCAGTTACTGCACTATAAACTTGATGGAATGTTGTCACTTGAGAAAATGCCTCTGAATTTATGTCAGTGCAATTGAATATAACAAAATCTGGCAGTGCCATGAAAGAAAAAAAAAAAAAAAAAAAAAAAAAAAGGCAGAGTACAATAGAGTACAATGAGGTCTGTTACTTCCAGAGGAGTATATTTTTTATGAATTAACCCAGGTGCCAGGAGGAATATACTGCTGCATGGTGGTTTAACAGCATCTCAGGAAATTCTTGATGTGGATTTTGCTTTTTATCACGTCTGCATGTATTCAAAGACATATACAAAATACAGATCCAATAACACTTCTACTTTGAGTTCAGTTTTCACTCTTCATAGAGCTGTCTTCATGCAATTAGTCAGCTTCCTTTAGCAATACCTTCCTTCATACTAAAACAAGAAGGAAAATCGTTTGTTCCCAACAAATAATGTGAATCAGTCATGCAGTGAGCAATATGTCCTGCTCTTTAGAAATCTGTTTTTGCTGTAGTTTACATTTTAGCTTATATTTTATTTTTTTAAATGGATATGTAATTTTGAATCTCACCAAGGCCCCTATTTTATCAGTGGTTGAAAATCAGCACAAGATTGGTAAAAAATAAAAAATAAAAAATAAAAAAACATACATATACACAAAAGTAAAATGTGCTGAGAAATTGATCTACTTCCATTCAGATTATACTGCCAGGCAGTGTTTACAGCTTATAGGAGGAATGTTCTGGTTACAGCTCGCTCGCATTAAAATTAATTGTCAGTACAGTAGGAGTTACTTATAATATCTCCACTATCACATGCAATTTGTTTTATAGTAACTCCATATTCCAAATCAGTTAGGTTTTTCTGTATCTGGTTAAAATATCTGTTAGAGTTCAAGTTTTCCTTCCAAATGTTAATACTTTTAAACTCCTTGCTATTACTCTACATGACAATTCATTTGTCAAGCTACAGTAAAATTGGAGCCCTGGGATCTATTCTAGTTACTCTTAGATACATATTTTAAAATTGAACAATGAAAGAAGCTCCAGAAGAACCATGAAATGGTTTGAAATCAGAATAGTGTGGACCTGTTTAGCTATAATAAAATGTTGCTTTCGAAGCACCAGGTCAATTTTAACACTAAATTTCTCAGCCTTGTTTATTAATGATGAGAATTCTTTAAATATATTGGACAAGCACCAAAGTGTTAGGGCATTTTTATCCAATACTGTCTTGAAAATGAAATAAAAATATGTCAAAAAGAGACTCTCCTATGTGATTTCATTTTCTTCTTTTCCCAGACAAGGAAAATCCTTATCAATTTTGAATGTGCTCTTCTTCCATGCCATCCTCTGATGCAACGTCCCTCTCTCTTTTAGTAGCTGAAATGATGTTGATGCAGATTTGAACATCAAGTAATTTTTTAGTACCTCTTTGTTGTTTTGGTGGGGTTTTTTTTGGTTTTTTTGGTTTCTGTTTGCTGTTGTTGGTTTGGTTTGGTTTTTCTAGTTAAGTACAAGACCTGTTCACCTTAACCTGGAACTGATTTCATAATGTGCACATCCACAGGGTAGACGTTCCTGTCTTAGCCTAAGAAGGGTCAAATTTGTTTTAATTCTATTTGTCTTTTCAGAAGAAAGACATGTAGTGCAATTTTTAACATAAAATTTCTTGTTAACGAGTTCGTTTATGGTAAAGTCAAATATTTTTGATGTTTCCAGTTTTTTCCAGCTTTTTCAGGGAAGAGATGAACCCAATGCATTTTATTGAGGTTCACCAGGGAGGTGAGGAGTGTGAGGAGTGCAGAATTCGATGCAAAAAAACCCCAGTCTTTTTCAAATGGCTACAGAGTCTTTGAGAGTACAATTCCCTCTGCAATTTATCTATCTATCTATCTATCTATCTATCTATCTATCTATCTATCTATCATTTATTTATCTATCTATTCAAAATTTGGATATCATAGAATTTAAATTTATTCTTTAAATACTCCAGTGGAACTGAAAATAAAAAGATTTTTTTTTACTTTTCTTTAATGAGACTTCTCAGACACCAATTGGTCTTCAGTTGAAAAACAGAGCATAGTATTACATATTTATTTTAAATTATTAAAGCTACACAATTCTTAACGTGACTGTGGAACCTGGAAGCTGCTACAAGGGCAGGACAGAGGAGCACAACTCGCTGCTCTGCAGGAAGAATCAGGGGCTAATGAGCCCTGGAAAGCTGCACTAAATGCCTTGCCCTGTTTGTCCCTGTTGTAAAGAGTGTAGGTAGAAAAATACAAATCCACCTTCAGCCACTGTCTTCCATTGTCTTCTACTAGGTAGGCTGAAGGTGGCTGAGGTTAATCTTAACACATAACCTTGAGCTTCTGTGCCTGTGGACTTGGACACACACTCCCTGTGTCAGGCTGGAGGGTAACTTCAGCTGTCAGAGAAACATCAGGGTGAGATTTTCTCAACCTGAACCTTTGTTGGCAGCAAGCAGTGTCTCTCTTTATAAGAATCTCAGTTTGTCAGACATAATATGGCATTATTGTGTGCTGAGGAATATTTTTCTCTTACGAAAGTCTGCTAAAGAGACATGATACAATTGTTGGGTATCTGATTGTATTTGTTCCATTTAAAAATTTGCAGGCAATTTTTTTTATTTCAACTAAAAACAGAATCACAATTATAAAAAAAAAAAAAAGTGATTTTTTTTTCAACAGCTATCAAACATATTCTCTAATTCCTTTATCACAACAGAAAGCAGGGATGCACATTTTTCCCTGCGCACAGGACTGTCTTCAGCCAATATATCAAAAGGCATGCAGTTATTTGCCATAACTCGAGTTGGTTCTGCAGTGCACCCTCCCCATCTTCCATTTTCAGCCTAGGCAGTGCCAATCACACACTGCTGTATGGTTGTTCTGAGTGATGGGCATGCAGTTGAAAGCAGGACAGGACTGGAGTCCAGGCGGTGCAGACCTACCACTATGATGGCGCAGGGCAGGAGACAGCTGCAAGGTGATCTGGGCTGGGCCACCTGTGTAAGAATTAAGCAAGACTCATACAGAGCAATGGGTGGACATTTGAAGTCACCAAAATTTTAGTGGGCCTGCCATTCCCACCATAAATTTTGTCATCTGTGGTGTAGACCTGTGCTATCTTATATTGTCCCCAGCTTTGAAGCTTGACAAAACTCAACAGGTTAGGGGCGGTTCATAGGTGTGAGGAATCATTATTCACTGCCATGAAGGACAAAGGCTCGATTAGCAGGACAGTGTTCCACACATTGTTATTGAAAATTGGGAAAAAGAAAAAAAATCTTTAAAAACACACTGCTAGCTCCTGTCCTTTCACACATGGTTGGTAAAATTCTATACCCTGTCTCTTGAGGGCAAGTCGCAGCTCATTTCACTGCTAATTGCTAAATTAGCCTCTTCATTTCTTTGCATCAAAAATGTTTACAATTACCTACCCAAGAAGCAAACAGAAAGTAGTGTATTCATGTATTAAAGCAGCAAGACACAGGGATTAGGCAAAACAGATAGCAGCCATTCTTCAAGTAAGAGAAAAAATAAGGATGAAGAGAGGAATTGAGAAAGAAGGTAAAATGATATCACCTATTTTCTTATACTTTGTGTAGGTCGTGTTCATACATTTATGTTTGTCCATAGTGTTAAACCTATAAATGAATATATAAAATTGTCTTAAAATATATGAAATCTTTTATCTAGATTTGGATTTGAAATCCACAGAGCCTCATAACTGTAGTAGGGACACAATATTAATGTTCAGTCTTTCAAGAAGAGTTTTAGAAAATTCTGAAATATTTCTAACTTCTGATTCATACATGTCTATACAGCCTGGAGACAGCTATTGGGTGGATTTCTATCCTTCTGTTTGCGCACAGTACTTTACCTGGTCTGTGGGAATTTAAGGGTATGCTCTAGTCACAGATTGAAGAGCTAATCATGCTGCACCCTTCCCTCTCCCTGGAAGAAAAGGGGGAAGGAAAAGAACCCCACTGAGCACAAACAAATTTAGTAAAATAAATGTGAGATAATACAGAATAATTTAGAGTAATAAATCAAACAAAACAAAAATAAACCAGAGAAGAGAGGGAGTCAGACTGAGTCTTTACTGGCAGACTCCCACCAGCTGTACAAGTAGGTCTCATCAGGAGGTTTTGCCCAGTTTTCACCCCCTTCTGGTTGCAAGGTATCACTACCAAATCCTCATATTCCCTTTACAAATATTTGACTTTTCGCTTTGGTTTAAATTTTTCTTCCTCTAAGCCTTGATGTGGTATGGAGGATGTGCTTAGTTGTGAAAATCATAGGTGTCACATGCTGCTGGTTCATTTTATGCTTTCTGTTAAGGTCATCTAATAGCTTTTGAATAGGAAAGCAGACATCATTTGCAGAACTGAATTTAGAATCTTCCTGCAAACATTCATGTTCTAATGCCTACCCTTCAGACCTGGAGAATAAACCCAGTGGGAGGGTGGAGTTTAAAGTAGAAAGTATGAGCAAGAGTTTAAAGGGCCACTTTCTCGTGATGGTCTCAGGGCTTTGAAGTTTAGCTATTTTTAATGAATGTTCCTTCAAATTCAAACTATGCACATGCATGTCATGTTATTTTTCTCTCTAATTTTATATTGGAATCCATAGATGCCTTGAAAAACATACAAATTAAAACAAAAGACATCAGATGCTCAACAGAGGGAAAGTTAAATTGCTACTTATCATGTGCTTGCAGTCACTGCTGAGTGATGTATAGTGATTACTATTTTCTTTCTTTTTTTTTTTTCCTTTTCTTTTAATTGGCAGGCTTCAGAGACTGCAAGGGGGAATTGGTGACAAGATGATAGATCAGTTTCACCATATTGGCCTGTTGATTCAATAAACCTAAAGTCAATATTGGCATTTGTCATTCAGCTTTGGACCCCTACGGACTCCTGCTGCTGATTAGTCAAATACTTCACCTCCTCATAATTACTGTTCCAACAGCAGAGGCTCTGAAAGATCCTCAGAGGAACAAACTTTTACAGCTTATCTGCTACAAAGTGCTACTCAGCACCAGTTGAGTAAGAAGAAGTAGAAGAAGTAAGCATATGGTGCAAGGAGAGAAATCAATGACAGTGTTTGAACAGCTTAACCCTGCTGGCCCTTGCATGTTAATAGATCACTAATGCATCACTTCCCCATTAGAAGGAAATCAGTATGACTAGCATTTTCTCTGTACAGACTGTGAACCACAAACTGGAAAAAAAAATGTTTGCATGCATTTTTACTTATTACCTTGAAAAATGACAGTAACAGAGAAGCTGGGGCAACCTCTCCCATCAGCTGTGCTTAATTCATTGGCCTGAATTCCAGAGAGAAATTTTCCTATCAGGTACAGGCTGCTTGTGCTGTAGAGGCTAAAAAGAAACTGAGTTAAGTAAAAGAATGAAAGGAAATTATGTCTTTTCTTACTTTTGAAAACAAAAAACCACAGGTACCAGAAATCTTGCAATGCCAGCTTCTTCCATATATGGTATTTCATTATTAGTAAGGGAGGCTTCCATCTCTACAACTACATAACAACATCACAGTTTTTGTGTCTTTTACATGGTTTGGGATATTGGTAATAGGAGCACCTAAGGTTTATTAAAGTGGGCTGAAAAACAGTTCAGTACTGTGTGGCCTGCATTTGCAGAAAGAAGCATGTGAGGCTTCATTGCATGTAAGATTATTTGTTGGAATGCGACCCTAAAGAAAATCAGAATTAAGTGTGCTTCTTTTCTGTGAAAATACCTTTCTTAGTCCACAGACATTCATAGGGTAGAATATGTTTCTTGAATATTCCCAAGAGTAAGAATCTGGATTAGCTCCAACATATTCTAGACAGACACAGACCTAAAGACCAGACCTCTTTTTAAGATACCTTTTTACTTTATGATAAAATTTAAATCCAGCATTATTAATAGTAAATCCAGCACTAAAGTGAAGAACAATCTTTGAAAAGAAGAAGATTTAAAAGATTAAACTTAAAAGATCCAGCTAGAAGACATTTCATAAAGATATTTCTTTGAGAATACAGACTGGATTCTTGTACTTACATAGCAATAAAACTTTATTTCTTCTTCTCCAGGAACTTTCTCTTTTCTGCACACAATGATATATATATACTTATATTTGAAGGGGGGTGTGTGGAGGGAGAAGCAGAAATGTTCTTGTTGGTTTTGGGGGACTATTTTCCCCCTGTTATCTCTTGGTTGTTTTCAGCAATGAAAGTGAGATGAGAAAGAAAATGTATCTTTTAAAAGTCACCCCAATGGAATTACTTCTGGAAAGACAGCTTAGCAAATTCTTGTTCCATTCCCAACACGTACATGTGTACACAGGAAAGCATTTTTCCTGTTAGTTCTCCCTGTGTTAATGAAAAAAACACTTCTTTTTCTCTTTTAACTGAAACAACTCCTTTACCTTCTTCATTGGCTCTTGCTCACAGTTCCTTCTCACCTGAATTTAATTTAATTCAACCTACTGGCTGCCAAGTGATAAACTTTCCTTAAGCCAGAATGCAGACGTATTTTTTCCTGAGGGCTTAATTCTGCTCCCAACTCATTTTCACATGTGCCACCACACTATCTTCCCTTTCTCAGGAAACAACCTCCCAGAGGATTTATGTTTGTGTCAGCCACCTGAATTCTTCAGAAGTGCAGCACAAAACAGAAGAGAAATCCAAGTTAGAAAGGCATCTTTCTCTTCAGTGGGAAATCTACAAAAATGAGACACATGAGTAGATCATTAGTGTGATTTATCTAAAAATGAAGTAGTTAGTGGAGACGGTATTATACCTATAGCAAGATAATAAAAAAAAAATAATTGAAATGTTAGAGAATGAAATTTTATGAGACACGGGTACATTTATCACTACCTAGGTAACACACCAAAAGCAAATGTATCAAAAAAAAAACCACCACAAAAACATAAACCACCAGATGAAGGAAGATAATAACTTAAGTCTGAGTCTAAACTCTCTGACAAAGAAAGAGTAGCAGCATAACAAAATACAGTAGCATAACACAATGCATCTTACAAATGGATATGAGTGGAATCTATATATTAGAATTATGGAGGATTACTTTGTGTGGAGGAATATACAGAACAAATCTAGTAGTTTAAGTTAAGTTTCTGTTGAAGATATTTATGTAATTCATGTTTATTATATATGTGTTATTCAAAGCAATAAAATAGAGCTGTAAATGTCCACATTAAAGTTCTCAAAATATTTAATAAAAGACTCCCATTAATCAAAACATGCTTTAGATCAGATCTTAGTATAATTCTCATATTTTTTTTCTCATAAGATCTGTTTTCAAGGTATGTCCTTGAAGGGCACAAGTTAATTATAATCATACAGGCACTAGATTGGGAGCCAGCAGTTCTTTGAAATTTTATCTTGTGTGCACTTCCAGCAATAGCAAAGTCATACCCACACTGACTACTCCAGATAATTTTATTTTCTTCTACTTGTTTGGAGGTGACATCCAGTGCAAGCTGTTCCATCACCTTCCCTGGAATGGATGTGAGGCTGTCTGACCTGTAACCTCACAGGTCCTTCTTGCCTTTCTGAGGGCTGGAGTAACACTGCCTTTCTTCCAGCCCTTAGGCACCTCTCCCTCTCTCCCTGGCCTTTTGAAGATGATAGAAAGTGATTCAGCAATCATTCTGCTTCTCCCTGAGTGTTTTTATTTTTTTTTATTTTTTAAGGAGACTTTTTCTGGCTCTTTCTAAGGGGATCCACAAGGATGTGGCATAAGGAGATAAATGTGAACTATTAGGAACATCTGAACTCTTACTACAAGACTGACTGTGAAGTCCTCTTCACACTACTTCAATGATAAAGTTAAACATAAAGTCTTCCTTCACCCCCTTCCCTTATGCCCCATGGTCTCTCCAGGTCTAGACTGTATCATACACATAGCAAAGCCCATGCTGTAGCTGGGAAGAACACTGCAGCAGTGTTTTTTGTCACTAAGGAATGTTGCTCATCACCAAAATGCAAGTGTCTGTAGAAAATCTCAGTTTTGATCATAGTGCAGTTGGGAATAGTTTCTGCTTGGCAAATCTGGTAGCCTTCTATGTTGTAATGACTGTGGGGTCAATGAGAGGAGAGCACTGTATGTTGTGTACCTTGGCTTGAGTGAATGCACCACACGTGATGGCTGTTTGGGTGTTCAAAGCTGACATTTATGGCGAAGCGTTCCTCTAAAATACTCATTCAGCATGAACAAATGAGCAAGACAGGACTGTACTGACATTAATATGCTGATGATATGCTATGTTTAGAAGCAATTTTGACAATTGCTTTGACTATAAAGTAAGCAGAAGATATTACTGAGTGCTGTGTTTCAAAGCCTAGCACTGAGAGCGCAGTAGGTTATCGTCATTATTCATCATTGCTTTATATCTCATGGTGGCCCTGGGAAGGAGGGCCAAATACCACAGAGCTGCCTTTTTCAAAGTGATATAAAATCTGATTAATTAAAAAGAGAAAAAGGAAATATCACATGGGAAAGTAAAGCAAAGACAAGAAAAATAAACTAAAGGAGACTAAAAACTAAGAAAAGTTTTTAAACAGTAGTACAATAGTCTTTGATTTGTGGCCCAAGTAAAATAAAATACATCAGGAGAAAAAATCTCTCATTGCTTATGCTTATATTGTCAAGAAAATGTTGTTCATTTAAAGTAACTTGAAACAAAACTGAATTAATTGAATGAGGTGGAAATATGAAAGCATAAATGAAGTGTAAGCGTGACATTTAGTTTTTGGAGCAAGAAAAGTTAGAAACAGCTGAGCTGTTTAATCCAAATGTAGACAAGGTTAAGAATGCAAAAATGGAATAATGTGGAAGAGATCAGAATCAAGAAATAAGAACTATATCATTAAAGGAAGAAAAAGTGAGGCATAATTTGGCCTATGATTTATGAGGGCTAAAGAAAAAACAACATGTGATCCTAGACCATGGCCTCTGGAGTCAGTAAGGGTTCATCATCAGTGGGAATTAAGTCCAGCTTCCAGACAAAAAGACTAAGAAAACAAAACTGAAAAAAATATGTAACCATAATAAGGAAGTTAGATGAGACAAGAAAGAGCAGATTCTGTACATAACACCCAAGTAAATAGACAGCTGCATTTGTGGCTTGTACTAATATCTTTAATGATATGCTTAAAATATTATTTTCCTGACTATGAAAAGCTTCCCATAATCTAGTAAAAAAGTAAGACAACTTCCATTAATACTAACTAGACATACAAGTGTCCTCATGAATGTAGTCACAGTAAATTCATATGGAGTTCAGACTAATAGTTGTAAAAATTGTATTAAATTATGAAATTGTATGAAAAATGAAAAATGTATTAAATTATGAAATTAAGGAAAAAAAGGGCCTAGGATAATCATTATGTTTGCAATGTATACTTCAGGATATAGCATACTGTGAGCATTAATTACATCAGCCAGATGATCTATCAGCTACTTAAAAGTGTTGCCAACATAATACTAATTCTAAGCTGTTTACTCATCAAATATTTGCCAAAACTGTGCTTCTTTCCTGATGTTTAAAAACAGCATTAAAATAAGAAAATACCCCAGTGGCACACTTGAATCCAAAATCAGCAGTGAATTAAGTTTCTCAGTAATTTTACTTAGTAAGCAAACAAAAAAATACTTCTATTATTTAAGTCATCCTTTGAGAATGCTACATAAAAATACATGTTGCGTAGCAGCTGATGCATTTGTTGTGTCCCACTTTTGCCTCCTGGTCCTCAAACAGATACCTTCTATCATCCACATGACAAAATTTGGGAGGTCTGAGACTGAAAAATAATTAAAAAATAAAAACCAGAGCTGATGTCAGTGGAATCTTTCAGTGGTTTCCATGGTTTCTGGACCAGTTTTAAAATCCTGAATATTCTCTAAAGTGAAGTTCATACTTATATGTGAACAGAAAGCTGGAATATTAAATCAGTTCTTTTTGTTCTGTGGTTGTTCTATCTCTGAAAGGAACTTTATATCTTTTCAATTAAGAATAGTCTGTATAGGTTTTGGATTCAAATGGAAAGATTCTGTTTTAAGTTTTCTTTTTGTTTTTTAAACAGACTTGTTCTTAAATTGATCTTACATTCTAAACTCATGCAAGGTCTATTAATGCAATTTAATTTTTTGAGGTTAAAAATGAGAAAAATGACAAATATTAGGCTTGCTCTGACAATGTTAACTAGTTTCTGCTGCATTACATTTTGCATATTTTATGAGTACGTATGAATAATGAACTGTGGTAAGACAATGGATGCATTTAAATGTGGAAGAGAAAACAGAATTGTAGATGATGCACAACCAAATTACTGTAGCCAGACGCTACCACCTATCAGCTTCAGAGAAGATCTCTTCAGTACTGTCACAAGAGAAGATTCCTATTTTCTGTATTTCTGAAGATTTTCAGTAGGAAGAACAAGCTGGGGATGGAGGATGACCAAAGGAAATGCTGTCTGCTATCAAAGCAAAGGTGTCATTTACACCTCAAAGGCTTATAATTTGTTTTAGCAATAACTGTACCTCTGGCTGGTTATCTGCTCTGTTGTCCATATGAAGTTACTTGTGCTTGTGTATATACTTATAAGTTTGCCATATTTGTACTTATTTAATGTATTCTATGTGTTTAGGACACTAATTTTGAGAAAGTTTTTCTCACAACAATAAGTAAGTTAGAATTGAACTGTATAGCTGTATATAACAGAGAAATCGGAAAATGACCAAGGCATAAAAATACTGGCTTAAGAAAATAACAGCTTTATGCCTTGAGAAGCTGAGTTTGCTTAAGTCCTACAAGTGTTTAAGTCTGGTTTAGATGGGGCCCTGGGCAGCCTGATCTAGCACCTGATCTGGTGGGTGCTAATCCAGTCTATGGCAGGGAACTGGAACAAAATGGTCTTTGAGAACCCTTCCAACCCAAGTTATTCTTTGATTCTGTGACTTGGACTATAAACTCTGTCACTCTGGCACTACTTGGCATGTCTCCATTCCTTGTCTTCTGACAGTTCATTTCACCACAGGTTTTCTCTGGCAGTCTACAGTTAGGAGACTCCAATTATGATGTATGACTGATGTTCTCATTTGTTTACAAGTGAACTTTTACCCTATATTCACACTGCTATTAAACATGGTGTCTGATGGCACCATGAAGAATAACTCAAACGCTCCTTGCATCTGCATTTTTGTGAATACTGTATGATGCTGTTATGCTACAGCAGTATGGAAAATAACTTTGTTTAATCAAGAAAGTAAACAACCTACCTTCAGAAAATTGTCTTCTGATTTTTTTAATTTTCTTTTTCTCTTTAATGGCTGTTCATCAGCATCAGCAACATTTCATGGCTATTCTTACTGCAGGAACAAAACTGCAGTACTTTCTGACACTATTCTGTGTATTGCAGACCTGACTTTAAGCCAAGGGATTTACATACTGCATTCATTTCAATTACAAGGGCCTTCTTCTAAGCTCTATGCTCACAGACCATGGAAAAAAAAATGATTCAGCAGTATTTTTTTTTTTTTGTGCAGAAAATACCTGGGAATTCCAAACTTATATTTCACTTCTATTATTAATTTCACTGGTGAGCATATATCCTCCTTTCCATATATTCACCTTAAACTGTGTGAGGCTACAGAGCACATGACATGTACACCATAGGGCTGAGCACTCAAAGCTTCCCTAACCATCTGCATCTACTGCTGTCTGGTGACCACATGAGACTTTAAGGACATAAATACATGCCAAAATCCATAATCAAATTTGCCATGCTTATGTTCACACTGATATCATATGTAGGCTCCAGAGACTTCAAGCTGAGGAATGCTAAGTCTTTGTTTCTAATTACTTGTTGCTTTAGGTAGATTACATGAATTATGTTAGCAGAAGCCAATTAAGGGAAAGAGAAAAAAAAGAAAAAGAAAAAAGGAAAGAACAATACAGCCAAAACCTGCATAAATAAATCCCAAAGCTATCATTCATCTTCAAAAGGAAATAATAAAACTATGACAAAGAGGTATGAGTACTGTTACAACAACAGCAGCAAGCCAAGTGCTAGACAAAAGACAAAATACTCCTTTCTACACAGTAAAAGATCATGAAAATCCCAAAGATCTGTGTTCAGTTCACATCCCAGTTTTTCTAGGTGCCATATATCTAAGATGAGAGTGGCAAGGTTAACTGGCAGATGATAGTTAACCTAAGAAAGCATTAAAGAGTTTGTACTCTTTCCAGATTCAGTTTATTACATGATAATTTTTTAAAACTTTTTAAGAATTATTCCAGAAAGACATATGAAGCAAAGCAGTGGACTTCAGGGTTTGTCAAGAGCACTAGGATAAGCATCTGACAAGCATCCCCTTACTTCTGAATGTTAACATGCTGTTTATAAAAGCACTTTTCAGAAGTGTATTCTTCATCTTTTCTACACTGAAATATACAAGAATTCTGCTTGTAAAACTCATGACAAGATACGTTCAGTCAGTGCTACTGCAAAGCTGTTCTTCACATCCATTGCTATTCTCAGTTGCTTTTTATCTTTTCAGCTACTTTATCAGTGTTACACTTCTGCATACATTGCTCACTTTGTTGGTGCTCTGACTTTGTGGCTTCAGCTGACATGTCCTCTGGAACCTTTCAGAAGGGGAAACCAATCAACAGTAAATCCTACTGTTCTATTAATGCTTAAAGTATTACACAATGCAATGATTTAATCTGGAAAAGCTGAAGCTTATTCCACATATCATAAAGGAACAGAAAAAGGCTTTCAGGAGCTTTCAGGAAAATCCTTGTAGTACTTGCTCCCAAATCTACACGTTGCTATTAATTCTACACAAATCAAAAAATAAAATAAAAAAAAAAAAAGATAAATTATATATTCAATGACAAACTGTTTTTAGTAACAAGGGGAAATTCATGAAGTAGTAAGCGCAGGGACACCACCAAGATGACTGAAGAATGACTCAGGCTTTCAACATCAATAGTCTAACAGCCAACAGCTAACAATTAACAGGACTTATCAGTTTTTCCAGTTATTTCATGTCAGTTGAAGGATATTTATTCATCCAGTGATCCCTGCTTCTGTCCTTCCATTGACTTTTTCAAAACAACCCTTCTGGGGTGCTGAAATGGGTACACAACTGACTGAATTACACTAAATACTCTAAATTTTCTCCTGTTCCCCTACAATTTCTATTCTTTTCTTTTTATCAACTTCTGCTCTGAATCTGTAAATCCCTTTAATTTTCCTATTCTCATTTTCTCTTCTCTGAAAACCTGCCCATCCTCATAAAAATAATGTGCCATATACAGATATTCAATTAGTAATTGCTAAGGTAATCCCTATCTTGAGGTACATTTCTTGGAAAATGCAAGGTCTGCCCAAAACTAAATTGCTTTAAACCTTTCCTGAAGTGAAATTCCATTAAATTGGTTGGTACAAAATCTTCCAGACATCCCCATATGCAGACATACCAGGAACTTGGTTATACACAGGGCTTTTATATTCTCCTTTGCCAGTCAGTGCTACTCGGCAAGGAGTAAGTAGATCTTCATGGTTCTGATTTTGAACACTTGATGTGATTAAAGGTCTTGAAAGGAAGTTAAATTCTCTGGCCACAACTCTCATTCCCAGAAAAAAGGATTTACACATCCTTCTTCTCCACTTACCAGTTTGTATTCAATAATCCTTCCTAGATTCACATTAATGGTAAGCCAAAGCAAGAGTTTTAGCTTGTTCCTCTTATACTAACCATATGGTCTCCTAATACGGAATACGACTACTGTTCAGTCCTTACATGCAAGGTAAGTATTTCTGGAAACTGTTATAAGCTGAATGGATGTAGGTCTTTCATTATCATTATCATTATCATAGAATTCATTATCAGATTTTTCTCTTTCATTTTGAACCTATATAATATTAAGAAAGTCAAATAGTTGAAAGATAAATGTGTCCTTCAAGGAAAAAAGAAAAAAAAAAAAAGAGTGTAATCCTGTTATTTCTAAGTTTGTCGGGCTGACATTTTTCTCTCCTTGGAGTTTCATAACAGTCTGACTCAGATAATCGGATTGAAAGCCAAGGGCTGTCACAACTTAGATACAAAAATAAAGCAGTACATTCAGATACATTTACAGATGCAGTCCAAGATATTTATTACTATGACTCTGTTAAAAAGAAACAAACAACAAACCACCTCTGTCAGTACAGGGAACTCAGTGTTCAGTATAGAACGTTTCCAAACAGAAAAATAAACCACGCAGTAATTTTGACTTAAGACTTTACTGTGTGTAAAAATATGCCAACCATATGATTTTAAAGTATCTCTTTCTACCCTGAACACTGCAGTGCAAATTTAGTTCAGAATAGCCATCCAACACACCCAGCACATCCAAACACATTTTCATTCAGTTGTAGGAAAAAATCGTTTTTGACTAATGACCGCCTACCATGAGCTACCTATTTTTGTTCCTCTCCCTGTAACCTGCAGGGAAGAAATGCATGCAGTCAAAAATAAAACTCTTTTTGAGCACTGGTAATTGACTTTGCAGAAAATAAAGTCTTAGTCACAGTACCTTCAATCTATGTTCTTGTGTCAGGATATTAAGACTCAGTTGCAGAATATGTTTCCAGATGTAATACCAAGAGATGGGGTTGTCTAAAATATCCAAAGCCAAAATGTTGTGAAAAGAAAAATGTAAATCTGACTTTTGATCTGTAGCATTTGTGTATATAATGGAGTAGCTGGTGAGTCAGAATTGTGAGAAAGCATGAGATTCTGGATTAAAGTGGTCTGAAGTCCCTGTACTCAGTGCAACAAAAATGTAGCTTTACATGTATTACAAGGTAAATATAAAACTTACTAGTTAATAAGTGAATGCAGTACCAGTTTTCAAGGATGCCTTGATGACTGACTGCCTTGATGAATCCTGAATTTAAATGTTACATAAGGAATCCTACGTTCACACAAGATGAAAAACACACACATAGTGAAAACATGATCTAAGTTAGTGAAGTACTTCTACCCCAACATATTTTTCTTAACATCTTGAGCAGAAGGTTCTGTGGACGCTGACAATTGACTTTTACTGCTTAGAATACCTAAAGGCACATTTGACTTTTAGATAGTAGCATATGTCTTATACTCTTAGGGAAACATATATATAGAGTTTTGCATGCATCAGAAGGAAAACAGTGAGCCACTGATTTGTTGAAGAAAATGTTCAATTTAGAGATATGTATATAGACTTAGAGGAAGAACAATATTTGTAGTGTGTTTATTCAGTATTTTTTAATCAGTAGTAGATGCAACCAGAAGAACTGTTTGGTTATGTTGGTCAATAGATGTTGAGAACAACTGTAAGATTATGGTTTGATGAAGGTGCAGAACCTTTACACAAGGAAGACAATACAAACACTCCTGAGCAACACAGTCCTGAAAAATGACAGTGAAACACACAGCAGAAGCTGTCCTTGGAAGCCCCACAATTGTTACTCACCAGTTCTTATCACTGTGATTTAGCTATCTTGAGGAAATGTAAAACTTACTTATAACCATTTATCGTAAACCTAATAACACAATCATTTTGTTACCATTATTTGGGTTTTTGCAGTTGTTGTTGGTATCTTCATATCAGAGGAATGCAGCTGAAGCCAGTTATGAATGAAGAGTGAAAGAATAATCTCCAGAAATCTGTAGTTCAGGAAGATTCAATGTCCCTCAGGGGAAGTTACTCTACTTCCCATGATGCCACTAAATTGCAGAAGCATGGAGTAGTGACCTCTTGTCATTACAAGCTTAAGATCACCATGTGATAACTACTGCAGATACTTTATATAAACTTTTATACTTTTATAAATGTATGTAATATATATGTAATATATGTAGTATGTAATCTGTGAATGTTATGGGCTTTTATTCATGTCCACAAGGTATTAAGGACCATTCTTCCCCATGAGAGTCTCACAGTATCTGTAGGATGACAATGGGACTGCCAAGATGTTTTTTTGTTTGTTTGTTTGATTTTTGTTTTAGATTACTGCTAAAACTACAGGCAAAATGCAGAGTGTGTTTTATGGCATCTTCCTGCTTGAGTGCACACATCTTTCTGCTTTGCTCAGCTATGAGCAGGGGATTTCTGGGATTTCTGTCTGTGTTGCAAACCGCCTGTTAGAGTTCTTCTGGGAGCTCTGGAACTCTGGAAGTCTTCATCATCTGCTGTAGATTTTATAACTTCTCACCTTTAACTTCCTGATTTGATATAAGGTGGCAGGAAAATAAAATATCATCATCGTCTGTCAACTCAGGGAGCAGACAGGTTTTATTTTCAGTGAATCTTAAGTTATTTAACACTTTGATACTCTGAAGCCTGGGGCACAAATCCTTTGTATCATTTTAGATTGCTTTATAAAAATTGTGCAGCATGGAGATATTTAGTTCACAGAGTGTTTGTGTGAAGGGAGAGAAGATGTAAAGGAGAAATCTATGTGTAATCACTTAACTATCTTTATCATAAAGGGAAGGAAACTGAGAAATGATTCTAATGATTTTTATTTCTCTGATGACACAATCACAAATTGCCCCCTAAACACAGACACATTTAACCTGAACATTATTCTTCAGGTCATCTGAAAGAAATTTTCTACTCAGATCTTAATAACATGGAATTTCCTAGTGTTAAAGAGATCTGCAGGTATTGTTTATAATGTTTATTGAAAAATTGTTGTGTTGTTGAAATGCAACTCTTTTTTTCTAACCTGATTAAATTTCACCCAGAAGGATATAGGAAATCAGTTCAGATTTAGAAGCAGTGATGTTCTGTACTCAATTCTGACATCACTTGAAAAACACACTTCAGGTTGTAAGTGGTGCCAGGCCTGAGTTCACAAATTGAAGCCCTCTAATTTAGTGGAACTAGTGGCTGGATCATTTTGACAGGGCTGATAATGCAGATGACAGAATATATTTGTCTTCTGGTATGCAAATAGGCAGAAGGATTTTGAAGTCTCTACCCCAGAGCAAGGAATGTTGAGTAGAGCACAGATTGTAATGCAGGTGAATGCAGGAATACTTCAGACCACTGAAATGGCTTTGGACAGTGAGTGGGCATGCCAAGAGCACAGTCAGGTCAAGAAAAATTGGAGAACCTGTGACAAGCTTATGAGGAGCAAGAAGCATTTAATCTGGATAGCAGTTCATGAAGCTCTTTATTCCTGGAGAATTTCAAATAACTTTTCTAGTACTGTGGGAAAGTCTAAGCCAAACTCAAACCCAAAATCTGTGCACAGAATTACAAGTAATCCTGCTGCAATTATGTAGAAAAACTGCATTAGGATAGCTTGCCAGCAGTGTGAAGTCTTTCACCTAGAAAATGACACAGCAGGAAAAGCCAAATTTCCAAGCACACATACCCCCTCCTGTGTTCAAAAAGGAACAATGTAAGGCCTGAGAAAGCATTTTGCAAACAACCTCCAAAGACTTTGGCTGTCCAAGGAGGCAGTGGTGGCGGGATGTGGATCACATTCATGCCTCCTGTGAGTGTTGGTTCTGAGTCCTGTTCCTATCATGCTATAAGATCATGACTTTTTGTCCAAGAATATCTTTTTCCTCTCTTTTCTGATTTTAGCCCACTTTGGGTACAACTGCAATGTGGTTATATTGTATAATATGTGTACTCCAGAAAAAAGCACAGGATGATCTCTGTTGACCTATAGATTCTTTCAGAAGAATATGTTTGCCCTGTTTAGTTCTAAAAGCAATTATGGAACTTAATGCCTCAGGAAAATAAGTGTTAAGAGGGGATTACAGCTGCTGCATAGCTCTGCTATGAAGAATGTGAAGTTCATCAGCTCTGACTTTCAAAGGCTACCACTAAACAGAGGGAAACTGCCACATATCAGCCTTGCAGACCTAGATACAGATCCACTTAAGATTCTGTGTGGTTTACATACCTATATCTTAATTCATATAATGACCACTGAATTTAAGTTTTGTTTAATGGCAATATAGTAACTTCACGTTGAGGAGTTTAAATAATTCCTAAAGTGCTTCCAAGCAGCCAGTTAGATATTACTGGGCACACAACATAACACCTGTGCTAAGAAAATCTTCTCATAAACAAAGGCAAACTAAAGACAACAAAACGTCTTGTATACCAATAGCCTTTGAAACATTGGGATGCATTTAATACAGCATAGCCAGACAGTCAGAAGAGATTATTCTCTTTCTACATATAGCTTTAGTGCTGCCTCACCTGGAATATTGAGTGCAGTTCTAGAATCCACAAAGGACATTAATATTCTTGCAGAGGAGAGAAAGAAAGCTGGTAAAGGACCTTCTGCCTAAAACAGAAGAGTGCCAAGAAACCACACAAGCTTGCCAAAAGAAGCAAGCTACCTGCATTCCTTATCTGACCTCCTAGGTCAAACACAGTTACGAACCTTTCCATTCACAGCAGTGTCAGGGCATGCTGATGTTCACCCCACCAGGGCTGAACTAAGCTCAGATGCTCCAGGTTGTACCAGCCCTCATCCAACAGCCAGTGAACAGTTTGTCATTAACCCTGGAAACTAACAGAGTAGTTTCTGCATGAAAAAAAAAAAAAAAAAAAAAATAGTGAGGAATGAACAATTTTGGAAGAACACAATGATAGGTAATGTCTAGAGAGAATAAACAGATATGGAAAACGGAAAGTGATTTTAGGATTATTTTAATCTAATGTAATATAATATAATGCTATTTTAAATAAAAAGTTTGGTTTATATACTGCAATCATACTTAAAGTTGTTTATGAAAGTAATTCTTTCAAAGCCAACTGCCAAAGTTCAAGCATCTTATTTCATTTTTAATCAACTTACAAATTACACATGAGCTGTCTGAAAGTCAGGGCACAAGTAAAGCTTTTTAGCCAAGGTGGGTCTCCTCAAGGCCCCTATCCAGTGCACTCACTTCAAGAGATGTTAAATAACACTGTTGATCCCAACCATTTTCCCACTTTATGACTGAGATCCCTGTGCAGCACTATACAACTGTTTTATTGTAGTGATTCATCAACTGGCAGACCGACTTAGTAGACAATATGAAGCAAAGCCACACAGTTCACCATTAATAAACACTTACAGTAAATACTTTTCTGAAATTAGGAATACTGCATAGCTGAGCAGAACAACTATATTGTATGTAAAACATGTACAGATCTTTCTTTTTTACTGTAATAAATCATCTTGATTTAGTATTTAACAGTTAAGCTGTTCAAAGTAGAACATGGAAGAACTCCCTTTCACATTTAAATCCTCATACCTGGTTTTCTTTTCAAATACAGCAGCACACTGATGAGCTTTCCTAGTACAAATGAGAACAGTGGGAAACCAAACTGGGGGTACACTGCTACAAGTACCTAAAATTAGAAATCTCTTCCACCAATATGACACCAATCTGTGTCATAGAACAACAAAAAAAAAAAAAAAAAAAAAGCTGTAGTGTATAATTTCAGTCTAATTTTTGAAAGAGAATTATACGCCAAACAATAGCACTCCCTGCTGAAAAATCAACGTCTATCCAGAAAATAAAGAATATTTTTTCCCGTAAGTGCAAAGAATGAGATAAGACCTGGTAGATTTTGTGGTTTTGCTCTCCCTGCTAACTCCTAATAAAATAATTTGTTCCCAAGGAGGTAAATTCTGCTCTGGGCTACATCAGTACAAAAGAAAACACAACTTTTCAAAGCCAGAGTGATACTCACATACATAATAGAAATAGAATGTAGCCTGATTCAGTTTGAAATGACTGAAGTACAATGTTTTCACTGCTTCACTACATAAATACCTCTGCAGTTTAACCAATCTGTCTGCTAGGAATATTTTGTTCTCCTGGTTACCCCATCACTGTCATTTGCTCAAATTCATACTCACATCCTACTAGATGTTACAGTACATATTTTTTGTATATGTACATGTAGATATACATAGTTAATAAAGAGAAAAGCTGTGTTACCATCCATTAAAATGGATCCACAAATTCTGAAATGATCCCGAGTTCTTCCTTAATGCCTTAGTTTAATTCTTCTTGCACATATAGTACCACACCTTCCTTTGTCCTGCACAGTTTGTTATGTCTGCATCATTATGCATGTGCACGTGTGTTTATATGCATTGTTCATTTATTGTCTCCTCACGGACAGACTGCATTTTGTTTTCCAAGACCTATTCCATTATTGATGTGTCAACTGTAGAAATCTCAAAAAATCCTTTTTTTCTTTTTTTTTTTTTTTTTTTTTCCTTTCCAAATCAGCTGTTGTTTATTCAAAAGGCCCAAAGCAACCTCACAGTGTTCACTGAACAATGGCAGATCATCCAGGTAACACCTTCGTTGTTTGCTTTTTGAATAATAAAGTACAACAGCATCTGTATAGTTAATTTCAGGGTACCTCAGAGCACATCTCATACAAGAAAAATATCTACTAAAATGATGGCTGTAGACTCTCAGTGGTTGAAAGGTGTGCTGAGGACCAAGGGTGTTAGAAATAAATTGAACTTGAAAGAAGAATTGTGAAGACATGCTGAAAGTGACTCCCAAGCAACCAGTGATGGCTGCACTGCAAACAATATTCCACTGGCAGGAAGAAGTTGTAGCAAGAGGGTTGTGGTTACTGAACTGCTCTGGTAAGTGGTTTTGGAATTTCCATTTTTTATTTTTGTCAGTGACTCCTGAGTTATCTGTGACAGTAGTAGAACATTAAGCATAAAATACATGCTCTGTCAGTTATTCAAATGTAGTTGATTTTAAGATCCCTTTTTTTTTTTGCCTAGTGAAAAAATACAATGACACAAACTTAGGCCATTATAATAGATTTTCTCAGAATGAATGTGGAAATACTGTCTGTTTCCTAAGTTCTGGGAGTGCAGTCTAGGCTGTGGTTTTGCTGCGGAACAAGTAGATAACGGTCATTGCATTCTCACTTGAAAAAGAAGAAAGCATGGTGAGTTATTCAATACTAGTACCAACTTTCCAAAGCAAAACTGAGAACAGGGAAATGCTTTGGGAAAGAGTAAATTCTCTAGGAGATTATGGCATGTGGCTTTCCCATAGGCTGTTGGTACACTATAGTACAATAATTAATACATTTGAAACCCGGTTTCTCCTAGCCTAACCTTAACTATTCACATTTACTTTAAATTTTTATTTTTTACATCCTTTTTAACTTTGTTGATACTGACATGGTCTTCCATAGGTGGTGGTGTTTGCGTACCATTCTCTGGTAAGGCTGAGCTTAAAGTAATTCCATGAAATGTTTGTGACCAGCTGCTCATTAACTTCTGCCTATGAAAATGGGAGTAGTGCTTTTATTTGCATACATGTCTTACACCAATAACCACTAATTAAAGGTAGAGGACAGATGCATAGTGGCTTCCTCTGTTGGTGACAAGGATCTAAAAGTTAAATGAGCTGAAGTGCAGAAAGCTTTGTAAAAGGAAGTGCTCTAAATTTATGACCTATCTTGGTTTTCTCAGAAGAAATTTTGAAAGAAATCTTCCAGAAGGGAGGAAACAGTGATATTTTCTGGTAGTTCTGCTTGTTTGATGAAGGGAAAGAACACACTGTAGGATAGCTATGGACTGTAGGATAAATGCAGCTATGAGAATTCATCAGGTGGTAGGTAATTTTCAGTGCTGAGTTCAAATGTTAGTTTAGTAGATACATATGATCCATACAGTAAATTTGCCATGATATAGAATTAAAGATTAGGATCAGGGCAACCAATGTGCATATGTCATATGCATGACCTTGTTAAGTGAAATATCTCTTTTGTTCAAGGCTGTTTAGAGTATTCATTGAATAGCATTCTGCACTACTACAGTAATGGGAATAAGGTCATGTCAGAAAAATAAGCAAAGGTATCTCTGATGTTAAGAGCCTTGTGACCCACATCTGACATGATTTAGCAGTTAATCAAGAAGTTCCATTTATGTCAAGCAACCTGAATTCATTTCATAATACTTCCTGAGACAGAACATGCAGTGAGAAAGACCTGAAGGAACAGGTGGGGGTTTTTTTGTTGTTTTTTTTTTGTTTGTTTGTTTGTTTGTTTTTTGTTTTTTGAGTAAGGGAACATGATGTTGGAACATAATGGCACTTAGAAATCTTAACAATCAATTCTGTGACAATCTGGGAGCCAGTGATACTTGACAGAAGATTCAAGATGTCATATTTTGTGTGAGTTCTCTGATGTCACGGCAGCAGCCCTTGAAAGCATCTTTAAGATGACCTTGAAAGTATCTTTAAGATCTGAGCTGTGGCAATAGCCCAGAGAAAAAAAGATGTCACCACTTGCTTCCTGTCCATTGGTTTATGAGGCTGTGCATTGTTGTGAGGCAGTTTCACAGCATCTTATTTGCAGAAATCAAGGAGCTGTTTTCTTTTGCTTTTGATCTATAGGCACTCAGAGGAAAATACACTCAAAATGTCACCCGAAATACCTGACATCTGCAAAGAGATGTGTTGACCGTGACTGTATACTATGCCAGAAATATTTTTTACAGCACTCTGAAGAGTGAAGACAACAGCGGAAGCCAATGAATTGCCACCTTCATGCTGTCTGTTTGTGCTGAGCAAACAGTAGCACTGAGCACACTAATCACTAATAGGTCACATTAAAGCACTATAACATGTCCATATTCTAAATGGCTTCCAGCACATTTAATTCTGTTTATATTCTGCACTTACAGCTTATTTTCTTTCTCCTCTTTACAAAACGGACTGCTAATGGAATGTTAAGTAATTAATGAACTATAAAGGCTAAAATTGTTAGGAATTCCTAAAATCATTAAAACCAATTTACAGATCACAGAAAGCTCAAACTGAGGAACATAAAATGTGATGAGAATTGAAGCTTAATTTATAGACGATAAACTATGCTTTTAAATATAATTACATTTAGTGCAGGAAAGGAGTTTCAGTTTCTAGAAAGTACTAATTATGTACTGTACAATTTAAAAAATTATAAGGAAACAAATAATTACTAAAAAGAAAAGTGCAAAATAAGTTCAGTTCTTTTTCTGCTTAAACACTGCACAGAGTTTTATCTCTCCGTGTATAATTTCTTTCTCTCCTCTGTATTCTTTTCCCATCTTTTTGCCTGGAGCACACTAACTTCTTTGTGTGGTCATTTGGACTTTATTTTTTGTTCTAACTGCTGATTATCTGAGGTCTATAAAGCATGATGATTCATTTACTGAAAATGTAAATGTAAGTCAGGTCACTTTGCAATAACCTCTTTTGCTGCAGTGTAGCATCCACAAGATGTTTTTTGTCATGGTGTCAGCTTGTATTCTGTAATCTGCACTGTTATTGTTTATTATGCTGGATCACTTATAAATTGCAGAAATAATTTACAAACTAATTTTATGTTAGCACTGAGCACAGTGCTTCAGCAACAGGCAGGGATCAGAGACCTGGGTTCAGAGAGTTGAGCTCTGCATTACCACACCCAGTTATCACCAACTTATCTCCCCATGCAGAAGGAGAAAGTGCAGAGTCAACAGTATTTAAGCTGTTAAGAGGTGGGACTAACTGCTCAAGTGAAGGGATAACCTAGCTGGGGTGGGCTGGGAAGGAAGCATCACACAGAAACTGAAAAAGGATATGTCCAGGTAGGATTTGCACATTATTTTCTTACTACATGATCTCCCCTTCTGTAGCTTCTCTGATCTGATTACTGTTAGACTGTATAGCTGAGATTAGAACATTTTGAAAGAAGGGAAAATGAAGTGTGCTACTCCTTCTCCTCTTAGGCATTGCCCTGAAGGCAATGACATTGCACTTCAATGCATCTTTTGAAATCAGCAGAGCTGATTTAGCATGGGAGAAACATGGAGCTGCTAGTCGGGTTAGCAAATGGTAGGTTGTTTTTCTATTGAATAATCTATTTAAAAACACAGTTCTGTCCTTCAAAATTTGAAATATAAAGCCTTGCTTTCCTATTCCTTTAGAGAAACACGAAAAGTAGATCAAAAAGAAACTGAAGACTCTTCTGTGGAAAAACAAAGATGTAGGGCACAATGGAGCATATTAACAATATCTGAAGGACAGAAGCAATTAGTATAGATTAAAGGCATGTCTGATATACAGCCCATGGGCTTCATGTGGACTGGCTTGGCCCCACATCCTTGCTCGATGCCATCATGGCAGCAGCTCTGCCCCACTGAGCAGCCTGGCACTGGGCCTGCACCCATTTCACAGCAACAAGCAAAGCAGTCCCTCTTTTCTCAGTGTTGCACAAACAATCCAAAAGTCTGGACACTCATGCACATTAAATCACAGAGGAAATTTCAGAGCACTTGTAGGGAAGATCAAAAAAACATGGCTATAAAAATACAAACGTTAAAAAGTGGCAGATCAAAACAGCCCAATCTTTTTAAGCATTCACAGATAATTCTGAACTTCTGGTTTAAATACATTTATATATTTTTATATATTTTTTTACCTCATCTGTTTCCAGCTTATTCTTCCATAGAGACACAGACATGCAGAAATGCATTAGTGATCCAATTTTGAATTTTCAGTCTTCTCTTTGTTCTTCATCTTATGCTGAGTGTTTTCTTCTTATTATTTTCTGTTTGCTGGAATTCATTCCTTATTTTATTTTACAGATACCGAGTTGTCCTTCCTTCAGCTGTATATATCTTGATTGCTGTATTTGCCCATTTGCTTACACACTTGACAAGAAGGTAAGGCTGCAGTTAATGTCTGCAGGCTGTGCCCAGGAGAGCAGTCACACCAAGAAGAAAGGGTTTGGGGCTCAACCAGCCTCTGAAGGTGCGGTAAGCTGCCTTCTTTTAATGAGACTTATCAGAAATATTTTCTACAGGCACGTTGCCTGTGTTTCTCCAGCTTTCATCAGCCAGAAGCAGCCCAACCATGATCCCTATTTCTGATCCACGGACAGAGATTTCCTGTGCTTCTCAGTTTCTCAGACAATGAGAAGCAAATTTCTTTCTAAGAAGAAGCCTGTCAAGCGTTTCCTCAAGCACCTTCACCAGGAAACTAAACCACGAGTATCACTCCTTGTTTTATTCAACTATCAAAACACTTTCCACAGCTTAAGGAGGCACTTGAAACCATTGAGCCTGCTTAGACACTGAAGAAAATGAATTTAATCTTAAAACCCCAAGAAGTACTTGTCACAGTTCAAGGAGAAATGCTACAACAGAGCACCACAAACATTTCTGCTTCAGAACTTCAGTGCTAATGAACAAGATGATAAAAGCTCCCAGACAAACCAGTCCTTTGTTAGCAAGAAAATTAGTGCAGAAGGCCCATGTGAACAGAGGAACAGTCACAAGATGCTGATATGTTTATAAATATATGTGTCAATTAAAATTACATTTTTAGAATCTATGAAGGCAAGTATTTTTGTTGTATGTTTTTTATCAGATGATGTGTCTGTCTACTATACTATTTAAGTAAACTATAGTAAACCTCATTTCACTTTTTTGGGCATGCTGAAAAGACATTTGTTCGATAAGAGTTTCTTGCTGACATTGTACCCAGAGAGGTGGGCACAGCTAGTGTTTTTCAAATATCATTGCTTACCACTTTATTGCCTTTGGATAGGCACAATTAGTTGCCTATCTGGTTGCAATCATAAACTGTTGATGATACACTTTCATCTGGTGATTAAAGATTTTTTTAGAATTGGCCTTTGAGTGCTTTAACTGTAATTTAAAATCTCAGTATGGAAGATTGTAATGTGGCTGCTTTACTGATTATCTAAAGATTTTCTCTGTGGAAATCTCATGGAGCAGCATTTCAGCATGCCAAACTCACTCATTTCTCAGTCCCTGCAAGCTAAATCTTACCTTAGTATGCAAAGTACATAAAGGCTGTAACTCACCTTTTCCAACCCCCAGATCGGAGGCCTGCCCTGGTATGTGAAGTCAAAAGTGAAGCTAGGAGAAAGGAGCCGCAGCAGACAACTTTAATCTTGTCAAATAGATGTGCTGCACATACCTACCTGCTCATTACAATGCAATTTTCAGGGCAATTAAACAAAGTTCAAAAGTGTTGGATGCAGGAAGAATACATAGCAGTGTATGGGTTGCTGGATGTATACTGTATGTGTCTTTGGAGGCTGCATGTGGTTATCCATGCATAAGTCATCCTTAGGCATTCTACTGCATGATAGCAACAGAGGCAGGTTGGCTTACAATTGGTAGAGACTGCATTGTCCTTCTTCACTTCCATACAATGACAAGGGCCTGAATGTGGTTTGCTTGGAGGCTGTTCACAGCAACAGAAAACTTTGTTGAAACTGCAATCTGAGCAAAAAGAAAATGGCAGTGGTCAGCCAGAAAGAAACTTGCTGTAATACCGTGTCACAAGACTGCTTAAATGAAAGGCCAGTGCCATGGAAATCTATCACAAGAAATGGACTTTTCAGTGGGAAAATCCATCTTTGGCAAGGCAGATGAATATGTTAAAGGTGATGAATACGTAAAGATTGAAAAAAATTCACAATAACCACAATCTCTGTTTCCCAAGAAAAGCAAGATAGGATCTGCCTTCTTTTTATTCTCTTTTTTCCTTTTTTTTTTTTCTTTTCACTCAAGTACTTACTGATTAACAGCAGGCTCTTTTTCTGCTTACTAATAGCTAATAGCATTTAGCAACTATTTTGCAGGTAGGATAACTTTCACCTTTCACGTGGCTGATATGGTGCAACAGTATTCATTTGATTATTTACTGGTTAACTGCTGTTTAGTAAGTAAAAGCCAACTGAACTCCGTACTTCTGTGATGAGTGGGTGATAGCATTTTTCTCATTAATTTATAATCCACTATTTTCACTATACTTTCTGTTTAAAATCACCAGTGCTATGGCCAAAAGAATGTTTCAGAAAGTGAACAGAAAAAGATAAGTTTGTGCTGAAATAATTCGTCTAATCAACAGAAGAGCAAAAAGTCTGCTTTCAAGAGAGGGTAGATGTGTTCCAGGCAGATATATTCAGAGCTTGCATCACATTCTGGTTCATCCTTATTTCCTTAACTTATATGCATCTACAGTTCAGAAATGGAGATTTCCCATGCCAGTTTCAAATGCAATTACTTGTTGTTTTTCCTCCGAGGAATAAAATAAAATGCACACACACAAAAGCCAAAAATCTTCCAAAATCTTAACGGATTTGATAACGTATTGATTTTTACATTACTTGTTACCTCAGCTTAACCTGTGCTTCATTTCTGATCTTTAACTTCTTGAACTTCTTCAGATCTTTTGTTTTGGAATGACAAAATATGACAAGAATGGAGCTGCCTGAAAAGAAACATTTCCCTTTCTGCACTTCTATTATCATTAAGGAAATCCCTAAAGGGGAAAAAAAGAAAGAAAGAAAGAAAGAAAGAAAGAAAGAAAGAAAGAAAGAAAGAAAGAAAGAAAGAAAGAAAGAAAGAAAGAAAGAAAGAAAGAAAGAAAGAAAGAAAGAAAGAAAGAAAGAAAGAAAGAAAGAAAGAAAGAAAGAAAGAAAGAAAGAAAGAAAGAAAGAAAGAAAGAAAGAAAGAAAGAAAGAAAGAAAGAAAGAAAGAAAGAAAGAAAGAAAGAAAGAAAGAAAGAAAGAAAGAAAGAAAGAAAGAAAGAAAGAAAGAAAGAAAGAAAGAAAGAAAGAAAGAAAGAAAGAAAGAAAGAAAGAAAGAAAGAAAGAAAGAAAGAAAGAAAGAAAGAAAGAAAGAAAGAAAGAAAGAAAGAAAGAAAGAAAGAAAGAAAGAAAGAAAGAAAGAAAGAAAGAAAGAAAGGGAGGGAGGGAGGGAGGGAGGGAAGGGAGGGAGGGAGGGAGGGAGGGAGGGAGGGAGGAAGGAAGGAAGGGAGGGAGGGAGGGAGGGAGGGAGGGAGGGAGGGAGGGAGGGAGGGAGGGAAGGAAGGAAGAGCTTCATGCATGCTATGTGTGTAGAGCTGTACCAAGCAAAATCCATTCTATTGTGAGCTAGAATGGTCCATGATTGTAACAACAATAACTGAGCAAATTTGGGCTTTAGGAAGATGCAGTGGCCAACAATTATGCCTGTCCTTGCGCTGCAGGATTCTTGATTTTCGTTTCTCAACATTTACTGAGTCAGGATATCTGAACTTTGCTTCTAGTCTCACAAACCATGCTGAAGTTTTTGCTCATGCCCAAACATTGCCTTGCTTGGAGCTAAGGTGCAGACAAAGCATGCCTCTAGAGCTTGGGCCTGGGAAAGATTCCTGGCTTTCACATTTTAGATATCATCTCACTCTTCTGGGATTTTCTTTCATTATCTTCTTTATCCTTTTTATCCTTCATTATCTAGTAAAGTCTTGGAAAAAAAAAAGTCTTTTCAGGCCCAACATTATACCAAGAAATATCCAACAAGTCAACACTGCCTCCAGTGAGAATGTAACAAAGAAAAACAGATGTAGAGTGGCAGCTTTGAGTGTATTGAGCATGAATGTATATAAATGGAAATTTTACTGTTGTCATGTCCCAACAGTTTACATGGCCATTGCACAAAAGCTTGAAGTAAAAGTTCTCAATGATATGTAGTACAGTGGCTACTCAGCAGAATATTGCTCCTTAGGTAAGTTTGTGTGGCTCTTGTAGAAAAAGATAATCTTCAAACCTGCACATATAGACACAGAGGTACACACACATGTAGATAGGACTGTGGTAGAAAGTTGCCTCTAAATGTTGCCTCTGTAGCATTCTGTTCTGATCATTGCATGACCATAACTGATACATTAGAGATGTGAAGCTGTAAAATCTATATGTTATTAAGTTGTGAAAATTCTGATAGAAATTCAGGAATATTTTCTCTAGAGCCACTTCAGTTATCCAAATTAAAGAAAAAGAAAACCATGGATTAAACAGAGATAAAAAGTTGTAAAGGCTGGAAGTAGAAACAAAGAAGATTAATACAAAGAAATGTGCAATCGAGAGCTGTAGGTCTATGGACCTGCTAAAACTGACTGTGTGTGTCTAATTGCTATCAGACATATTTACAAGGAATGAAAATAACATATCTGATAGAAAACATTTAATAAGGTGATGCAGACAATACGAGCTGATGAGCTTCAAAACTGAAAGATTTGTTTGTATGGCATTGAAGGTTAATGACAAGAAATGTTATCTGATAAAGTTCCCATGACTACAGCTTTGTCTTTATGCGGATGCACGCATTTGGGGTGCCATTTAATGATGCGACCACTGCAATAAACAGACAGAAGCTATGATACAGAAAGTTCACAGCTGTCAAGCGATGAGATGTGAGCTGCTGTCTCTTCTGTAGAAACGTCACTTCATGGCTGTTGCACTCTGTCTCCAAACAAAGAAGCAGTGACAGACAAATAACAACAACTTCCAGGATCCAGAAGACTCTTTCACAGAGCACAACCTTTGTCTTTTATGCTTTTGATGCATAGTAGTCACTCTCTGATACTGGAACTTAAAAGAAGAGTATAAAGCCTACTTACAAAATAAGAGGAGCGAATCATGATTATTTTAAAGTTTATATGTGGGTATACGTGGGTATATGGTATAGGACTCAAAGGCTTTACTCTTTGGAGGCTTACCATTGCATGTATTGATGAAACAAAGAAGACTGGCATTAGGAATATTAATATAAAATTTATTTCTCAAAAAGCAGCATCAAAGTTCAGTGGTAATATATGCACGTGTGGCTTATCAAACCTAAATACAGCTCTTCTAACTATATTTACTTAAGCTGAACAGCAATTAAACATTCCATCTTTCATTCTGTTTTAATAACAGTATTGTAGAAAAAAGCTTCCTGGACTAATTTGTTATGAATTGAGTACTCTGAATATCAGTAAAACTATCACGCTATTAAGATTTGTCCAAGATGTGTTAAATGCCTTTAATATGTGGCCTGGGTAGCAGCTCTAGCACTTTTTGTTTGAGATCTAGGGCAAGGAGCCTAAACTGCAGGTGCAGAGTTTCTTGTTCTCATGTATGACATTGTCATGCTTGCAGCTGGCTCATGTGCTGCCAATGCTTTAGCTCAAAAGCTTAAATTCAGCCCAAACTAAGACTAAGGAAGGCTTCATGGAGTGTTCTGAAGTTCAGGCAATGATACACCCTACAGAAAAGCTGTGTCTTGTATCTCACTTAATCTAGAATTCATGCAATAAATTTGAGCATGGCATCTGTGGCCCCAGCAGAGTTCTCCAGTTGATTAATATGACTAGACCCTTCAGAAAGGGTCTGAACTAAAGGAAGTTTGCAAGACTTTTCCAAGTTATGGTCAAGAGCAGTTTTTGTAACTCAGAATGCTCTAAGATGAGAAATCAGAGCAATTGTATAAATAAAGGTCATACTTCCAAAATATATTAAAACTTGGGAAATATAAATTTTTAATTATTTCATCCCCGAAAAGTTCATCTACAGGTGTTCTTTCAAGTGCTTTTCTAATGAAGACAATAGGTAAAAATACATGAACTTTTTAGTGTTTATCACAGTCTGCAGTTCTTAATGAAATATTGAGATATTCCAAGCTCCAAATAGATCACAGTCACAAGGAAAGTAGCAGAGAAGCCCAGGTCACAACATACATTGCAATCTAGACATCCTTGAGAAACTTTCTGAAGAACCTCACCTTTTGGTGCATCGGAGAAGCTCTATGGCTCCGATATGTGTGATGCATTGTTCTACAATTCATTCAGAACTCCTTTCTTCACTATAACATATACTCAAATACTTACTGCATGCTATTTTGTATACTTTTAATGAATGCCATTCTATTTATTCAGGTTTTTAATTAAATATATTCATTTTGTATCACTTCTAGCTAGGATTATCTGATGTCGAAGTCAATATGCCTGCTGGCCTTGATGGTATTTTTTTCAGAAATGTTTGGTTTTATTAAAGATCCTGCCTAGTATTCTGCTGTATTTAATGTTAGTATAAGAAGATTGACATGAGTACATGAAACAGATTGTTCGGTTTCAGCAGTGCTTTTGGAAACTTTTGTCTGGATCTGTAGCACATGGGAGATTTTAAGAGAGCAATACCATTAAATGCCTAGTGGGAGATGCTTCTAAATGTACTTTACATGGGAGTACATAGATCAAATAAGTTTGTTTTCATACAGAAGTTTGTTTTCATCAATTGCCGATGATTTGCGACGCCAGATACAAATCCTTAACAGGACACATATATTGGTATTAAGCTGCTTATAAGGCAGGATGTAAGTAAGGTGAGCAGAGCAGTTTGTCCAAATGCCAAACGCCATTTGTCAAATGCCAAACAGGCATTCTGAGGCAAAATGAAACTCAGTAAATGATCTTACATGGACAGCTTGAAAGGTTTAAATACTGCCTGAATTATAGCCCCAAAAATCTGAATATTCATTTCCATGTGGGCAGTGACAGGAAAAGTTGCAGTAACTTATGACAATGATCTAATTGAATTTGAAATGCCATGTAACAAAGAAGCCACAGAATGGGAAGCTCATCCCATAGAAAGCTGGGAAAGGACAGTCTTATGGGTGAGTTTGACATACTGCTCTCCACATTTAAATAAAAAAGCAATTTCTTCTGTGTAAGGTGAATTCTGCTGCCCTTGGGAAAGAATTTAGTCACCCCTACTGCAAACCACAGATTACCATCATTAACAGTGATGAATGATCATTATTAGGAGTACAGCAAATGTTTTGGCTTAGGAACAGTTTAGGCAAATGTTTTCCTGGTAACGAGATGAGCTGTAAACATATATACAAGGAGGAAATCAGAATTAACTCTACCTCATACCTCACATTTTCATTGCACTTACAAATGGTCAGCATGTAGTAACCATGCAATTGACACATATTCCTTTCCTTTCAAGGGAGAATCATCGGCTCAAAGAAATCAAGCAATTGCTTGGTATGGCTTCCCAACATCTTATTTTGCCTGAAATGTTGCCTTGCCTGGATAGATCTCTTTGCAGTAGCAACACCAAATTAAGTAAACAGTATAGTCTGTAACTACTTGGTACAGAGTAGGACAGAAAGGCACAAAAGAAATGTTGTAGTTTCATTCTGTATATACATTTTGCATTTGGCCAACTAGTCTTTTCCAAATTCTGTTCGCTGAAAAAAGACAAAAAAAAAAAAAAAAAAAAAAAAAAAAGAGAGTGCATTTTTGTGTATCAGATCATGAAGAAAAAGCTTACTAACTTTTTGGTGGAAAACTTTCTGGATAATCAGGGTCAGACTAGACCCAACTCTGAGGACCCGATGTCACTGTAGGTGTCCCTGATTGTTGCAGGACAGTTGGACTAGATGGCCTTTAAGCATCCCTTCCAACTCAAAAGGTTCTATGATTCTGTGAAAGGGGCAGTTAACTCTCAGTTTCTCAAATGCCTGGGCCCTGGGGACCACCCTGCTTTACAGCACATCCATGTTCCAGTTACTCTAGAGCCAATATAAGCACTGCATCATGTGAGCAATTATTGACAGCACATTTTATTAACTATTATCTTGGTAACTCAAAATATTGTGTTTTAAAGTATTTAACTTATAGACTGATAAATTATACATGCATTAACACAGTTAAATCTATTAACACCTTCAGAAAAAATGAATGGGATAACTGAATTATTGATAAATCAGTTCTATATAATTACATAAATTTATAGTAAGGAGTGATACTCATCTTTCTGAATCTTGACTTTCAGTCTTTGAGACATACCTACACAAGGAATAATTCATAAGAATGTACTTAAATTTGAGGAAAACTTAAGCACATACTTAAGTAACTTCTGAAGCAGGAACAGATGCTACAGTCAGCCCAAAAGGGAGAAAATGTGCTACAGTAGGAACAGTATTGGTGATTCAGTATGAAACACTCTTCGCTACTGACTAAATGATTCAGGTTGGTTCAAAGTATTGAAGGATTCATTTTTTCAGCTGAGATATGATGACACTGGCTTTTATTGCTTTCATGGCAATATGAAGACAGTGTTACTGTGGAAAACTCCATATCACCTAAGGAAGGTTTCCTGCTGTGTTATTTGGAAAATACTTTCCATCAATGAAAAATTCTGTAGTGTGACAGGAACATTTATACAATCCTGAAAATGTTTAAATGGTGTGTGAGGCAAGGTATAAGAACTCCTACAAGTGATTTCTAAGCATAGTTTGGGTTATAGCTCATGCCAGAGACCTGCCCCAGTCAGCACTTCACATACAGCTGCACTGATCTGGAGAGAAAGCAGTCTGCATAGTGGAGATGTGGCACAGAAAGGAAGACCTGACATGGTTTAGCTTACTGTCAGAGACCAACTCACAGGAAGACCCTTGTGATACTGCTGAACAGGGAGTCATGCTCCACACCACCACATGGCACAGATCACACCAGTCACTTCCTCACCATGCAAGCAGCAGAACTTTGAGGCCATTCACCTGGTTCTGAGCACTAATATCAGTTCCAAAGCATTCTCAGATCACTTTGGTTCTTTTACATTTGTCCTGTATTGCAAGTGTGGAATGCTGATTCACTCATACTCTTCACATTAACACAGACATTTTCAAGGGCAGATTTACCTTGGATTTCCATTGCATCAGTGATAACACTGTGTAGCTTTAATACTGAATCTCATTAGGAAAGGTTGTGTGCTAGGCAAGACCTTCTATCCTGAGCTCCAAGATGAAGTTCTGTTCCTTAAATCTTTTAAATAATTTTATTTGTTGTTAGGGCATGCAAACTGTAATGGGAATAAGGAAATAAATAAATAACTAAACAGTGTCAGCTTTTTCAGCCAGCCAGAGTACTGAGAAACCAGAAACAAACACCTCTGTTATCCGCTTTGTGCAATTGTTTCACTGGTGCTGAGCATCACATCAGGTGCTAATAGCTTTATATGCAACTGCAAGCCTTGCAGTTCTCTCTATCAGGGACTTTGAATGAAATCACAGCAGGTCACTGCAGAGCCATTGAAAGGACAGTTGCACTCCTCCCCACTTCTCTGTGTCTCCAGGCTCATGGTAGCCCTCGAGGTAACTTGGGTCAGGGTGCTATGCTGCATTAATCTCATTGCAATGTATTGTTATCTGGTAGCTTTGTCCCTAGCACTGGAAAATAGCAGACCAAAAGTAAAAGTGGAAGACAGAGTTAGACATAGTTAGGTGAGGTTGAAGGTATGGCAAGATCACTTCTTAAGGTATTTTCAGATTGTCTGCTAGCCCATATTCTGAAATATAGTTCTATACTACACCTATTTCTGTCCTATTACAGATTGCTGTCAGAATCTGAGATCTTGGATCACTAAACATGATGCTATAGATGCAGAGAAACAAGGCCAAGGATGAGTAAAGCAGCAGCATCCCTTACAGCAGCATTCTGCAGTGTATCTGAGGAGTCTGAACAAAGAGCAACATCCAGAAAACAACACTGCAGTTGTGTTTTCTTACACCATAGACTGATTATTATGCCACGTATAATGTATCCAGGTCCCCAGGTCCCTTCGCTTTTTTTTGCCACCAAAGAAATACTAATGCCTGGGAAAAGGGCAAAATATTTATTATATACATTATATATATTATATATATTATATACATATATATAATTAAAATGAATTAAGTTATGGTAAGTTAATAATGATTTCCTAGCTCAATAACCATCAAACAAAAGGACATTTTAAAGTATTCTGTATTAGAATATAGAGAGCATGTTGCAGTGAAATATGAATGATGTCAAATATGTACTGGAGAATGGTGAATGAGGTTACAGGAAAGTCACAAGCAAAGAGATGCTTCTGGGCAGAGAGTGTTTAGACCTAGAGAGACTTAGAAAACGTCAACAGTAAGTTCTGATCAAACACCAATGGGCAAAATCCTCTGTGGACGATTTTCAGGATGGTTCAGCACCCATTAGTAATTTAAGTATTTAGACAGTATTCTGTGTTAGCAGGAACTGACGGGTGCTGAATTCTTTCCCACATTTGAAACTAGGCATGGATGCTTAAAATAATAACCTCTCCCTCTTTGCCCCACATTCACAGTGACGATTAATAAGCCTCACCTGCTCTTCCCTATCCCCGGATAAATGAAATAGAATCGCTGATAACATTTCTTTACAGAAAGACTTGGCAAAAGTATTTTTTATGTGTTTGTACAGATGTTCACCACTTCAAGTCCGCTTCAGTAAAAGTCACCTCTAATTTCTCATTAGATGTAAGATCAGTTATTCAAAGTCCAGTCACTAAAGTTCTCTGAAACCAAAGCTATTGTGATTTAAAACCTGTCAAAAATGTTCTAGGATTGGAAATCTGAACCAAACTTCCTTTCACTGACAACTCCTGAAACAGAATACATACTGTACTAGGCTTCTTTTCAATCATGAAACAGCTTAGGTAGAGTGTCAGGCCCAACAAGAAATGATGGACAGATGATTGTCAGTCCTTTAATCAGTGCACATACTGGCATATGCTTACCTGGCTCAAATTTTTTTTTTTTTTTTCTGATAGTGCTATTTTGATGCACAGAATTTAAGTCTTTCAGAGAACTGTTGCTTTTCAATCTTCTAGACTGTGCACTCATATTTACAATTACAGTAATATAGAAACTTACAAAACTATTTCAGTCTCTCTGTTAACTCCATGGATGTTTCTACAGGCAAGAATAGTCTGTGTTGACTAAGGGTAAGGACTTTTCCTGTTAAGTAAAGGTGTAAAGACACAATTGTTTCACTGAGAAATTAAGAATGAAAGTGGTGTATATGAGTCATTTTTACATTTTTAACAGAAACTGTTAAAAGTTAAAATATAGTGTTCAGGAAAGCAGATCTGGTCTTGGCACATCAATAACTTAAATGCCCCATACACAGTAGCAGGAGGACATACAAATCTAGCAATAGGCAACTGGGAGAAAATGTCATAATTTTCTGCTGTATACTGACTAACGTTTACTGCTCTTTCATCCCTCATTATTTCTTCTCTTCGCAGTGTCCCAGATTTTTGTGATTTTTTTTTTTAAATATGCTTTCATGTCAGATGCTCTGAGAAGTGTTTCATAAAAGTATATTCCTCTTTTGTTCCTCCTTATAGATCAAAGTGGGTTTTCTGAATCCATAGCAGCTTCCTTCTCCCTCAGAGTAAAAGAATACCAAGATATTTTCTTGCATAGGTGACACATGAGGAAAAAGAAAGAAAGTGGGGAGAAAAGGCCAGAAATAGAAATCCAGATGTATCTGGAAGTTTTTAGTCTGCTTTATAAAATACCAGTATTTCCTTGGATATGCTTTCTCGTTTGAAAAGCTATTTCACTCCTTGCTGGAACGGAGACAGTTCATGGGAAATAGCATAAAATCATCATCTGAATTGCTCATTTACACAGATTCATATCCCAGCAAGGGATTTTATTTGCATCTCTTTCTTATTCCTCAGTTACTACGTGTGGCAAAATACTTACCTCTCTCCAGAAACACTAACAAATAGTGATCCTCTCAAATCAAATTAATTTGTTTTCTATTTTTTTCTAGGTAACTTTATAGTTTCTGTCACTTAACATTTAGCCTTAAGAGCAGTGACGCACAGTTCTGACTCTTCCTCATCCTATTGGAGGTGTCCTACTGTATGAAATGGAAGAGTATTTCCTTACCCAACCCTGATACAGAGATCAGTAAGCACAAAAATATAATGGTCCACTTGCTGTGCAATAAGCACCACTTCAGGCAAAATGACAACCACAGATATTTCAGGAAGGAATGTCCTTAAACCAATAACATTACTTCTTTTGGTTTTGATTATGTTTTATTGCATTTTATTTTGTCTTGTTTTCTAGAACTGCCTTTCCTATTTTAAAGGATAACATTTTTTAACTATGTCAGTGAAGAAATCTCTGAGGAGAAAGAATAAACAGGGAAAGCATTCTAATAAAGCTGAATAAATGCACAGTTGTTGCTATTTCTTGATACTGTTATTGTGAGATGCTACAGAATGAGATTTCTATCCTAACAATAGTTGACACCGAAGAAACTAAAATTTAAAGCAGGAGGTGCAAGACCACTGGGGATAGAAAACTGATTTAGACCAAATGGTTAACAGTCTGACCCTGCTATCAGAGCTGCTGTTACAAGACACATGAAAAAGAGGCAGACAGTGAATGAAGGAATGCAATTTATGATGACATTATTAGTAATGCTGACTATGATGTCATGTAGACTAAGTATGAATCGGTGTTAACCAGCAAGTTTCTTTCTTCTTCTTCTAACAGGTTCACTTGTGTGAAAGCCTCCTTCTCTTACCTAAACCAGACACCCTTAGCACATACTGTAGCCCATTTGCAAAGTATATACTCTTCAGCAAATAAAGCATTTTTTCAACTGTTCTGCATAAGATATATAATACTCCTCTAATCTGCAGAAGCATATCACCTTCTTGTTCTTGAGTATAAGAAGTGAAAAAGAATTTATTCTCCCTCTTTCATATCATTCATTTTCATATTCAAGAGGTATAATGAATATAATTGATTATTGATTGGTGTTAATGTCAGCTCCTAAGACAATTTGAGTGAGATGAGTTCCTTCCAGTTTTGTGGCAATTCAGCATTATCAGTCAGCTGCAGAGATCAGTAGAAGAACAACAAAATTGCAGGTTTTCTTTAAAATGTATTCCCTTGGTAAAGATTGGCCAAGAAAGCTAATAAATGTTAAGAACAATCCCGTGAATCTTTCATAGAGTTTAAATAACCCTGCTGACTCTTTACAACAGCCAACACAGCAGCCATAGCTGAACAGCTAGGCAAGAGAACAATCTGTTATGTTGTTCTGATTTTGAAAAATGTTAGAGGAAGCCAAGAAATAGAACCAGCTTAAATGTCAGTGCTTATGAACAAGGTAAGCACAGCAAGCTAACTATCAGTAATCCATCTCCTTGTCTTCAAAGTAATGTTTCATTTCTGACATCCAAATTAATTGCAAGTAGAAACAACTATTAGACCAAAAAATTGAAAGGTTTAAGCTCAGTCATGCTTTAATGATTTCTCTAAACCAAAGTTTTCCAGGGCATCTCCTTCCAAAAAAAGCCTTTCACAAAAGTGAGCCTGTTTCTCTTGCTCTGACTAGAAAGACAGACTTGCAGAAAGACGGGGAGATGCTGAGCTATTTGGTAGGCAAATTATGGCTAGGACCTCATGCTAAAATCTTTGAATTAATAGAATTCTCATTACCTATTTGTCCACAGAACACCAGACTAAGGATAAATGACAGCATAATTTCTGAAACAGAATTCAAATTTCATTAAGCATACATGCAGGTTTCTTCACTGTCCAATAATTATTTGAAGGAATTTAGTTCTCTAGTCAGTCACAAGTCCTCTGGGTAAGTAATATCAACTCACATTGGAAATAGTGTCCAGCCAGGCTACATCACCTCCAACGGTCCTCATTTTCTGTGGCTAATTTTAGAATATATTTTGGAAATTAGGGCCCCACTCTTACAAAAACTGCAGTTGCTCACCTGCATAAGGTAGCCATTATAAAATATTCTCCATGGAGACAAAAGGAAAACACTACAATGCACCAGATGTTACAATGGAAGCTGACCTGAATGTTCAACACAGTAATTTTCTCATCTGGGTAGATAAAATTTGTATATCAACATTACTAAGAGGTAACTTGTCATCTTTAACCTATTTTGACATTGGAAAATTTTATTCTGTTAAAAATCTCTCGGTGTATAAACTATGGGAATGGACAAATACTGACTCAAGCATCAGGCTGAACCCAGTTTCTATGTTGCTGATCACAGGACAGAGTACAATTTCTTTTACTGTAATACAGTGCTAGGGTTGGGAATGAAGGAAATATTTGATTATCATTCCTTTGAGCTGAAAGAGATTCCAAGAACTATGGGATGCAAAATGTAGATATTAGAGGCTCAGTTTTTATTTGTAACCTTGAGACACCACAGCTGGTATGCTCCAGCTAGGAGTTCAATATTTGAAATGCTCATAAGCAGAAAGCAGTTATCGTGTTATCTAACAAAAACTGCTATGACTGCTTGGGAAAAAAACAACAACAACAAAAAACAGAGACATGAATAAAAAAAATACAAAAATGCTTCTATTGTTATTTAAGCTTCTCTGTTTCATTTCAATATAATATATTGAAGGAGTTCTACTTTAAGCATAGATAAACAGCCTGAAGATTTGTGGGGGTTAAAGCAAAACCTTTGCCATGGATCAGTATGATTTCTCATGTTAAGTCAACTCAGCAGTCAATATATTTGGTGCGTATATATTTTTCTGAGTGAAATTTTAGGGTACAGACCATTCTGTAGGATAAAGAAATATATTCATTTTGCATATTATTTATTATTAATAAAACGGTTCCTTAAAATTTCAGGAGCAAAAGAATGATATTTCCAAGTTGAAGATGATGCAAGAAAGGTGTCCTGCTGCCATGTATAAGAACATAAGATTTCCATAAATTCAATTGAACTGCATGAATAGCAGAATGTAAGTAAAACTCCTGGCATGGTGATTTTGGCCTTTCAGCCTTCTGCACCAAGGTGAATTCCATGCAATCTAACACTCAGAAAGGAGGTTTTCTGCACAGACGTTGATAAGCAAATCTCCTTCTGCTCCATGTGATTAAAGAAAATACTTCAGTACTCACAGAAAGGCAGCAACTTTAAATAATAGTCTTTTTTAATATTATCCTCGTGTAAATATGTAACCAACCTTATGGGTTGGTTACAAAATCAATATGATTTCTCAGAATACACAACACATTATCTGATAATGTGATGTGACACATTCTGGCTTTGAGAAATATATTATCCACCAGAAGTAGGATACTTAATTTGTCCAGGATTTCATGTAAACTCCATCATTAAAATTTTGCAAGATCTAATCAGATGAAAATCTGTTAGGAGTCATAGCTGATCCCTTCTTAGAGGATGAGGTGATCCTCTGGATGTACTTCCTGTGGAATATGTCTGCACTGAGTATAACTGTTAGAGGAAAGCAAACAAATACATAATAAAAAATAAAAATAAAAATAAATAATAATAAAAGGAAAAGGAAACCATTCCAAAGGAAGACCAAAATGAAAAATTGAATTATTCAGAGAATCGGAGCATTTCTTTGAAATAAGGTTTCACATCCTCCATTTTCTGTTTTTCTCCTGTGGGTCAATGCCCTATAACAGTAACTTAGCTCAGTTAAAAACCCATGTAAAGTCTTTCAGACTTCCATGTTTCATCAGCTGCAAGCTGATTTTTGATATTGAGAATTTGAGAACAAGTAAACAAATAATCCTATCTATATACAGAACAGGCATAAACCCTGCCTTGAGTCACACTGAAGTAATGAAAATAAAGCCAAAACACTAAAAAGCAATGAGCTGTGAAACTTTAAAGCACTTATGTGCCACTCCTTCAATTCTCTTAGCTCTATCCTTCTTATATCTTGAGAACCACAGGATCTTGGAGCAGCAAAATCTTAATTCATAGAAGTAATACAATTTAGCTGCATTTCTGTGTGTCTTAAAATAAATCTGCTTTTTAAGTTAAAACAGTTAATTAATAATTCAAACAAAAAAGAAAAAAGAAATAGTTACAGTGGACAGGAAATTTCATTTCTGACCATTTATTTTGTGAAAGACACAAGAAGAAAGTCTCTTTTCAGAAAGGTAAAATAAAAATACTTTTCAGCTTGTTATGTATTTCTCCAAACATGCTAACACTATCAAAAGCCATCCTTGAACTGTTTTCTCCTCTTTGGATGAATTATGATCTAAAGGCCATTGGCAGCTAACCTGGCCAGCTGAATTTCTTCCCTGTCTCTAATAGATTGTCTACTAGACTGAACAACTTAACCTCTTCACAGACATTCACTTAGGTACACTGCCTCCTCAGAGCAACCAATTTAAACTGCTTGAATTTTGAAAAGGAAGTCTTTTCAGCTCGATTGTCACTGAGAAAAAGGTAGAGAACTGTTGATCAGGTAGCTCTATATCACAAATCCTCCTGTACTGATCTCATTACTCTTCCCCAGGTGTAGAGCTCTGCACTTGCCCTTGTGGGACCTCCTAAGATTCCTTTCAGCCCAGCTCTCCAGCTGCTGAATGGCAGCTCAACCTTCTGGTATGTCAGCAACTCGTTCCAGCTTCATCAACAAACTTGCAGAGGATGAAATACGTACAAAACAGTTAAGTTTTGCACCAACACAGTTCAGAGATATTAAAAACAAACAAACAAACAAACAAAAAACACAAATAACAAAATCTTTGAACAGCTCTGTTTCTGGGGCAGAAGGAGAGCAATAACTTAAGATGTATAAGTTACTAGTGGAAATCAGGATAAACAGTTTATTCTACATTTTGTACTGAATGCTTCTTGGTAGGAAACTTGAAAAAGCAACTGGAAAACAACTGGAAATTCACGCATACATAAAGCATGATTTTACATTAAACAGAAAGGCATCAGATCAGACTTTCTTGCATGCTTGCTAGATGTTATTTTCTTTCCTCTGCTTGTTCCTTATCCCTACCATCCCAGTTTTAATTTTGAAATAGCTTGAAATGAGTGGAAGTCAGATTTCCAAACTCTTTAAATTCAGAAGCTCCCCTTTAGACTGAAAGACTATTTCTATCAAAAAACATATATACATTATGAAAATTCATTTTTTCATCCCATGTTTAAGCTTTATAGTCAGTGTCAGCCTCTAAATTTAATTATTACTGCTGCTCATGTTAGTTTTTGTCCAAACCACTTTGAATGAAAAAAGTATTTCAAAATAACATTTTTCATTAAAAATATAAAAAATCAGAAATTAAAAACCCATTCATGCATGTGCTGTATTCCTAAATTCTGTCTGTGCTGAATTGTATAGTTTGCAGCCTAGCTGCCAATTAAGATGAATGAATGCCAAACCTCATTTCTGTGCCTTCTCAGGCATCCCTACGCACTTTATAAATGCTAAAACCTAGAAAATGTGCCACAGGCAGAATACACAAAACAACCAGATTCCCTCTAGATTACATTTGTTGTAAACCAGGCTTGTACAGAATAAGACTTTCTTGGGTTGAAAGTGATCACTGTTAGTGTCTCTTGGGAACACCAGCAGAACAATGTTTTTGAGCTCTTCTTCACATTGTATAATTTGGACTTGAAGTAGGGCATGTCCAGATTAACTGGAGAGATGTAGGAGGGTGGACCTTTCAGTTTTCTGGAATTAGCTGATTTCACCAAGAACTGGGATGGAAAATTATTACCAGCTATTATTCCTGAAGTTAAATACTCCAAATATCATTCTGAAGGTGACAAAAGCTGTCATACTATAATCTTTGATAAAAGTGAAATATCACGAAGTTCCTAATCAAAGTCAGAGTTAAGTGAAATTCAAAAGAATTAAAATAAAATCTTAATGTTTTGAAGCTGAACTTAATTAACTTACATTCCTCCTGAGGCTTTATTATCCCTAAAGTGATAAAGAGAAGGAAAACAAAAGTAAAATATAGCAGATATGACAATATCACTTATCCACATCTTTGTGTACTTCTCAATATCAGGAATTTCTGGGATTATAATGTCTGTTTTTGTCTTTTCTCCTGTGGTCTCCTGAGGTCTATGAAAGGCTCAAATGTTGTAGGTGCTCACACTGTCCTGTCAATGAGGAGTTCAGAATGAACAAGGAGCTGGGAGGTGATGCAGACAGGACAGCTGAACCGAACTGGCCAAAGAGATCTTCCCTTCCCTTCCCTTCCCTTCCCTTCCCTTCCCTTCCCTTCCCTTCCCTTCCCTTCCCTTCCCTTCCCTTCCCTTCCCTTCCCTTCCCTTCCCTTCCCTTCCCCACACCTTCTCCTCAACAGCAAACAGAGCAAAGAAAAGCAAAGAGTAAAGAAACAGATAAATCTAGATGCAAAAACTTCTCCAAATACTGAGCAGTGAGGTTTCATACACTGCTGGATAACTCGTTCATCTTAATCCTTCTGGAAAGAGGCTTATTTGTAATATTTCATGATTTAAGTACATTCTGACAAATTTATTAATTATGCACTCAAACATTATTTGCTGCCTGTGGAGAATTGCTACTGAATTTTTTTCTTGTACTAGAGCCTGTGCCTGCTCTTTCCTCCCTTTTTAACTCATTGATTTCATTACTATTTTCTGCCATTGTCTTTTTTTCCACAGTACTCCTGTATATCTCACTTCATAAATTCCTTAAGAGATCTAAATAGATGTAATAAAGTAATGACTAGCTTATCAAAGTGGAGTGAACATCTACTTTCACCTCACCATCCTCCTTGCCTTATTTTATTTATAATTTCACTATGTTCCAAAACTCTCCAGTTTGCTAGAATTTTTATTGTCTAAATCTAATATTCAGTCTTTGAGCATATATTTCTACTATTAAGTTATAATTAGCATCATCACCTGTTAAATATTTTTTTCAGAACAGATCTGCCAACTCACTTAGTATCTGATTCTTGTCTCTGTGGTCATGATTCCAGCTGCTCTGCCCTCCAGCCAATCAACTGCTATTTCTATCAGTAATCCAACTAGGGCAAACAGCCAAAGCCTCATTCAAAGTAGTGACATTATTAGCCCAGTTCATGGGCTATGAATGTTCATTCTCCTGACTCCCTCTTCCCTGCAGCACAACCAAATGCTATAGAAGTGACAAAGCAATTTTTCAAATGGCCCTTGGTAAAAATTAATAAGTAAATGACATAAATGAAGAACAAGGAAATTCCACTTTGGGCTCTCAGGCAGCAGATAAATATCTCTTTTTTAATACAGAGCCAGAAAAAATTTTGCATATTTCTGAATTGTTGCTTTTTCTCACCCTCCTTTGTGTCTGAAGAAAATGCTACTTTCAAAACCAGTGACATCTAATTTTAAAATTAAACATCTCTCTCTTTTTTATTTGTCCTGAACTCTCAAGTCACATACAAAGTATAATGAATGGAAAACAACACTTTAAAATATATTTCACATGCAACAGCAGACACCATGTTCTATTGACCTTCATTTAACTAAAGCAGATGCACCACCTGAGAATTTATCAGCATATAAATAAATGAGAACATTAAGTACACAAATCTATTGTTTTCCTGAGTACAAAAGGGAATGAATATTCTGTGTCATTTCCATAATTTATCCAAACTGTATAAAAAACTTACCAATTCTATTTCAACCGCAGTTGATAATGCCATTTCTTCTTGCAAGTTTAATAGGCTTTTGATCAAATTTCCCTCAGCAGATTTGATCTTCTTTTAAACAACAACAAAAAGTGAGGAGGAGAGATGATCTCCACAATCCTACTGTTTGTAACTTTGATTTGTTATTTCATATTTCTTCAGAAAACACACTACAAAGAAAGGGAAGGATATATGGGAATATGCTGCACTGCACAAAATCTTTTTTTTTTTTTTTCCTTAAAATGATTTCTTTATTGCTATAAATTGCTTATTTTGTAGAATGTTAGCACTCTGCCCTTCAGAAGCAGGAGTGCATGGCCCTGGTCAAGCAAATTCCCTGACTACCTCTCAGGTGAAAGGTTCTGATATCTACCTGAGTTCAGTGCAGCGGCCTGAGCAAGAAAAAGAAGAGAGCTGTGTAACACCTTTTCTCATACACTTTGGATGCCCTTGTATGAAGATACAGACGTGAATTTTGTTTGGAGGTGGTATGATAGAAGCAATTTTTCTATTAGAGCTTTTATCCCAGTTTAGGTGGTGGTGCTCTCCACAATACTGATATTCTTTATATATATATATATATATATATATGCATTTAAATCTCGTTTACTCTTCTTTGTAAAGGAAAACAACCACTTTGCTAAAAATAGAAGAGTCATGCAAGTATATTCTTGTAGTTAGATGCCTACCAGTAGTTAATTTATATCAGTGGAACAAGTGAGTTTAATAAATCTATGAACCTCCAAAATGTTTTGGTGCATTCCTTCTGTCTGTAGCCCACCTACACACGGCAGTATTTTCACAAGTGCATGTGAACTTTCTTTCTGGTAATCCTGATTTAATTAAAGACTAGTTACTTTTACTCTACATACCTTCCTAAATACCTACAAAGGAAAGGAGAAAAGATTGCCAAGATTGCAACCATGCTAATACAGAGGTGGCAGATGACCGGATAAGCAGATAACTAAATTAAGGACCGTCATAGCAGGGTGATACATGAGGATCAGCCACAGAACTATATGGACAGACCATGGTCACTTTTGCAGTCATGATAGATGCTTCTAAGAGATGAAAATAAATTGAACAATTTGGGTTTAGCAGCCCAGTGAGTGAGAAAAGTAACTCAGGTCTAAATTCTCAGAAGACAGAAGAGCTTGAATGGATCCTTCATGCTTAGTTTTGCTGCTTATTGATAGTGAGATACATAGGTCACCAGCTAAGAATTACTCTGAGACTAATAGACCTGCAAGTTTCCTCTCTACCAGGAGAGAAAACATTGCTTCACAACATATTTACATCTCCCTCTCTATCCTGACCTTCCCAATATATACTGCTCTCCTGTCAGTCTTCCACGTTCCAAACAATATACAAGGACAAACATAACTAGAGAATCAAAAACGCTGATCACCTGAAATACATTTACAACAGTGAATCACAGATAACAATGTATACTCTTCCTGAACTAGGTGTGAAGACTGTGCTTGTTGCCCTCATCCAGTTTCAGTCACTGTGCTTGCTTGGCAAGATGGCCAGGAAAACCAAAAAAAAAAACCAGCATGAAAAGAGAGCTAGCACAGTTTAAATTCAGCAGTCTGCCTGGCATCTAACTCTAAACCATCTGGATTGGAAAATACACTGCTTGGTAATGTCAGTACATACTCTGGGATGCCAGAGAGGATAAGAGATTTGTGAGACAGGGGCAAGAGAAGAGATACTTTAAAATTTTGATTGAGTTAGTGACAAGAGAGGGCTATGCTTAGAGGAAAAGAGACTCTGGAAGTGAAAATGTTGTCCACAAGATGCTTTCTCTCTCAGAAAGGCTGACATGAGAAATAAAATTTCACAAGTGATTTAATGACACTTCTTCAGGTCATGCCTAGGAAGTGCAGAGAAATTACATGACACACATAAATAAAAAATACACAGAAGTGTGAAAAAGAAAACTTCAGGGAACTTATATTAGCTTTTCCTCCAAATTTCATTGAAGTGTAAGCTTGATGACTACTTCATAGAATCATAGAACCATAATATCATTAAGGTTGGAGAAGTCCACTAAGATTTCTTAAGGAAAATGAAGCTCACCTTCATACAGGGGAACGGGAGAAAGCCTCTGCAGCATTTAAGCCTCTCAAGCATTTGGCATCTCAAGTCAACAGTCTTCATAGTGCAGCAGAAATGTTAAATCACAGCCTGAAACACTGACTGAGCACTAGTTGGGAAGACAGGCCCAACCCAGGAGATCTCAGGTGCAAGCAATGCACCTGAGTAAGGATCCACCCCCTCCCAGACCTCATTTAAGTGACAGTATCAGTGACAGTATCTCTTGCTGCAGATCTTGGTCTGCCTGAAGTCTTCCAAAGGTAAGTAGCTGTTTCCCTTTATCTCTCTGTTTATGGCTGCTGTATTTGACCTTGTTTTCATTGGCTGTAGCCAAAGACTTTTCCACCCTGTTATTATGGTAGTGCTTTCCATCTCATTATAGCATTTAAACATAGTTTAGCAGAGTTCTTACATCATTTTATACATTTGTTTAAGTGTTAATTTTACCTGTGCAGTGGTCTGCATCACTATTGATCTGTATCCACCTTATTAAACAAGATTATTAAAATAATCATTGTTTCAGAAATTATTTTATCCAGTCCTGGTCTGTAATTACCTAATATGTCTACCTTTTTGTAATAGGAAGCTAAAGATGTTTATGGCAAGTTTACATTAGGTTAATGAATCCAACAGAGTATACCACTGTTATGTGCTAATTTCTTACAGCCAAGTAATCATGGAATTACAGAATGGCTTTGGTTGGAGGGAACCTTACAGGTCATCAAGTTCCAGCTCCCTGCCATGGCAGGGCTGGTGACCACTGGGTTAGTAGGAACATTCATAAATAAATGATCTTCATAACAAGGCTTGAGTTTCCACTGCAGTACTTTCCTCTTGATGTCCTGGATAGAATCACAAAGTTTTCAGCTCCCCATTTCAAGAAAGGGAGGCCCAGAAAATGGTGTTCCATAGGAATGTTGTTGGCATAATGTGCTATTTGATTAAACAGTAGAAAATAATGGACGAGTTTCATTCTTATATTATAAATAGAGCGTTAACTGTATGAACTGAAAACCTGATAGAGTAGCCCACAGCAGTATTGCAGGAAAAGCAATGATATATGGTTTATTTATTTATGAAGTGTATTTTGTATTTATTCTACTGTCAAAGAGCATTTAAGCATTAAGTTAATGACTAGTGAGTATCTGGATGTAGAATTTGGACTAAAATATGGGTTATGTTCCTGACTTTGTATCTCCTGAAGTCATGAGGATGCCTTTTGTTTCTGGGTAGTCAAATAAGACTGAATACAGTTGGACCACACTATCTGGCATGCAGAGTTTGGACAATACCACACTTGGAGACAGTGAAGTAATCATTTTCATATAATTCAATTATTTTAAGCAGGGAATGATGATTCCTGAGGTCACGGCAATGCAGTAGCTGTAATTGCCTTAGGGACCACTGACCCAAGTAAGGATGGGGCAGGGTGTGAAATCCACTCACCAGCACATGGGAGCTCACTTGAGACAGTTTATCTGCACTGTGTGTGTTGGGAGCACTTCTCAGAAAACATTCAGAAAACTCCAGTTCACTGCAGACATAGAAGAGCCTTAAATTAAATCTTCATCTGCTTAGCAGTTACACCCATGACTTCTCAGACTGTGTCAACTGTCATACACTCCAATCATGTATTTCCTCCAAATAGATTTTTTGCTTTTGCTGTGAAGCAAACTTGTCCTACAGAGCAAATCCAGTCAGTCATGTCTCTAAGGAAATTTATAGCTTTACCTGTGAGATTAAGACCTTATAAGAATGAGCTGATGTACTATGATTACCTAAAGTAATGTGTGTAGAATATAACATAAACATCTATATTACTAAATGCTTGAAACATTCTGTGCTTTCCACGTGAACTTATTAGCTTATAAATATTCTACAGGACTGGCTGTAAGGAAGATGATTCAGCACTGTCAGATTTTAACACAGGCTTGGAAGATGCCGAGCATAATCTCCAACCATGTACTGCTACTGTTAAAAAATCACCATGTTTGCTATGCATGGATGAGTCTAAAGTCCACTGCCACACAGGAAGAAACATAACATTTCTTGTGTTCAGCAATATTAGCTTGGAAAAATATTAGGAAGACCCTTCTCTTCTCACCATTTTAATGCCATACTACTTCCATAAGGAAATGAAGATAATTTGGATGAGAATTTTCCTATGCTTATGTAATTCTTTCAGTTTCTCTGTCTCACTTACAGGAATAAAGCATGAACTTATAGCAGTTGGAATACACTATGTCATAATAATTTGGAGGTTGAACTATGATTTTTCTTTAGGTCCAACTTAACGTAAACTATAATTTTAGGGATATCCCAGCAACAACACTTTTGCAGTAAATGGGGGGAAAAGAAAAAGGGGGGGGGGGGGGGGGAGAGGGGAACAGGAAGTCCTTTCACTGTGAAGTAGTATTGCGCTTTGAACTTCATCATAAGTTTCTATTACAAAAGAAGAAGAACCCCAAGCCACCAGATGATAAGGTGATTAACGTTAAAATATGCACAAGGTAATTCAAAAAATGTTGGGATTCTTCAGATATAAAGCCCTTCAGCTAAACTCAATTTAAATTGAAAATAAGCACTTGTGCTGATCTAGATGAGGGAGTTTATTGTCTGAAATACCCTAAAAGCTGTTTTGAATTACCCCGTGTGTATTAAATACACTGATATTATAATGTGAAGATTACTGTATATTGATGGGAGACTATAAGTTAATTACCTTTTCTGGGTACAAAAGATTCCAATGAAGTTTTCTCCATACAAATAGCAGAATGTTTTTGTTTAGCCTCAAGTCAAAAATCCTGGAAAGCCTATTAAGGCAGGAAGGCAACACTAACAGCTACTAATATACACTGTTTGTGAAAATAACATTTTAAAAATTTTGTTTACCTACTAAAAGTAACTAGTTGTGAAAACATGACTTTTGGACTCTTCAAAGCGGTTAAAATGCTGCAAAATTCATCACCTCATTCATATTTTTTTCCTTCTTTTCCCTGTAGCATCACAGAAAGGTCTGGGAAAATCTTGTTAATCCAGCTTGTAGCAGCTAGCATTGGTTTCTAGTGCATGTTCCAGACAGAAGAATTTATAGTTTGGTTATTGATATAACCATATTGGTTATAGTCACCAGGATATAAAGTGGTGTTGTTGAGTGCACCACTTGGTCTGTCACATGTGCATGTTCACTCTCACAGCTTATAGGTACCTAACTTGCTGAAATTACCCTGAAGTGTAACTTACAAAAATGGCAAGTCTTTTGCAGTAAAATCATTACTGCCACCTCCTCACTCTTGAGGGAGCTGAAAATTCAGGCTCCTTCTTGTGTGTGTCAAAAGGAGTGCTACATAAGAAAGTAAAATACCAAGGGCTACTCTGATAGTAATATTTCCTATTGTATGATGTTGTCCCTCCAGATGTTGGTGGTATGGTAATAGAGTCTGAACCTTCCCCCCAACATTCCATTACACGTTGTTAAAGTGAGGCAGATAGCAGCAGTGGGGCAGTATGGCAGAATGGTGTCTGATATGGAAGTGTGGATGAAGGAAAATTGTGCCACTGAATTCCTCCACATGGAAAACGTAGTACCAACTGACCTTCATCGATGCTCACTCTGAATCTGTGAGGACCAAATGGTGGATATGAGCACAATGTAGTCTGTGATGTGTTTCAGCAGTAGTGACAGTGGCAGTAATCAATTCCACTGGTGCAGATTGTTATGATCCTGACATGCAGTTTCTTGTTTATCACTGGCAAAAATGCAGCTCTAACAGTGATGATGGCTGAAAAACAGTGTTTTGAGCTGAGAATTTTCTCTAACAAATAGTGTTGTTATGCACTTTGAATGTGTTTTGGTCTCCATGGAATTGGATAGGAGGCATCTTGTGATAAGCATCTCTTCCACTTTTCAGGTTTTCTTGAACTAAGAAAGGGTTAAAACCACAGGCTATAAGGGAGCAGTTTGCTTTCACATAAAGACGTTTCACTGCAAGTGGCACAGCAATATATGAGCATTTTTTTAATGGTGGGCAGGTACAGCTCAGCCTTTATAGAGACAGTTTTTAATTTGGAGCATAAATATTTATGACAAGACTGCCAAAAGGAAGACAAATATGGCTGGCAAACAGTTCTCTTAATAAAGTTCAATCACCGTAATGTGGGATGTTGTCAAAGGATAAGTGCAAGTTAATTTTTTCTTTAAAAGTTTGGTTCTCCTCTGTGACAGTCATGTTGGGAAGAAATGATAATGTGGCTCAATTCTGCTCTCCACTGCAGTGAGTATAGTTCATGTCCCTGTATTTTTACTTCTTTTTTTGTGGTTCTATATTTAACATATATTTGAATACAGACATATAGAGATGAAGAAAGATTCTCCCATTCATTATCCTTTTTGTCTGTGTTTTGAAACTACTCAAGGCAGGAAAGACTGAACAGGTCCAAAGAAAATAGAGAGTAATCTAAGAATAACTATCCACAACAACACAGTATCCTGCTGGTTCCATTCAAGTACAAAGCACTGTTGGATCACCACCAGGCAGAACAAAAAATGAACCTATGGCTCTGAAATGCAGGTTTAATAAATAAATAAAAATATGCTAAGAAATGTTTTTTTTTTAAAACTGGTTTTAGCTCATTCTATTTCCTGCACTGTCAGCTTTCCTTCCTGATGATACCATTTTAATATCTGCGAAGTATAACTTTTGGGGATACCAAAATTAAATGTAGTAGAAGGAAAACAGATGTTTTCATCTCAGGGTGCAGGGTGATGAGGCACCCTGCGACAAAGGATAGAAAAAATGCCCAGAATACTTGGAAACCTTGTTCAGATGCAAATCCTTGAGAAGCAGCTTACTGTGGTGTTGTAGAATGCAATTTGAATGAGAATCAGTATATCAGGTCTTAGCTCTTAGTCTAAGCCTTAGCAACTCTATAGCATGACCTGTCTCAGACTCCTTCTGCACACTGACCTAGTATTACAGACTCTTGAGACAGGAAAGGCCAGTGAGATCATGTAGTTCAGCTATCAACCCGTGCCTCTAGACTATGTCACTAACTGCAACATGTGGCTTTTCCTTGAACACCTTTAGGGATGGTGATTCCACCACCTCTCTGAACAGCCCATCCCAATGCTTCACCCACTCTTAGCAAAAGCATTTCTCCTAATAAAGCCAATAATAAGGTTTTATTAATAATAAGGTTTTTAGTGCCTTTAAAAAAGGCATTTCTCGTAATAAATCCACCAAAATGTTTCTCTCATGAGCATGAACAGGACCTCTGTTTATGTGTCAACACCTACCATCTCAGGAAGACTTTGGTGAAGGACTGTGCCAATGAAAGATTTTCTTCTCTAAATCTTACTCACTGACCTGCCTTTTAAGTCCAGTAAGCTGTTCAAGACAGATGTTCCAAGCAGTGTCCTGTCCCTCTTTTTAGCACATAATCACTGCTCTTAGAAAAATTCAGGTAAATGACAGGGAGTAGATAAAGATCCTAAAATTTTACTCTCAGAGCAGTGGATATGGGTGCTAAATTTGATAATGGGGATAAATGACCATGAAGTTCATCTCCTCAAATGTTAAGACACCTGGAAAAGAAGACCAGTTCTGGTCATCTACTGGAATAGGTTTCAGACAAGTTGGATGTAACACTCATTGATCTTCTTTTTGCTAGATAATCATGTTTCCCTATAACCATTATGTTTATTCTAGACAGCCTGTAACAAGCCTGTAAAAATATTTCATTTCAATTTCGATGTTTAAGTCCAATTAAGAATGTTAGAGAACCAGGCCTGATACTGATACACAGTCTTACAATGTACTTTTACCCCCCAAACAAGAAAAGGCTCCACTCAGGGGGAGTGAGGTATACTTGGGGACATTGAGCTGGAGTTAGAGGTGAAGCTTGTACTGATCTTGACTGATGTGCTTTGAATTTGCGATTGCAGCAGAATCTGACCCAGAATACATTAAATACAAATTAATCAATATAAGAAACACCAGCTTTGGATTTTAGCACTAGACTTAACGAGCAATGCTTGAAAGAAATATTCAGAGCCGTCAGAAGACAGACCAAGTGACTCAAAACTAAGGGTGTATAAATGGCTTACCAAGGTTTCTTCACATTGTTATGCATTAAACTGGAAGGTAACAAGACAGCTTTGAAGGATATGTAAATAATCAATGTAGGTGCATTCCCAAGAATGAAGAAGAGTATTGACGGGAGAAAAAAAAGAGAGAGAGAGAGAAAGAGATTATATCTTTGTAATAAAAATTATTCCAGTTCAGGTTTTTGATCATTCCCCAGCACCACGCACTCTATGCCCAATTAAAAACTCACACTTATTTAGTAAACACTTACTAGTAAACTGATAATGTAGACATTAATATATGAATGTATCTGCAGTCATGCAAGATGTGGATAGGGTTGAAGGTCCCTTTCAGTGCAGTTCTATTCAATGATTGTCACAAGCATATACATGCAATAATAATAATAATAATAATAATAATAATAATAATAATAATAAACTAGTAAGTGGATAAAAACTCCTTCTCTCTTTCTACCTAACAAAGGCAGTGCAGCAAACTAGTATTTAATTATTGCTTTGTAATTTTTTTTAATTAGTAAAATTTTTTAATTTTACTAATAATTGTTGCTAAAATATGAAGATTACTCTTTTGTTTCACTACCCAAGGTTTTATAACAAACAATTCACGTGGCCCAAGAGGCTATTTGCTGTCCATAATAAGCCTCTCTAAGCTATTTCTGCTGAACAACTGTCCAGCTATTTGTACAAAATTAGTTTGAAGTTCAAAAACCTCCACTAGAATTGTTGCTAACTGGCATGCTTGTTAGCAGTCTGAAAAACCTGTGGCTCCATGGAGGAGCAGTTGTCTGACATATGTTTCATCTGTAGTAATGAACTGCATAACAAGTAATTTGTGACATCCACCACACTCCTAGATTTGAGCTAGAGAGCACTAGAAAAGAAGAAATTCTTTAGTAGAATTGTGACTGTCAAGAAGAGACTACAGCCACAATGGCAACTGTGGGCTGAAGTTTTTACTCATCATGCTTCTGTCAAAAAACAAGCTATAAATGTAAAAATTATATGGCTGCTTTGTTTTCCATTTCTTGACTAAAAATATATGCTTTTCCCGGAATGCAATAAACAGAACCGTTTTTATCTGAGTCTAAAGTGTTCTACAGTGCAACAGGTTATACAAGTAAACAAAAGGGGCTGGTTAGGAGGCATGCACGTACCAAATAAGGAATTAATTATTTCAGGAAAAGTGCCGTGTTTTGAAATGTGTTGTACATTGCTCTCTACTCTGGAAACATCTAAATATAACGTGCTTACTTTTAAGGGCTATTCAGTTAAAGAATTCAAGATGCAAATCAAGAGACTGATGTAATAAACCTAGGAATAAACATGGCTTCAAAGTTGCTATACAAGGAATTTTAATAACTATATTTTCTTTGTTGATTCCTCCAGGTATGATGAATTTCTCCCTCTATTTTAACTAACATACGGCTCCTAACAGCCAGAACAACTCTGTATTCACTTAAGTACAGTAGGCCTTAAGTAACCCAACCCTACTTCTGTTTTCCTTTAGATATGATATCTAACAGGAAATTGCATAAACCTGTCACAAAATCACATTGCTGGAAAAAAAATTCAAATAAATACCAATGAATTTATTTAAGAGACATTAAGTAGTCTTTTTTATTTATCTATTCATCCATTTGTTTGTTTGTTTATTGGATTGTGATTGTTGTCCTCAATAAATATTTAGTTCTTTCACCCTATTCTTTCTGAGGACACTTATTCACTGTTAGAGGTTGAAATCTATTCAGGGATTTTACTTGATCTTCAGAGAGTCAGACTCATGCCATTCAGAAACTTAGGAATGACATTTCTCTCAATAGATAGACCAAAATGTTAATAAACAGAAAATCTTTCATAGGCTGTTCTGCACAACCCAGAAAATAGATCTTTTTACAGTGTTTCTTTCACCTTTTTCTGGGGATTCTTCATAGGACAAAATTACTGGGTTTTTCTTCACACTCATTCAGATTTTATGCTGTAAGTCAGCAAACCTTTTCCTTAGGGTTTCAAAAGATGTAGGTGATAAATTCTCCAGAATGGAAGTGGAATTAAGGGCTTAATTAAGTGCTCCATTCTCTTTTCAGCTTTTCTGAGTTATTTCACAGTATTTGATTTCTCATTAACATTCAAATACTGGATGTGAAAGACTGTCTCAGGAAGAAAATTTTCTCTCTCTCTGACTAGAAAGGTACTTCGGGCATTCAGAGGAGGCACACTGAATGAAAATCTGTGGCTCTGAAACACCATGAATCAAGAAAGAGAAGTTTAGAGATGAGACTATAATTCACGCTGCAAACTCTGGGGAAACTGTTTTTAATAGGCACAGTGTGAAAACAAATTGTGTCATTGAAGTGCTGGTAGAAAGCAATAGTTAGAGGTGAAATCAAACATGGGAAAAAAAATAAGGAGTGCTTAGGGAATTTTGCACAGAAATTGCCATGCTAGGGAGATCCAGAAGTTACCAGGGGAACCAAGAGAAAAAAGGGAATACTTCTCATTCATACATTTATGTGCTTTAACATATGCAGAAACAGAAGTAAAGCATCACTTCCACAAGCATTTTTCTTCTAGCAAACTCCATCGGTTTCTAATAAGCAACATCACTGCTAACAAAATGATAATAAAATACTCCAACTAATTCTTTTGTCCCAGTCACATGGGCCAAAATCAGAGCAGCAAGAAGCCACCAGGCCCCCATGCTGTTGGGCAGTAGCACTGTGCAGTCATGAGCAGGCACAGCCCCAGCAGCAACACCAGTAGGGCCATGGCAGCTCTGGGATCAGGCCCTGGGCCTTGTGCAGTGAGCTGAGCAGGGATAGAGGCTGCAGAGAAGGGAAAGCTGTCCCCAGTTGAAAAGAGCCCACAGAGATGGTATCATCTCCCTCCTAGTAGGGTTTTCAGCCCTGATGGGATAAAGCCCTGAACAGCCAAGCCTGACCCCAAGTGCTGAGGCTGTGCTGGGCAGGGATCAGGCTGGGGGCCTCCCCAGGTCCTGAATTATCCGATGACACTTAGGTACAGGGAGATGCACTAGTAGGGAGGATGACTGGGGAACAGGAACTTTGATGTCTAAGAGGTTCTCATTTATTTATTTAGAAATAGACTTTTTCCAGCAAGTCTGGCATTTTCTGTAAGTAGAAGAAAATGTCTGCTGCACTATCAGTTGTGTAGTATAATTCATGGGCCTATCAGCAGCCAGTGTTCCTTGAAAATGCAGCAGTAGGATGGAGCATGACTTTTCCTACCCCTCTCAGGAACTCAGCGAGGAGGGCCTCAGAACACTTTCCAGTAGGCAGCATGGTGTAGGGACTGAGATTTTGAGGATCTAAATACAATTTCAGTTCCTTAGATGAAACTGAATGTTCAGCCAACATAATTGGAAAAAGAAAATGATGATGCAATCACCTGGGTAGGGGTGGGGATGGACATGGAAGCATGCTTCATACAAACTAGACATTTGTTTCTGTAACATCGTTGCAAAAACAGGAATTTTTAAATATGACACAGCTATGTGGAATAAGATAGATGGCTTGCCCATTAAGTTGACAAGTTGGTGACCTGGGTTTGATGCTGCAAACACGGCTCCATAAAACAGGCAATAAACACCAGAAAACAGCAGACAATCACAGTCCAGTCCTAAATAAAGCTCCATTAATAAATGTCACACTTCATGATATGTCAGCAAAAAGTAAGGATATGTTCCCAACAGTTCAAGCCAGCGCATACAAAGTTTTTCTGTGGGTCATTCTGATTTTGAAAGGATGTCACAGCATGAGACATCATTTCAGCTGTCATCATGGTAGCTTGTGCATTACTGCTTTTGATACAATTCAGTCAAAGTGTTCAAAGGATTTATGGGTGTTATTATTAAAGAATGCAAGTTCAGCAGCAGCAGAGGGTGTGACAGATAGCTTTTATTAATCAACCATAAGACAAATGGCTTACTAAAATAGCATGTTTTAATTCATTAACTTCTTTCGAAAATGAAGGGAGACAAAGGCACAAGGCATTATTTATTTTGTATATGAAAGACCAGAGACTCACACAAGCACTGCACACAATTCTGTTCTTAAGGTTTTGGGTCTGGAAGCCCTGCAATCAAGGACTGTAAAATGGTAACCTCAACATATTTTCAATCTTCCAAGAATAATATGACCTCAAGTACTTACTTTATTTCTTTCCTTTTACTAGTCATTATTTACCTGCTCCTTAGACTTCCATTTATCCCCTTAAATCTCAAATCAAAAGAAGTAATGGCACTCACTGCACAAGACTAATGCAACTGAAGTTATACAAAAATCTGAGAGATCTCAAACACATCGTTTTCATGTTCCTGGAAGAAAATCAGACTGAGCACAGCCAAGTACTTGTGATATGCCAAAATAATTTCTGAAACAATAGTTCATTGTCTGGAGATATCAGGGGACATGAAGTTCAGACATCCAGCAATTATAACAATCCTAGCATTCAGCAATTCATGTGAACGTGAATTTGAAAAATCTGTAATTAAGGTAGAAATTACCAGATGAAAATGGAGTTGCATGCATGTGGAAGTATCATAAACAGGGAATAGCCTTGCTCTCAGCAGTCAGAAATGAATGCTTGAGAATCTGGACCAGCTTTAACTGTTAGTTTGTTCTCTACATAAACAGGTGCTTAGTAGTGTTGTGGGATCAAAACTTCTTGATTTTTGTAGTTTTAGACTTTGAAACTGTTTTAGAGCAATGCATGAAATAACTTCAAAACTGATAACAAAATCTGAGGGAGGGGGGGAAAAACAAAACAACCGTAATTAAACTAAAATAAACCAGCAATGAAGCATACATGTTTTCACATAAAACAAAAATCAAGTAAATTAAAGTGAAGTTTTGTGTCCAAGCACGTATTTTTACAATATTTCTACTTCAGGTGTGAATTATTTCCTTTCTCTATTTTTTAGTGGTTCTCGGTTGCTAGGAACAAAAATTCTTTGATTTTGGGCCAATCCAAGAACTCAGGTTTATTTAAAATAATGTTTAGTAGAAACAGCTTTGTAACCATAAGGAGACAAGATCAAGTTTCTGCTTAATTCTGATTCAAAACATGTATATTACAAGTTTATCATTTTCAGATAGATTGATGAAAGAGAAAACATCTGCTGTTTCTACTATGCTCCAAATTCCATTTTCTCTGATCTGTTTTGAGTGGTTTTGGACACAGGTCTGCCTACATCTGTAGCTGCTAAAACAAGGACCAATACTCTCAACTAAAGTTTTAGGATTATAAGGTGGTGATACCTGTGTGTACTTGCAAGGAAGAACTTAAAAGCACCACATAAGCTCTCAAATTTGGACAATCTGACCGCTTTAACATAATTGGTACTTAAAGCCCCAAGAAAACCACTACCTCTGTTACTAGGAGACATGCATTAGACCTGTACCCACAGCAAAGAGAAATTAGATTCATTTTACTGCGACTCTTTTTAGCATTGCAAATGAAATATTTTGCTCGGTCTTTTCTATTTGTTTTGCTCCTATTCAACAACTGGTTTAACTTCTGGGGTACTCCAAAGGCCAAGTCCTTACAAGGGGGACTAAGATTCCCTAGAAACAATTCCCAGTGAAATAGTCAGCATTCTTCTTTCAAACCTTGCTATTTTCCTCTGGTCAGCATGGTCAAGTGTCTTTGAGGTTATTCTTATTTTTTGACAAAACAAATGTTGTTCATTTCTCTTCAAGAAAAGAAAGCTGTGACATAAATACACATTAATTGTATTCCTTTTATGCTTTTTTGAGTGGTGAGGAGGAGGGGTAACTTTTTATTTTCCATCAGCATGATTATAGTGATCATAGAGACATTTTTAATAGAAGGAAGTGCCATGGGAAGTTCAGGGTTTCAAAATGTCTGAAAAGTTTTTTATTGACAATACTTTCCAAAAGAATTTCACTGTCCATTTCTTTGACAGTGGTATTGTGTTGGTGGAAAGCTGGAAGCCTGGACAAAGTTCCCCTTATTTCTTATCTGGTTTATAGCACTGATGATTAGATGTCACTAAAATGCCAACACTGGCTTGAACTTGTTCTATTAGTGTTGCTTCATATACTAGACTCATTGAAACAACCAAACTATGTCATCATATTTTTTCTTTCAAAATGTTTTTTGTTTGTTTGTTTTTGCTTCATGTAATGTTCACAGCTACATTCATACTAAAATCTGCATGAGGCAGACTCCAGCTCTTCTGATGATATTTGGCTGGTGCTCTATGACATTGAAACAGCAGTGTTTCCTCTTTTGTATTTCAATTTTCAAAGTGGTTTTAGATGTCCTCTATGTCAGGGGCCTTCTGAGGTTAGCAGTGTGTAGATCATAGTTAAATGCAAAACAAAATTGCTTTAGCTTATTTACTTTGAGCTTTGTATCAAACAAATCATCTATATCCAGGTTCTTTTTCAGCTTCTTACAAATTAAGATCATCTATTTTCTTTTTTATTATCTCAAGACACTAAAAAGAGAACATATTAGTCCTCATATATCCATTAGAATCAATCATAGCTATCAAGTAACACTTCTGCTGTTAAGTATGAGGAATTTGGTATTGTTACTCAAGTTGGAAAGCTTAGATGCCAGGTTGAAAACAAGAAGGACATGGAAGACACATTTTCCAATATTTAATTTTCAAACATACTTGTAAAAGAGGGTAAATGGGAAAGAAAAAAAGGAGTTTTTATTTGTTTGGTTGGTTGGGTTTTTTTGCTGCTGTTCTGGGAGGAATACTGCCACAATACTGGCACAAAGACTATTTCTGATATTTTAACTTAAAGAGCAATATATATATATTGCCAAATATGCAAATATGAGTACCTCCAATTTTGTCAGAATAAACTGAATGTCACTTAAGCTGTTGAAGAAAAGGCTGGGCTAGCAGGGACATAAACCAAAAACTGGATGAAAGCCCAGAGAACAGTGGTCAGTAGCATAAAGCTTTGTTCAGTAACGAGGAGAGAGGGGCTGGGGGGATTGTTTGTTTTATTTTTTATTATATTTTCTGATTTTTTGAGAGGGAATTTATGACTATAAATTGACTATAAATATGACTATGACTATAAATGACTATTTATGATCTATAAAATCACCCTTGCCTCAATCTGAGTTACATTTATTTCTGTTTTATTTTTAAACCAGGTTTTGGGTTTTTCATCTATCTGCCAGCTGCTTTCTCCCTCCTCCCACTCTTTAGCACTTTAAAGCATCATTAAAGTGGAATATTTTGAGGACAAAAAGACTAATATCATGAATCTGTTTTGTCAAAAAAGGTAAAAGATGAAAGATTTCATATTTTTAATAGACATTGCCAAGAATTAAGATTTACTTTTTTAGAATTAAGATTTTTCACGACTTTTCAACTTTGGTTGAAGTTTTCCAAAATTAGCATGAAAGTAGCAAAGAATACTGAAATAGAAGGAAAGCAACTCATTGCACACCTATGTATCCTTTGCACCATGTTGCCTAACGGCAGCATTTTATTTTAAATATAATTTTAAAATGTGCAAATCATATATAGATATATATACATTACAATTTTAAAAGCAATCTCAACATTTTTTGTTAAACTGAAACTTTTTCTACCTCATATACTGGAAAAAAAATCAAATTTCTTTTTTCCATTTTTCAATCAACTATTTTATTTGACAAATTGTAAGTAAAATTCAGGGAACAGACTAATCAATGGTCAGCTGAGGAAAATGGGTATCTCAGGAAAAAGCAAAGTTCTATCATCTGGTTATTAACTCATAAGAATGTATCATGCACAAAGCTCATTTTTGCTGTTATAAACTATATAGAGACCTTTAATGTTTTTTAGGTAACTTCACTAAATCAAAGGCTTTCAGAAAGCATGGTATCAGTAGACTTTCTTCAGATCAAACATAATCCTTCAAAATGGTGTACATGCAGTGAAAATATTGTGCTTTTTTTTTCTTCAGAGTTTTGTTCTTTGCATTATAATCAGGTAGTGGTAAAGATCCTGAACTTCGTATTTATAAGAAGTCTAATTTTCAATAAGTCTCCTTCATAGCTGAATAGGACCATGTTATTTAAACCATGGCACTCTAAGCCCAACTACAAAACTTGGCAAGATGAGCTGCATCTCCTGATACCTTTGATTAAAGAACACCAACGCTGCTACTAAATTCCTCGTTGATGGAATGGGTGTGATTATGTGCACTTGTGTGAGAGGTCAAAAAATAGATTGTTTTAATATCCATATATTTTCAGTAGCAAGTTGCATTTTTACCAAGAGGATATGTTTCTCTCACACTGCCTCCAATTTTGTGACATGGAAAGTGCATATATCCTTTTTTTAATCTTCATAAAAAAGGCATTTATGTTCCAAGCAGCAGTAATGAAAAAAATGAGAAAGGATCAAAGGGAAGAGTAGTTTGCAGTGCCCTTTTCTGCTTATCACCTCTGGAAAGAGAACACAGTGTAACTATGTGCAATACCACAAAATGTTTAGCTAATAAATGCTGCCCTCTTTTGGAAAATAGTCCCTCATCCCATCGTATCTTTCTGCAAGTTTTTAGCATATGTACATGCACACTGAGTTCATTAGTGAAATATTGGCAGAAGTGTACTTTTAAGAGGAAATGTATTGTCTGTAAGTGTAAAATTTGCTGTGTTAACAAGTCATAATTCCAAATTTATCTTTATGCAAATATCACAGTGTAACTGTTGCAGCTTATACTAAAAGGCCAAAAATAAAATGAGATAACATATTCCTTGACTAGAGGATACATGCTGTTGGAGGATTACAGTGCAGCTTCAGACACTTAATTGTCCTTTTCCTGTCAGAAAATGCTTCAGTAACTTTTCTGAATGCTGGCTTCTTCTGAATAGAAAACCTTAGAAGAGAGAATTTCATCCTCTCAAGTGCTAATTTTCTGCCTAAGGTAAGGTAATAGGTTGTAGTCAAAACAATATTTATGGGTCCTGACTGCTTCCAGAATGAAGATCACTGAGGAACATCACATCACAAACATTCCTTGTTTGTTGCCCACTTACAATCAGTAGAAACCTGAGGACCATTTTAGAAATGAAATTTCCACCACCTTTCACTGCTGCCATTGAAGCAGCAGTATTCCTTCTAAACTTCAGGTTTCCTGATCTCCTTGGTTAGATAAAACGAGCTGTCCTTTTCATTTACATATTTTTACTATTTCTGAGTAGATAAAAGAGTCATGCAATGCTTATTTCTTGTCAGCACCATACAGAGAATAAGTATAATTGTCTTTCAAAAGATATGACCAGCTATCTGGGTGCAAATTCAGTTTTTCAGATTGTTCCAAACTATGACCATTTTGATATGTTTGCAAAAAAATATATACCCATAAGACATATCCTGAAAGCTGAAAGATCTAAAATCCTCCTTCATTCCAAGCATGAACTCCCTTTTACAAGAAAATAAGAGTTGGTTGAACTCCATTGAGCAGCACATTGCAGAACTACTGCACCTTTGCATCAGCTTGAGGCTTCCAAGAAAAAGTACATGAACAAATCATACAGCACAACAAAACTGAAGCTGTACAGAGGATAGGTAAGATGTTCCAAACACATCAAACACAAAGAAATGCATGCAGCAGATTGGATTTTGCAAGCAGTCAGTATTCATTTTCGGAGACATCCAGACAGAAGTTCTAGACAAAATTCCCAAAATTCTGCCCTAACAGAAATGTTAGTATGTATCATGAAAAATCAAGACAGAAGAGCTGGATACAAAATAGAGTATTCAGCAATGGATTTCAACACAGTCAGCCAGTTAGGCTTCGGGTATGATGGTTTCAAATTCACAGTGGTAGAATCATTTATTTCTTACTACAGTAAAGTGGAAAAATATTGCTTCCTATCCAACAGCAGTCACATACTCTTGAAAAACCACAGTCGCAGACATTAAAATGAATCAAAACTTGAAGGTAACATATATTTTGACTTTTTCTTTTTTTATTTTAATAAGCATGATTAAATAAAACAGCATTACTGTGCAAAAGTTAAACATTATTCAGTGGATCTTTGCAATTCACTGTTACGATGACTTTGACTGTGGATTTTTTTCACTCCAAAGATTCAAATGTTGTATGTTTTGTCACTGGTTTGATTCTCACAGTGAAGTTAATAGTAAGCTCCCAGAAAAAATGAGACATTTTTGTAATTGAACAGCATAAGAATCTTTAGATCACTTGGGCAGCTGTGACAGAAATGAGATCTAGTAGACTGCAACGTTTCCTGATAAATTTTAATTATCATTTTCTAGTCTGTTTCTGGAAGGCCAGGAAAGCTACAAACTTCAAAAGAATCTGCAGGTTTGCTGCAATCAGTAACAAAACTCTTATATGTTCAGTTTCTATCTCTATTAATTCAATTGAGAAATTAGTTTCTTGCTTCATGAATCACCAAGTTGATTCTGGTAGCAAAAGACCTCTCAGTGTAGAGGCCAAATGAGGGGATATTTCTATTACACCTTTTGGGTTTACTCTTCTAGATCATGCTATAGTCAGGTAGAAGGACTGTAGTATAATATTTCTATCAGCTGTTGGTAAGTATCATTATTTTGCATCCCATCTACAAAGAATGATTTTATCAGTAAAGCCAGAGGAGCTGTAAAATGTCATTGCTAAAGCAAGATCAAGCATTTGTTTATTTGTATATTTGTTTTTTCATCTCTTTCTTTCAGTTGTGAATAATTAATATTTTTCCTCCTAAGAAAAACTACACTGAAAAAAGAATAGATGTAGAAATAATTGCTTATATTAACTCTGAATGAAAGTTTTCATTTTTTATGTGTCTATATTGTATAAAAATCTAATCTAGAAGGAGCAAAAAATGGTAAGTGGGGGCACCAAACAAAAAATGGTAATTGGGGGCACCAAAAAATACCAGCATGTGCATTTACAGAAAAAATCCTGTTTGGATATTCCCTGCAATTAAGCTAAGAGATACATGATTAATAAATCCTTATCATGTCCCTCCATTGTGGTAGGAGAATTACTTTAGAAATTGTATTTCACGGTTCAAATGATCTAAAATTGCCAAACACTCAATAAAACAACAGGAGAATTGTTTTACATTCTTCAGGATGGATGCTACAGAGCTTTTCATGAAGCCTCCATATTTGCCATCCATACTTATCAGTTCTGAGGACAGCCCTCAGCTTTCCTAATTTCCAAAGGGAGAAAAGCAAAAAGAGGACTACCTTCTATGGAAAGATTTTACAATCCTGTTGCCATGGTAACACCAATATTCATGTTCAGAAGCATTTCAGAATTCTCTGGCTGTTTTTCTACTCCTGCTTTCACTTACTTGATCCTCAGTGTTCAGATGTTTAATTCACTTGGCTAAATTTTTTTTGTCTTTTAATGTGTGCTGATACATACAGTTATTTCTACCCTAGTGTAGGACTCTACACTTGCCCTTGTAGAGCCTCCTAATGTTCCTCTCTGCCCAAATCTCCAGACTTTCCGGACTGGCTGAATGGCAACATGTCTTCTGGTGTATCAGCCACTGCTCCTCATCACCTTAAAAAATAATTATTAACTTGTTATGAATGCATTTCATTTTTGTTCTTTGCCTTTTCAAATAAAATTCTCATTCTCGAAATATTCTTGAAACACGCAGAAGATCGTATTTAGAACATAGTTCTTTCAAATTTACAGTACATACTCTGAATGTTGTTTCATTTTTCAATCAATGTCTTTTTTTTTCAAGCAACCACAGAAGTATTGCAAAGGAAACCCAAGATTTCAATGTGTAATGAAATGCACAGATTTCCACATATTTATTGTATTGTTTGTCACTGTACTAAGAATTTTAGACAGACATTGCTTTTTAAATTTAAATATACATGAATGAATAAAAATCACTGATTGATACATTATACTATTTTTAAGTGTTCTCCTCTAATACAGTAGATATCTTTTCTTCTTCTTAAACTGCAGCACACATCCCAGCAACCTCTTTCTCCATGGGGAGAGAGGTTTGGCTTTTATTTTTGTAGTTTTAGTTTTTCTTTTAAATTTTTTTTCCCCTGAAGGACACTTCATTTCTGAGTGTGTAAAAGTTGAAACAATATTTCCTCAACAGAGTCAACTTAGCTTTGCAACTCTATCTGTAATGAAAAGACGCAAAGCACTATCCACTGTAAACTTACTCCACCTTTCTGTTAAGAGAAGTTTAGGTGGGTTGATTGTGTGGCAGGCAGCGTATTGTTAAATGAAGCATCAGTGGTCTATGCAATTGTAGTTTCATCTGATAATCTGTTATCCTATGGAGATTCTGTATTGGATATTCCCACCAATCTGACCAAAAATAAGGCATGTGCCTGCACAAGATTTGGGATGATCTATCTATGCACAGAGATACTGCTAAGGATTGGCAATATAAGTTCATTATTCTTAATATTTTACAGTTCACTACACATTCCACAGCTTTCCTTAACAGTGAAAACTGAGTACAGAATGAATTTGCTGACTTGACTACAGTATGAAATCTCTTTTGCAAAAGGAAAATATTGTGCCTGCTAGCTTTATGCATGATTTATTCCAGCACTGTGTTCTAGCAGTGGCTGCATGTAAGTGTCATTTATTAAAGCATGATATTCTAGCTAGTGGGTGACATTTCCATTACAGTTGTTTTTACAAATAATCATATGGCATCATCCATTAACTTCAACTTACAGATGAGACTATTTCAGTCTGCTTCTACCTTCTACCAAAGGAGTACTGAAAAATTTCATTAACACGTTCTAGGAAGAAGGCTTAACTCTAAAATGCTTCAGTTTTAGTGCTGCCTGCTTCACTTCTGTTGAGGAAAACAATCAAGCTTCTTTTATCCCTCTAGCTGGGCCTCATCTTGTATTAGTTCTTACTCTGACAGACATTTCTCTCTAGCTTATAGGCTGGAAAATAATTTTCCTGCTCATTCTGTGTGTCTTTGCTGCAGTATTTCATCAGTAAGTTACCACAAATACTAAATTTATTATTAGTAAATTACTAACTTGATTACTAAAAAAATACCTCCATAAAACAGGGAGGGAAGACCTTGAAAGAACTTATCATTTACTGGCTTCAAATTAAAATTGTCCACAAAAAGAATATATTTATGAACATCAATCACAACTGCCTTACCTTACACAGGTAAGCATTCAAAATGTTTTCATAGATTCCATAAAAGACCTGCTACACCTCTTGTCAAGGACCATACTGCTCTGAGGATGAGCTGGATTGCAGTGTTCTAAAGCTGCTTCAAATTTTCATGTATGGCACTATAGAAAACTGAACTATCTGCAGCATACCTTGGCATCTCACATATATTTATATTTTTAGTGTAATTTTTAAGGTTCTCAAAGATGCAGATAGACATGGTGTAGGATTTTCAGTAGCTGAACACACCCTTCTTTCATCAGAATTGAGGGATGTAACACTCTTATGTACTTTTGGAAACTCCACTAGATAGGTCCTTACCTTTCCTTATACTATAACTAAATTGTAAGGAAAGAACTAGAATTACATCATCTCCTTTGAATTATCTGAATATGTCATCCCCAGGCAAATATCAAATGTGATATTTCAACATCTGGTCATCTCATTTTTTCCTGTCATAGAACCTAACCATCTACACTTTTACCACAGGACAGAGTAGGAGACAAACCTTGAAGATAACCAAAGTAGGCAAAGTAGAGGACAACAACTGAGCAGCAAGTCTGAATTAAGACTGTAGTTTCCCAAAGAAGGAAAACAGAAATCATAGTATTTCTGTAAAGACACAGAGGAGATTTGAGGCAAATCTACTGATTTCTCCAGGATCCTTAACTAATGATTTGTCCACAAAGAAAGATAAAAACTGAGCAAGGTCTGGTCTGACTTTGCTTTACTATAACTTTTAAAGGGCTTTTTTGAGAATAGCCAGTGATTATTTTACTCAGATAGCAAAGTTGGAAGCAGAAATAGCTGACAAATCAGAGAAATTGGTGAAAACAACCAGTTACTCATAGATGTTAGAACTGAACACTCACTTGCACATTTTTTCATTTTCAGCTATTATTTTTATAACCTGCAGTTTTCTAAAGTAGATGGCTGTTAGCTAGACTGTTACGTATACATATTAAGCTTATGTTCAGCTTAGGCTTAATGTTTGTTCTCATCAGATTCTTCTGTCGAGAAATAGCTTCTGTTTGGCAAGATTTTACATTGAGTAAAAATCTGTAATCCACTTCTAAAATTATGTACTTGTATTTTATTTTGAGGCATTGCTACGATGGGACTTTTTTATGGCATCAATTAATGGCTTGAAACTTTCTTTAAATATCATATTTAACTTATGTTGATAGTTCCTTCGTTTTTGAAAGACTATATTGCCACTTCTCAAAAATCACAGGGGCTTTTGAAAGCAATTACAGAACTCAGCCACCAACTGCAAAATAGAAGTATGTCTCTTGTAAGCTTATTTGACAACATTTATCCATAATTCAGAAAAGTCACCGGTGTCAACAACTCATCTCGATTGATAGCCTAGGGATCGGACACAGCATCAGTATATCACTAAAGTGTTTTAGGAAGTTGTTCACTCACCATAAAAATGTGATGTATGCCCAGTTAACATGATTTGTCCATTCCCATTCAACCTTCACCGTGTCTCCATCAAATAATACTTTTAAGATACTGTCATTCAAGACCAAAGGTTTTCAAATATATGGAATAGTACTTAGTTTTGACATCTTTAGTTTTATTCACTGATGAAACCGGCGTCTTTCCAATTGAAAGAAAGCATTTACATCTTTCCTCTGCTTTTATCTGGAATATTATTAATCTCTGGCATTAAATCGCTGTGATAATATGAGGATTGTTTTGCTTCTGCCATGGCCTAAAAACTATTTATTGCTATTTTATCTGACATTTACTCTTTTTATTTTTTTTTCCATACATTTCTACAAATGCTTTATCTTCTTTAGTCCCCAAATTTACATTTTCTCTATATCAGCTTGTTTTCAGTCATTCGTCTGTACCTTCTGTTATTTTTTCTTCCCTTCCTTTTTCTCTTCCCTTTCAGTTTTCCTTTTCTCTTTCCATTTTCTTTTCTCTTTCCTTTCCTTTTTTTTTTCCTTTTCCTTTTTTTTCCCCTAATTGCTGCTTTCCCTTCACCACTGAAACTGTTACACTTTAGCTAGAGTTGTCCCCAGACAACTGACTTATCTACTCCTTTTTATTACTTGGAGACATCTTGCTGCACTAATATGACTAGATCTGTCCGAGGAATAACAGAAGCCTCGTGTAACCTTATAGTACTGAGAAAGTGAATAGACTTAGCCTAAAGCAACCTGAAGCATAGCAGTTTTCTAAGGTGTCCCTCTTGTGTCACGTCCATAGGAAAGCATATCTTGAGGAATTAACCAAATGCACAATGTAAGACAGAACTGAAATATAAACGGTATTTAAGTAACTCCTGATTTTTGTCAGTCTTTCATAAGTTCAGTGGCCTGAGTATCCTAGAAAGCAGTGCAGCCCACATGCCAGTTCTGTTTGCAGTGATGGCTATGCAATGAAATGAAATACCCTACAGAAAGTCACAGAAGTGGTGACACAAAAAGCATTAGGACAGTGACAAGAAATATGTGGGAAGAGAGAGAAAGAAAAATACACAGTCCATCCATGTTCACCTGTACTAATGTAGCGAGACTTCACAGTCACAAAAGCCTACCCATGGATACACAAGATCCATCTCCTCTCTTTTTGTTCTTCAAATGCAAGGAGAACCAGAGAACAAACTGTGAAATTCATCCAAATCCTAAGATCATGTGCACTGCTGATCTATGACTTCAGCCTTACAACAGTCTTCTCTAATGTTACCCAGAGATCAGGAAGCCATAAAAATGCACGGAGCAGTGAGCAGACGGGGGCAAATGAAATAATATTCCCTTCAGTTGCAGTGTGAATAGGAAGAGACTTTGAAGAAAAGCTGTCCCATAATTTCCATGTTTTCAAAATATAATGTTAAGGGGAAATATTCTTAACTGCTCTTTACTATCATTAGAAACTTGTTCTGCATTTTTTGAAATAATAGCAGTATGTCAAGTCTGTATGAGAATCAGTAAAAATGACTGTAATTACTATGTTTCAAGTTTTGTTTTAATTTGGAGAGTGGGGGCAATAGAGATCTTGATGGGTTTATGCCTCTTAGACTAGAAAAATCTGTCATACTTGAGAGAGAATTATAGAATCATAGAATCACAAGGTTGGAAAGAACCGACAAGACCATCTAGTCCAACAGTCCTCCCTATTGGAAGTTGTAGAGTGCAGTGAGGTCTCCCCTGAGCCTCCTCTTCTCCAGACTAATCAATCCCAGCTCCCTGAGCTGCTTCTCATAAAACTTGTGCTCCAGACCCCTCACAAGTTTTGTTGCCCTTCTCTGGACACGTTCCAGGGCCTCAATGTCTTTCTTGTAGTAAGGAGCCCAAAACTGAACACAGTACTCTAGATGTGGCCTCACCAGAGCTGAGTACAGAGGGATAACCACCTCCCTGCTCCTGCTGGCCACACTATTTGTTATACAGGCCAGGATGCTGTTGGCCTTCTTGGCCACCTGGGCACACTGTTGGCTCATGTTCAGCCAAGCATAGACCAGCACCCCCAGGTCCATTTCCTCTTCAAAGAGAGGACAGAGGAGGCCTGTAGCTTTGGTTTCATTCCTCTGATCCCAGCCCTGATGCAAGCCAGCAGCAGCTCTTTAGCATCTCCAGATGTGACATCAAAGTACTGTCCCCATATTCTGTGATGGGGAGCTCTTCTATTCCCAGTTTTGAATAATTCTGTGTCATAACATTGACATTGATAGATTCTAGAGCAAGTCTAGACCTAGTGCTATCAGAAGGAAATATTTTAAAATTTTTGATAAAAAAAAGAAAATGCCACATTACTCCACCAGTTCTCTTACAGAATTCTAAGAATAGTTTAAATTTTACTAAAATAAAGCACAGCTTTTAAAAATTATTATTTATATATTGTGCCTGGTTGTATCGCATTAAAAAAATAAATTAGATCTGAGCAAGAACACTGGGAAGAGAAAATACTTCAGTGTATGTAACAATATAGCACAGAGCTTAGCATAGAACTTCCAAATAACCAAAGACCAAAACTTGCCATAAAATCAGCTGATGAAGATAATGAGCAGAAGTATCCTTTGTGGACAGCAGACATGGTCCCATTATGAGAAGCATGCAGGTGGGTTGGATTGACTGTAGATGCCCGGTGACTTCATGGGAGCCACTTGTGACAGTAAGAGCAACAGCGTTTTTAATTGTTTGCAATTCTGAACTTTTATTTCAAGACACTCAGCTCCTGCTTTATTGCTAAAAGGAAAAATCTATTTTACATACATACGGAACCTTTGGGGAAGAATCAATTCATTTCTTTTGCTGATTCTGTAATAGTAATGGAGTAGTAGTACTCAGGGAAGATAAATATGCTAATATTTCAACCACCATAAGAAACCAAGATGTAATTGCCAAATGAAAATCAAGTAAATTTTTAGGTTAGAACTTTTTATCTCCTAGCTTCTAAGGAGACACTGCCAACATAGAAGAGCAAATTGTATATAAAAATAAATTAATTAATTAAAAAATACTTGCAACTCTGCCTTCAAAGGGAGTTCAATTATGCTGCCATTAAACTTTAAGGAGTCTTCCCAGAAGGACTAGAACTGTAGTTCTCATAGCTGGAGTTTTGCCAAGTCTTCATGTGATCAGAACATTACAGTACTGGGACAAAATATAAATTTGGGAGAAATGAAAAGCATCAAGATGAATTCCTAAGGCATACTAAAAGGAATAAAGAAAGCACAAAATGAACTTTTATGTTTTGTACGCATGTGTCTGAAATGAATAGTTAACAAGAAAAGCCTTCATTTGTAATCAAGAAAAAAACTTAATTAATGTTATATTTGTATTTTTGAAGATGGGTTTGAACAGCAAATCTCTATAAACTGATAAAATAAGCCATGGGATTTTGTGCACTCTGAAGAAGATGAATAAAATTTAAAGAACTGCTGTTTACTTGTGAAACAGACTTCAGGAATGCCTTAAAGAAACTCATTTTCCATTTTAAGCTTTCATTTCAGTCATACACACAAAAAGAATAGAAGAAATTTCAATGAAACATATCTATATAAATTTACAATTTAAGGACTCGTATATATAATTCACATTTATGTTGGCATAGTCTATTAAGTAGAGCTAGGGAAGTTTTATAGGCACATATAACTAAGAAGCATATATCCACTCCCATTCATCCAGTGTACAATACGCCTGAAGTCAACAGCAAAAATGGTGAGGAAGTACATATAAAGTAAATATTTTAATAAATACCTGCAGTTTCCATAATTTTGAAGAAATATTATCTAGAAGGAGCAGCCAGCTTCAGGTCTGCCATGCTCTGCACCTTGGCTTTTCACTGTGGAATTAATTATATGAGAAATTACCAGGAAAACAGGGCATTATGCACTTGTCGGTAATACACTTGTATCTGAGACACATCTCTTTTATGTCAGCATCCTTCTTTTTCTGAGTGTCACATGAAGAGAGTCTTCAAAAAAATTATGCTTTTTCACATGCTAAGTATTAATCCTATAGAACTGGGCAAATTTAAAGTCTAGTTAGGCACCAGATTCTAACCATTCTACTCTGTCTAGAAGAAATCAAGAAGCAGATTCATTCAAACTGTGGATTGATTTCAAGAATCAGAGATACTTTTCAAAAGACTAACTCATTTCAGAAATGGCAAACTCAGAAATGCAGGGTTCAACAAATGCAAGCAAAGGAAAGTTGCTAGGTATGCTTTTATTGCTGTATTGAGTATTCTTCATTTCTACTTGAAAGACAGTTAGTGGCTAGACTTTGAAACAAGTCCCCTCCTTATGTTAGCAGAAGAAATTCACCTTACCCAAATGGTTGTTGTTATATAGGTTGCTCCAAAAAGAAATGTCACCACATACAAAGAGCACAGCAACACTTTTGTTCAAGCAGTTTGTCAGCTACAGCTACTGTTTTTCAACATAATCACAACCATAAGTTATGCATTTTTTGCCAGCAATGAACAGCCTCCATGCTGCACTAATAACAATCTCCACCAGCAGAGGTGACCACTTTCACTGTCACCACTGCTGAAACAAATCATCTACTACCTCACTCTGCTCACACCACGTGCTGGTTACCACAAACATTCAGCCAGCATTGGTGAATGTCAATGGGTGCCATTTTCCTGCATGGAGGAACTGAATGATACAATTTAGCCCCATTCTCCCTTCCATGTCAGACACCATTCTGTCAAACTACCCCTTTACTGCCTTTTGTCACACAGCAATAACATGCAATAGGATACTGGTGTGAAGGTTCAATCCCTACTGCCACCTCCGATGTCACAAGGCAACACCATTAAACTCGAGGCATCACTTTTGGAGCAGCCTTAGTAAATTTCAGTGAGAAAAACATACAAATTATGCATGTTGCAAGGAGTTAAAACTTCCAGTGTAAATTACTGTTTAGCAATGAAAGCTAAGTAGCAGCTTCAGTCTTTCACTGTACTGTTTTCATGTAGGTTGTTAATAACTTGCTCCTACGTGTCTGTATCCCATAAAATAGCAGACATTAGAGCACAGTAGCCAAACCCAATGGAGTTCAGTTCCATTTAGTTTTGTATAAACAGGTAAAGAAAAAAAATTGCATGCTGTAAAACATTTAGTGATTCCATAGATCTGAGGAAATAGGCAAGTATTTCAGCAGGTTGCTGTTGTTTGTTTGTTTGTTTGTTTTTAATTATAAATGTATTTCATTGCCAAGCTTGACTTTAATTTCTTGAAGGTCAAGAAATTAACTAGTTGGGTCATGATGGCATAAGTCCAGATGAAGTATTTAACTATATAATGTCACTATTTCGTTCCTACTACACCAATGGCAACCTAGAAAATACACACATGAATTTCTGAATTATATCTGTGACAGTCAGTATTGAAAGCATAATGTTCTCCTGTGCAGACCAACTCAAAGAACAAGGCCCCTTCATTCTTGCCTTCTCGGCACTACTGGTTTTGTACACAGACTTCTCTCAAGAGGATTCTGCTTTGATTCTATTAGAAGCATTATTACAGCACATTTTTTTAACAGGCTTTCTCAATTTCACAATCAAAAGGTAAAGAAAACTTTCAGATCAGTAAACATAAACATCTCAGTGCCAGCTCTCCTGCTGAAACCTTTTGTTGCAGTGAATGCACATGAAATATTTAGAGTTTGCTAGAGCTCAAGTAGGAAGGCTTTTATTCCATCAGGAAGGAATGTAGCCAGGAGCTGCCTGCTGGCTATACACCCTGGGATGCTCTGTTTGTTGTAGGCCATGGTTCCCCTTCCCCTGCACTTCTCACAAGCTGTCACATATCAGCCCTCCTTCGAATGTTCTCTGGCTGATGCCTAGCAAATGTTGAATCATAACTGTCTTTCATCTGGGCACTAGAGGCTGCTGGAAATGAGTTTTTAAGTGCCTGGGACACATCACTCTGTATATGTCACAAGCAGAGATGCAGATCTGTTGAAGTGAATAGGGGAGACAAGAGCAATGAAGAAATAAATAAAAGAGAAAGCCTGATGGTATTGTGTAATTTCTGTCTTGCACTGGCATTTCAGTTTAATCATCTGCAACTTCCTTTTTTTTTTTTTTTTTTTTTTTTTTTAAAGCTGTCAGAGAAGATGTTGTGACACACCAGGAGAAAAATCCCATTAACTTCATTTTCTGCGTTTCCTCTGAACCAGGCTGGAACAGTAAGGCAGTGCTGTCATGCTTCTTCAAAGCATGAACACAGCCAGCAGTAAGATGTGGAGAAAATGATGGAAAATAAGTGTGCAATTCCAGTCATTTGTAGAGTCAACTGAAAAAAAAAAAAAAAAAAAGAATAAATCATGAACTATTTGATTATATCCCACCGAAGCCTTCAACCTTTATAGTGCATAGTGCAGGTCAGTGAAGAACAGAACACCCAACTGTGTCCATAAGTAGACAAAGAAGGGATTTTATCATGTACTGTTCAGTCGCCTGTGGTAAATATGTCCCTTATGCACTTATTGCAGAAAATTCACAAATAAATAATATACAAATTATTGTAAGCAATAAAACTAGGAGCAACTTTTAAACTTTTATGCACATACAAACTTGCCTTGCAGTAAAATTCAACACTGAAAGTGCCCCTGATTTTGCATTGTATAAGTGATCTGATCAGGGAGAAGAAATAAAGCAACTTGAAAGTACAGAACTCATGCTTTCTTCTGAAAATCCACTTGTTTTCTATTATCTCCAGCAGGAAAAAATAAAAAGCATTTCATAAAAAAATTCTAACCTGCAGACAACAGACAAGTGCAAAATTAACCTTAGCTAGTTAACACTACTTTTTAATTTTATTTTCCTTTGTAACTCCAGTTCAAAGCTGTTAACTTCCTATTTCCTTTTTATTGATACTTACTTAAAATAGTTGACTGCATCTACAGGACAGAACAAATCTGACATCAGTTTAACTCCTCTTCATATATGTCTAAGACAAGAATACGAGTTTGAATAGGGGACTAAATTGCTTCCACCTATATGTGAGTGAATATTGAAAATACTACGAAAATTCTAATTTTAAATCAATCATTACATTGTCATTTTTTTCACCCAGAAGTGTTCTCAGAGGTGGATGGTGAGGCACTCAGAGCAAAGATCAAAGCCCCGTAAAATTAAGACTTTTCTTCTATGAATAGTGATTTATTCTTTTTTTCTAATTGTACCAAAATGAAGCACAAGTCAGAGCACTTTGATTTTTTGTACCAAGCACTCATTTCATGGGCCAGCTTTAATCTAGTGAGCCAACTAGGATACTGGGACTCTCTTGAATATTTGCTAAAAATGTTTCTGAGCTCAAAGCTTTAATGAGTTTACACCATGAAAATTGCTGACAAAGAAATGCCTAGAACATCCCACTGACTACAGTGAGATTAGCTGCTTTGATGGCTGCAGAACCTTACTGCAGAACTACAGAGAAGCTTTCAGCTTGCTAGTGAGAATTTGTTTCAGAAACGGATGGAAATCCCTGAGCTGACCATGAGCTGGCTCCAGCAACTGACCCATTGTCAGAAATAACTCTTTAGATAGGAAGCTATTTATGCTCCATTACATTAGATAGATCTTTGTGTTCCAGCAGAGCTGGGAAGAGGAGAGTGAATTTTTGCCACTGCACAGGTCTGCTTTCGATTTTTCTCTTTCTCCACATCAAATTCTGGCAAAAAGAAGAGGATTAGCAGAAGAGGGTAAAGTTGCTGACAAACATCGATTGTTTGGAAGAATGGTTTTGGCAAACTCCTTCCATGGCCCCCATGCATTTTGTCCACAGAAGTATTCTGTCAGAGCTGTCAAGCTTCCCCTGCTTTCCCAAGTAAATAGCCAGAATGATTTGTAGAAACTTGCTGAAACTCCTCGATTAGCAGTTCTACATATAGGGGAAGGTTCTTGAAAAATAGAAGGTTAAGCTGATAGATCACTTGAACTGAAAACTGCAGGGTCAGATCCATCCCCAGTGCAGCCCCTCTCCTTGGCAGCGGATGAACTTGGCCCGGTGGTGCTCAGTATATTTATTATCAACCTGGGAGTGTGGGCTAGAGGTTAAAAGCACAGTAGAAATACCTGCTGACAGCCCTGATCTCAGTCAGAAAAGGGAAGGACAGTGTTCTCAAGATTTTTTTCACATAAACTTCTTCAACTAGGAAATCTGTAGAACAGATTTTTGCCGCTATGAAAACAGGAAGTCTGTAGTTAACAATATAACTAAATGAAGATGTAAATGAATCCAGAGAAGGATAAAGTATGAAAATGAATGCTTCAGGCACTTCAGAGACAAAACTGTCTCTGAAGGGACAGGGGAGGGGAGGGGAGGGGAGGGGAGGGGAGGGGAGGGGAGGGGAGGGGAGGGGAGGGGAGGGGAGGGGAGGGGAGGGGAGGGGAGGGGAGGGGAGGGGAGGGGAGGGGAGGGGAGGGGAGGGGAGGGGAGAGGAGGGGAGGGGAGAGGAGGGGAGGGGAGGGGAGGGGTTTTATTCATTGTTTTTTTCTATAAATGAGCAGAGGGAAAATAGAAGGAAACTGAGCCACAAGATGTTGCCCAACACACAGAACATAGAAAAGACCAGCAAGTTATTACTGAACACATCTAACAACTTTGCCTGCTGCTAATCCCTGGACCAGTTATAGACACTGTTAGTGAGGCAACAATAATGCCAGTTCTAGTAGCACATCATATCTTTTACTCCCATATAATACCACTGGCAGAAGAAACATTTATATTCTTGACCTCACACACTCTTCAGTCGAAACGCGGAGCCACTGATGTGAGCACCACTTCCCATCCTCTTCTCAAGGGATTCTTTCTCATAGGAGACTTCACTGGAGTCTTTACCTGTGAAGGAAAGTGACAGACATCTGAATCAGAAAGAGACAAAACATTTTCCCTTAATTCACAGAAAAAATAACTTTGGAGTTCTTTGTGTTTCCAGCTAGAAAAGATGTAGTGATTGTAGATGGATACAGCAACACAACAAAAAATTTACTAATTCTTTTCCAAAGGTGTCACAGAAGTTGCCCTGTTAGCCAAGTTTTCTACCATCAAAACATACTCCATAAATCAGGCTGGAAAAAAATACCAAAATTAAAATAAAATCAAAGAAATGCATAAAATTTTGCAGAACAGCAGATTTTCCAGCTTTCTTATATCAGACACTCTGACTCTCTGACTGAAATGAAGAATTCTCACAGAGGCTTCAGGGACGGTTTTGTATCAGATAGAGATCTAGTAAAAGGAAATCATCACCGTGTGATTTCAAGCCCTACAGAAAAATATGTGCTTCTAAAATAAATATATGCATAGCTGTACATTTCTCACCTAGGCACATTTACCAAGACCTGAATTTCCATATATTGGCATATTGCATTGTATGTCTTTTTTGCTTCTGACTCTATGTTAACTTTCAGATAACACTCTAAATGCAACCTTTCCCATACTCAGCACATCAGTCATATACTTTCATAGAAAGTCTTGGTCTGTTACACATCACAACTCACCAGATTTAAAACACCATTTATTCAGGCACAATTCTTTGTGCAACAAAAAGATTCTATCTCCATTAAATTATCATGAAATCAAGGCAATATGCTCTTCCACTTCAAGATAGCTGAATTAAAAATACTGGAGTGAAATTACTACAGTATCAAATAGATTTTAAATATTAAAAAATATTAAATTGTGACTTTCACATTGAATAAATGTGAGATAATTAAGTATAGAGTTCTCTGTTTTCAAAACAGTTGTGCAGCCTGTATGATTATGCCATATAATTTATTTCTTCCTTCTTTATACAGGCATATTATACAGGAATATGACACTAATGACATTGCATGTTCTTACAGTAAGGAATCAGAAAGTATCTCACTAGCTCCTGCAGTTTTACTTCTTGTGCACTTAAGGCGGTCATCATCATCTTTTGCCTCTAAAAATTACTACTGACAGTATGTCACTTGTTGAACAATTGACGCAGATTGCTTCAAAGAACTTGCTCTTGAAAAAAAAAAAAAAAAGGAAAAAAGAAAAAGAAAATATGTGATCTCCCAGGCCAAGAAAGCTGGGGCTTTCAGCCTGAAGAGAAAGCTCCAAGCTTTATAATAGTCTTCCAGTACTTGAAGGAGCCCTTCAGGAAAGCTGGGGAGGGACTTTTTAGAAGGGCTGGTAGTGATGAAAAGAGGGGAAATAGCTTTAAACCAGAAGATGGTCGACTTAGACTAGATATCAGGAAGAAATTATTTACTGTGAGAGCACTGAGATACTGGAACAAGTTGTCCAGGGAGGCCCATACCTGTGGATGCCCCATCCCTAGAAACGTTCGAGGACAGGATGGATGGGGCTGTGAGCAACCTGGTGAAGAGGGAGGCATCCCTGCCTATAGCAAGGGGTTGGAACTTGGTGATCTTAAAGGTCCCTTCCAACCCAAACCATTCTGTGATTCAGCGATTCTATGTGCAGGCAGCTATGATTACGAAGGACTTTATGACAGGGTTCACAGTATAGATGTGCAATTCTGAAAGGATTTCAAGTGGTTTTTGCAGCTCTGATTTTCCCATTCTGAGAGACCAAAGGGTTTTGAATGAGAAGATCGTTTTCAGCTATGACAGAATCATCTATCATGTGTTCTTGACAGACAGGTAATAAGTGTACTATTAATGTTTGAATATTCTGATTTTGACAGCTGTCTTGGAAATAACATGGTTTGGAAAATTAGTTCTTGATCCTGTATTAGAACTTGGGATATGACTATATTTAGCTAGGCACTGAGAAGTAGAGTTTGAAAATTCTTTCAGCATTCAGAGATCCTTATATAGCATGTGATACAAAGAAAAAACAACAGAGTAATTAAATGTGTAACTGTATTCGTACAGAGACCACTATTATGGTCATAGGTTTCACTATTGTGCTCTCTCTTCAGTTATCCATATATGAAAAGAATTAATGAGTAGCATCAATGACCTCCATATACATCACATATCTTTAGAAAGATCAAGTGAGTTGTGTGTCTTAGCTCATTCTCTCTCTGACTCACAGTGTAAACATATTAGAAGAGTTCTGAAAAAAAATTGATTTTCTAAATTTTAGAAATCACATTAATTTTTTTTTATTTATTTATTTTTTTTGAGAGAGAGAGAGAGAGAGAGAGAGCTGACAAGGAATTTGATCAGCAACCAGAAAATTATATATTTTCAGTTTCCTATGAGTGCCATTTTTTTGCAACTAAGTTATATGCTGGATGAGAAACAAATCATTTGATTGACTCTTCATAATTTCTCCAGTCAGAGGCATCCAAATTCTGCATTTGCACCTGCAGATGTTGGCAGGCCCATGTCCTCTTGGCTCCTTAGGACTTTAGAGAGACCAACACCTTCTTCACTAGCAACTATCTGTTTTCTGTAACTTCACTGTGCAAGCAACCAATATCCTTCTTCTATTTCTGTTTATGTACCTTCTTACATTTGCCTTTATGCATCTTGTCTCATCTGCATGTAAGAATGATGGTCTGAACTTCACACTTCTTCCACAAGTAATATCAAATCATTGACAGTTACAGATGGATACGCTTTTATTGAGCCACATATCAGACAAAAATCTCAATTTTTCACATATCTTGCTGTCATTCACACTTCTATCTGCCCAGAAGCAAAGTCCATTAGTACAGAGACTGCATAGTTCATGTATATCTCCTTGATATGTAGCAAGAAACACAGTAATTTTTAAATGAATCCCTTTCACAAATTAAAAATGCATTTTCAAATCAGTTTCTGTTTCCATATCAATTTCCCAAGGGGAGTGCCAGTGTCCATTGTAGGAAAAATCATATCTGTCTGTACTGAGTTCAGATTCAGTTCTATAAGACTGTGTTTTGCCAGATGGAAACACGTCCTTACCATCTCGGGGTCACTTTGCAGCTTCTAAAAATCACAGGCAATGCAATGTAAAGTGAAAAATGAGTATTTTAAATAAACAAATAAATAAAGCCAGAAGAGTTGATTCTAATCTTAATTTTAAAATGAGCTCGATGCCTTTAGAGACAACCTAGACAATGTTTAAAGTTGAAGGATTAAGTACCTTCCTCGTAAACATTTCTGTCATTGTTCTTTGGCCTCAACATCATGTTCCTACAATCAAATTCTCTCTCGAGAATTTGTTAGAGAATCCCAAAGTTCTCCAAAAAAATATATCAGCACTGCCTCCAGTGTGTTTACGCTGAATACTCCCTTCTGGAGCTTTTACATTAGAAGAAAGAATGTTAGTGTCTTCAAGAATATTCCTCAATTGACTGAGATTTTTCTCTAACACTTTAAGCAGTGCATGAAAAATGCCTAAAAGCTTTTGAAATCCTTAAATATGGCAGAGCTTACTTGCTAGAAATATTACTTGCCATTTTTCATTTTTTGTCAGTTACTTTCCTGTGATGATCTTAAAAACCTGAGAAGTTATATTCTCAGTATTTTACTTTGTACCATTAGAATTTTGTTAGACAAGGTCAGGTCACTGCAGCTTTTCAGCCTGGTGTGAAAACAGACTTCAAAGAAAATCCAAAAATCTACAACTTTCTAGCATTTGGTTTCCAAAGACTTAGATCATCAGAAAGCAGAATTAGATTGTTCTTTTTATTATACAGCTGAAACAGGCAAAGTTGAAGGCAAATAATAATAAGAAGGAAGGAAGGAAGGAAGGAAGGAAGGAAGGAAGGAAGGAAGGAAGGAAGGAAGGAAGGAAGGAAGGAAGGAAGGAAGGAAGGAAGGAAGGAAGGAAGGAAGGAAGGAAGGAAGGAAGGAAGGAAGGAAGGAAGGAAGGAAGGAAGGAAGGAAGGAAGGAAGGAAGGAAGGAAGGAAGGAAGGAAGGAAGGAAGGAAGGAAGGAAGGAAGGAAGGAAGGAAGGAAGGAAGGAAGGAAGGAAGGAAGGAAGGAAGGAAGGAAGGAAGGAAGGAAGGAAGGAAGGAAGGAAGGAAGGAAAATACTGGAAAATTGCTCTCTTACACTCTTACAGACAGGGTTATTATAACACCAGTGTTTCAGCACATCACACTCCTTCTCAGCTCTATTGCTTCCACCGAGTTTATACCATATGCAGTTTGAGAAACAAACCAAAGGCAAGTAAATGAAAGCATAGCTGTAAACACAATGGAAACTTCCCACTAGCTCCTGTGCCACTTGACTAGGGAATCAGGTTTTATGTGTTGCCATATTCTAGTTAATTCAGACAAAGTACTTAAGTCAGTAAAAGGTAAAGCAAATATAACTTTTCAGGCCTTTACAATTATGAAGATCTTTAATCTAAGTCTGCAAGCCTAACTAAGAGCATAATAATAAATATGATAAGTTTGTATGATACAAAGGGGATAAGAGTGCTGTTGTGACTTTTGAGTCCTCAAACCTTCCCAGTTCTTCTCAATTGTAAAATACCTTACTAATCTCAGGGAATATTTTTGATAATTCTCCTGGCTCAGTATTGGAATTTCACTATAGCCAGGCTGCTATGACCTTACAGTAGGAGGCAGCCACTCACGGTCTCCTGTCCTGGAGAATGAACAGTACTGATTCAGGGGGACAAAGGTGGAGAGAAAAAAAAAAAAAAACACGTGAAGATAAGAAGAAAGAGAGCTTAGTATCTACAGTATTGAACACAACAAACAATTTCCTAACAACAAGAGTAAAATCTGAATAGTTTTGAGAGTATGGGACTATGCAACTCAGGAGGCTTCACAGAGGAAATCATTAAAATGATACATAAGGTATTTCAATTTTAAGTCTATCTCAATATCATACACACATCAGACACTTCCTCTGTCTCTTGATCCACTTATTCTGCCTGGATTTCCATTTAATTTTTATGATGGTGCTTATGTACTCCAGAGGTGCTCACCAGCCCACATTTCCTTTGTCCTGTTTTTATGAGATTATATAGTTAATAAAAAATGATCCTCAGTGAAGGAGACGCATAACAGAGTTAATTTCTTCACACTAGAGTACACTGCCATTTAGAACTGGTCTGTTTCTATTCATTGTAACAGCATGGAAGTAAATAAGCAATTTTCATACATATTACAGCAAATAAGCATGCCAGAGCTTAATTCATGTTCTTGTGATTAACAGTGTAGAGTGGCTGTATAAATTGCATCTTTCCATTTCCACACCATTCTATTAATCCACCCTTTTACATGTGAAATATACCTAGAATGAGGCTTACTTGACATCTGGGGAAAAAAACTTAATGAAATAAGATTGGGGAAGAAAGGTTGAAATAGCCTGCTTTGATCAAAATAGCAGATAAGAACCCAAAATAATGTGTACCTTCTTTATTTTATGGGATATCAATCTTAAAAGAGCTATAGCATATCAAATTACTCCAAAAAGTATACTTTCTCTTCTTTCTTTCTTAATGGAAATTAAAAACAGGCTGGAAAAAATGAAATTGATTTTATTCTCTATGAGTTTCATACTCCATTGCACAATCACCACCTAGCTAATTCTTCATTAAGAGAGATAATTACTTTAATGGAGATTAAGTATAATTTAAAATTCACATTCATCTTTATCTACCCAATGCAAGTTGAATTAAACCTGAAATGGGGGCTCTTCAGTGAGATCTTGCTTTCGCATTTTGGTTGGCTTTGGTTTCTTCCTTTCTTCCTCCTCTTTTACACCTCATCCATCAGTGTCTTTTACACCAGCCTCATACACAGAATTTCCACTGCTCAGTTAATACAGCTTTTCTGATGCCTACTGACACATGCAGTATATCTGAAAATTAAAATCAGAAGAGCAGAAGTGCTCCAGAAGTTGTTTGTGCATACAGCTGTATAGAAAACTGCACTCCAATCTAGTGCTAGGAAAGATCTGAAAGCAGGAAGTGACCCAGTTTTCCCTATTACTAACTTTTTCCACATAGTTTTATAAATAAAATTAATGCTGAACAAAAAGTAAAATAAGAAAAATGAAAATTAAGTTCAAATCAGAAGTACAGTATAAAAACAATTATAGAGAAACTTAAAGTAGAAGTTTTACTCAGGTACCATGGTGAAATATGAAAGAAATGTAAGCATGAAAATATGCATTTGAGAGATGCTGAAATCTTCAGAGTTGTATTTATACAATTAAAATTCATAGCTTTATTGAATGCAATCCCAAGTACAATTACCAGATGCTGAAAAAACTGCCATTTTTCCTCATTATTTCTATTTCTTGTCTTTCTGTACACTGCTATAAGTGTTCTAATAAGTGTTTTTAACCTTTTCACTTTCCTTCGCTAGAATTCTGTCTTTTCAGCTAACACCAAAGAGCCCTTTGCTCCAGTATACCAATACAGTGATGCCTTGCTGGAAGTGACCAACAGTACCTGTGTGACTGAAGATGCTCACTTACTATCAAAGGGCATTAACCCAACCTTCAACCCAACCACTCAGGGGTAGTAAGGACTCTTGAGCTCAGGAAATGCAAAATTTTGTTCTGATACAACAGACCTGACATTTCTGCAATAGCATTATTTTTAAGTGTTTTGTTTTTTAATCTCCAGGGTGGCATCTGAGATATCATATCATCTTCCCATTCAAAAGAAAATCCCCTTGTGACACATAGAAAAACATTTCACTTGCAAAGATACAGTAACCATGTAGGTTCAGTGTCCCTTTTGCATCATGGTTATTCATTTGTGCCTTTTCTTTAAACCCTTCCCTTGCTTGCAAGGATATACCTACCCCTAAAGAAGGGATGAGAAGTCAGTCTTTCTAAAAGAGGCAATTACTCATGATTACCAGATCTTCTGCTTCCAGTGTTCAATTTGAAACATGCACAGGGAGCCTTCACTACAAAAGCTGCACTTTCTCATACATGCGAGAAAAGTTAAATTCTCCCTCACACAAACAGTCAGCAGAAGACATATGTGCCTGCTCTTTGCGCCAAATATCTCCTAGGCCTTACACCCACAATAGTGAATGTTGTGGATTTTGCTTTAGAAAATTAAATATTCCCAGAATATTAAGTATTAAAAAGATATAGCATTAAGTCGAAAGAGAGGTTCGGTCTATTAAGCAATATATTAAATGTGAAGTATATAGCCTTAGATCTTCCACAATAGATCAGGACCCAAAGACCACTTAAAGTAAAAATAAACCTATTACAACTATCTGCTGCCTCTTTTACCATGGAGATAAATGAAAAAGGCAATGCATGTCTTTCCTTCAGCCCACTGCATTCACTGCTGCTCCAAGTGTATAAACTGCTTTTAGCAGGAGAGAATAATTTTGTCCATATGCCTCATGACAATTTTTTGAGTCACTGAGTTTAAGACATCTGATTTAGGAAAGAGTTGATGCTATCTGGGGGCTTGGCTTTCAGAGACTGGCACTCTACCTGTGGAAACTAGACTGAAGCAATAAGTTAACTTTATATTTGAATCAATAATGAAGGAGTGAAAGACTCTCCATATTGTATTGCTTATTCTTCAGAATAGAAATGTGACTTATACCAACTCTCTTCCCTTTCTACCAAGTTCTTCTTTCCATGCCTCTTAGATATCCATGTTTTTCTGTTTCCTAGCATATGCTGTTTTATAAATATGTTTAGTAATCAATAACTTACATCCAAAATCAAAACCTTCAAAAATAAAGCATAATCATATTTTAGAACACTTCCTGAAAATAAGTTTTCTGCTTGAAAGAGATTTGCATTTCTTTTCTTCTCATGACCTTCTACATGGATTATTCTGACAGAGCAGCTGTTAACAGAGGTGACATACCCCTAACTCTGGGCATTTGACTTCTCACCCTGACAGTGTCATGGCCAAGTTGTCATCACTGAACAGAATGTGATTTAAAACAGAGGGGAGAGAGAAATGTGGCTGCTAGTTTGCAATATTTCATCCTTCCTTCAGCAGCAACCAATGCAGTGAGTGCTCTTGCATGGTATAGCAGCAGTTGTACAGCTGTGCCGGAAGTCGTACACATAGAGGTTCAATTTCATAATCTCTCCAAAGGCTGCTTGCCCCAAAAGAAAAATGGAGATAGTAATCAAAACTACCTGAGAAAAATACACCCTAAATAAATAAATAAATAAATAAATAAATATTGAATGTTTCTGTTACATTGTGAAGTAATGGTCATTATTGTTTAAGCCAATACAAAACTTTTAGCTTTTACACTTTCTTTTCACCTAAATCTTCATTTCTTTCATTATATCCACATTTTTATTATTCTGCCGCTGAGTGTGAGATTTAACATATATACTATTAATAGTCTTTAATAGTAGTTGAATTTTCTGAGGACAAAGTACATTAATTCTACAGTTAAAAATCCTGGATTATATCTCTCTAGTATTCGCAGCTGCTTAGCTTCTGCATGGTGAGCTGGTATTCACATGTCACTTCATGTAGAATGCAAAGATGGAAAGAAAACCATTAACAGAAGATATTACTGAGCATTAAAAAACAAAGACCCATCAGCTGTCACAGAAATTTATTTATCATGTTCCCAGGTTAAGTCAGTTTGTGTACTACTATGGAACATGCTTGAGTTGATCAACATACAGAAACATTTTCAGTAGGTTTTTTATCCCATTGCCCCAAAATCTATAAAATAGCCATCACAAAGTAAAAGCTGTTATCTGTTATTTCAGAAGACCTTCAAACACAGACCCTGAATCTATACTAATATCTTCTTTCATCTTGTTAGTCCTGGCTAGTTGTTAGTTGAAAATATATATGGTTTACCAGCTCATTCATTCTCCCTCGTAGTTGTTTGGGAAGAATGCATTACCCACAGCTGCTAACAAGGAAATGCAGGTTCTAAAAGGAGAGCTGTTGGCAGATATTCAGCTTGTAAATCATAAAGACTTCAGGCTCCAAGACTTGGGAATCTCCATTAGTCTGAAGAAACCTGTTCTGTGCAGGTCCTTCTCTTGCTTCCAAGCACCCATTAAGTCAGAGGTATTTCTTTCACTCTTTGTATTTATCACTGTATACTTCCCCTCCATCTCAACTTTACATCATTCTTTTCCCTAGAAATATAATACGTAGCTAAAACTGTGATCCTAAGAAAATCTACAATCTAGTTTTACTGTAACCACAAGATCCCTGTGTATCTAAGCAAAAATGATCCACATCACACCTTATCAGCTTAAATGTAAATATTTTATGCAACAGATGGAGAACACAATCAGGTAGCCCCAAGTTCCAGTTAAGTAGGTTTTAAAATTTTAATAAGCACATAACTGAAATTTTTTTTTGCTCTATAAATGAACATTTATATTGGTTATATACTTTCTATACTTTCTAGAAAAGCACTTTTTCTTTTTTTTTCCTTGAAATGTCTTTTCAGATAAGTGATTCTAATCTTTGTTGGCTTAATTTATGACGATCTAATTGTTCATTTTCAATAATAATTTACAGCAAAACGGCAAAACCTTGTCCAACCTTGAAATGAGAGAGACGGGAAATGGGCTTGCTACACTAATTTCATGTTTCCTATACAATTACATGTAAAAAAACTTATACTATAATATTTTACTATATGTTTAGTCAGGAGCTATCATTTTTACCTTCTTCTTGTTATAGCTTACACAACAGTGTTTGCTGTAAATTGACTTGCTGATTTTCGCTGAGATGAAAAGGACTCATTTTTAGTTGATATTGAAAACCACACAAAAGATGGCCATAAATAGCAAGGTGATTCATCAGTCTGGAAGAGGGCACTACTTCAATAACAGAATGAACAAATAATACCCTACAAACTTTATTAAAATATTTATTAAAGCTGAGGCTTGAGGCAGCCTTGTAAATTTATTGGCTTGAATTTCTCAGCACATTGCTATGTCAGAAGGTGCCATAATGGAAGCCAAAGACTAAGATGTTTCCATCTTTTGCAAGGACTCCCCACCAATGACCTACAGAGAATAACAAATATATTTATAAACATACAGGAGCAACTTAATTTATGAGATATGAGAAGCACAGAACAGCTAAGAGATTACAATCACTTCTCCAAATGTATTTTTTTCTATTTCAAAAGCAGCAGGTTTTACTGTAAAGATCAAGATACTGTTAGGAAAAAATTAATAACAAAAATGCTAATCTTCCAAAAATGAGTGTACTTACAGCTGAAGATTTTCTCAAATGTTGTAAAAAAAAAAAAAAAGAAAAAAAAAAGTTTAAAAAATGAGTTTCCATGATACAATATATGTTGCCTATTTTTAAACTTATTATTAAGTTCGTTAGGTCTAGCTTTGAGGAGATGCGTACTATTGACAAGTAAAAATTTAACAGATAGCACAGGACACAGCCGTTCCAGCCACATACACAGTTGCTGTAGCCTTGTTGGCAGTGGTATACATAATATACATAATATTACAGAAGACTCAACAAAAATAAAATTTCATGATAAATATTGTTGCTACTATTTTCCAGTAGTGCCTTAGAGAAATCATGAAATTATAGAATCACAGAGTCATAGAATAGCCTTGGTTGAAAAGGACCACAATGACTATCTAGTTTCAACACCCCTACTATTTGCAGGGTCGCCAACCACCAGACCAGGCTGCCCAGAGTCATATCCAACCTGGTCTTGAATGCCTCCAGGGATGGTAGCGTATCACCATGCCAAATTAGATGAAGACACAAGAAGAAAAACAATACTAGATATGGCTATAATTATCTTTGACTATAGGAGTTCTGAGGTCAGAAATGACAGAATCTACACATATTTTTCTCTCTTCCCAACTGGAAACAAAACAAAACAAAACAAAACAAAATAAAAAAGGAGGCTGGAAAATGTAAATACAAGAAAACAGACAAGAAAATTCTCACCATTCAATTTTATTTCAAAGCAGAAAAGAGGAATGGAAGAAAAATGATTGAATTAAAGTATTTATTTGTATTCCAAAGTCAGATTCATTAAGGAAAAAACAAACAAACAAACAAACAAACAAAAACTGATTTAAATCTAAATTAAGTAAAAGTTATCAAGGGAAAATTCAAGAACAGAAATCCGAAGGGTAAAAAAGTGATTATTCTCCTAAATAACTGTTCCCTCTCATGGTGAGCAAAACCAGTATAGATGATCTGAAGAACATATAACTTAAGTAGTCTCATGATCTCTGAGCTGCCTGAGCCCATGCAAGATGATTTATAGACAATTAAAGTACTTGAACGGACCACCCTGGTAGGTATACTACATCTCCTCCAAAGTAGTATTTCCCAGAATAGTCAGTGTAGCTCAAGTTTAGGTGGTGGTAAATGCCAAACAAGGAAAGGGAAATGTGTTTGCATCTGGCAACTAATTATTGCACAGATTCCATCACGAGTAGATAATTGGAAGGCTGAACCTTACATTTGTTGAAAACAGCTGGGCACATTCCTGGAAAGAAGTCCCTGGCATGCTCTTAAGCATAAAACCACAACTTCTGCAATTTTTTTCTCAATAACACAGCAAGATTAATACTCTTAGTACCTGGAAAAACATTTGAGGACAGCATCTTCATGCTCTTGTCATGTCACATAGTGTTAAAAATTAGCCACAATCAGCAAGAGCACATTTCCCACGTTCCAAATGACAGTTGTTCTCATACGTTAAATTGAAAATGTTCACAATGTCCAGATTTCTCTTAGGGATGAGGCCAAAAACTGTTTGTAGTTGTATTAATTTGTTTTGCTTTTAGTTTCAAATATCATGTTGTTTACTGAGCTTACTTAAAATATTAAAATGATCTCCATTCCACACCCTTTGCTTAGGGAAGAAAAAAAGAAAATAGCCTGGAACTGGCCATTACAGAACTTATTTGCAAGAAACTTATTTTCATTTGATAGCTGTATTTTCCGTTTCATTATTTATTTATTAATTTATTTTTCTGTTGACACATTTCCTAGACTTTAATCTTGAATGTTACTCTATCAGAAAAGCTCATAGTGTCACAGAAGGTACAGTGACAGAATGCAGAATCACATATGGGGGCAACTGTTGTATTGAAAAATGTACCTTTCCTAGAAAAGGCATTTAGTTTTGTAGTCTGCTTGTCCATAAATTATCCTGTGTGGGCTCAAGCAGCACGGAAAACAGACTGAAATCTCCTTCACTTCCTTTACTAGAATAGTAATGTTTGCACTGTTGTTGTTGATTTGTATCAGCCATTTTAGTCAAAGCCTGTATTTTCAGTTAAGAGACTTAACCAAATCTCTGGCATTAGTATTCAGTCTGAACTGAAGTCCAGTAATAACATGCTAGTTAAGGATATTACTTTCACTACTTCTGTCATGAGAGAGAGTATATTGTTATTCCAGCTGATTATAAAGAGCAGTAGTCCAGTCTAGCTGATATTCAAGAATATTTTGGTTTGTCCATATGCTAGATATGTTTTCAGCCAGGTGTATAGTCTCAGAAGCTAATTTCAAAGCTTACACTGCAGAAAACCTGTAGTACAGACGGCCTTTTCTACATTCCCTTAAGAAGAAAGAAGAAACTGAATTGTTTTGGCTGACTCTGTTTTCAGTGTAAGCCACAGGGTCATTAGTGATTGGGAAACACATTCTATTACTATCATCACTTCAAAAATATCTTATTTCAGCAGTATGGGAATGATCAGGGAGCTTGAACTGTCTAAATGAGAACCGAAGAAAGAGTAATTGCACCCCTGTTTGAAATATGTGGTGTCTCAATGCAATGGTGAACTTTTAAAATTGTTAGGAGTTTAAAAGACACCCTTAGCTTATGATCAAACACTGTATGGTAAATTAAATATTTAGAAGCATGTTTTAATGCATTGTGTACTTTCTCCTTTAAGTCCAGAGAGATATACTGAATTTACCGTATCAGACTCAAATGTTAAAGTTTGAAGCTACTAGCTGAAATACCTATTCAATTAACTATACAAAATTATACTCTGATCTGACAAATTATTTTTGTTGCTTTTATTTATAAATATCCCAGACACTCACAGGCTTCAGCACAGAACTTTTAAGAACTTACTTTGTTCCTGTACTTGCTACCTGATCTTGTAATATCTATGTCTTCCCTTTTTGACAAATAAATTCACTCTAGGGCTATTCATTGAAATCAGTGACTTAGCCTTGGATTTCTGGTATAGCTATAGAACAGAAATGAAAATTCAGATTTTAACTGACCGTGTTAACTTTTGCATATCACATAAAGCAGAATGAAAAAAAAGTTTAATCCAAACTAAGAAAGAAAAAAGGAAGGAAGGAAGGAAGGAAGGAAGGAAGGAAGGAAGGAAGGAAGGAAGGAAGGAAGGAAGGAAGGAAGGAAGGAAGGAAGGAAGGAAGGAAGGAAGGAAGGAAGGAAGGAAGGAAGGAAGGAAGGAAGGAAGGAAGGAAGGAAGGAAGGAAGGAAGGAAGGAAGGAAGGAAGGAAGGAAGGAAGGAAGGAAGGAAGGAAGGAAGGAAGGAAGGAAGGAAGGAAGGAAGGAAGGAAGGAAGGAAGGAAGGAAGGAAGGAAGGAAGGAAGGAAGGAAGGAAGGAAGGAAGGAAGGAAGGAAGGAAGGAAGGAAGGAAGGAAGGAAGGAAGGAAGGAAGGAAGGAAGGAAGGAAGGAAGAAGTTAAGTAAGTTGAGGATAATTTCTGGGAACTGGAGAGAAATGTGGAAACAGAGATGAATGGACTCAGTAGTGTAAAAACCCTTTTTGTGGAGTAACTGGACTTTGGCAGTGGCACAAACATGAAATGATTTGTTTATAGGATGCCAAGAAGTCAAAAAATATCTTCCAAAACTGATCTGAAATATAGGATCTTATCACAAAATAATAATCTGAAATAATGGGATAGAGTGGTCTACAAAGAAGGAAAAAAATAAATTGTATTTAGGAAAATCCCAAATTTGAGCAAGACATGAGGATTAGTAGATGGAAAACGCAGGACTAAATAGCAATTTAAGAACAACAGATAACATAGTCTTCCAGGAAGAAATCTTATAGGATGTCTAAAGTTTTTTGTTTTGTTTCATTTTATTGTTGTTGTTGTTTTGTTATGTTTTGTTTTGTTTTTGCTTTGCTTTGCACACTGAAAAACTGAAAAACACAAACAACATTCCACATAATTTATTTAGAAATAATGTTTCAATATGTTATCCCAAAGGAAGAAAATGCTGTCATTACGAATCAATAGGAATTCATATTGTAAAAGATGCCAAATTACAACTACACGATTACACAACATTGTCTAAAAATGTTCACATTCAGATCCAAGGTCTTCATCCTCAGGACTGCAGCTGACATGCAGAACCTGCAAGCTCATCTCCAAGTATAGTACTTGGACCCACTTTCACAAAACATACAGCATAACTATATCTTACATTACAGGTAAGAAAACAGCATTCAAAATGTAACATGGAAAATACCAGCCAAACAAGAGCAGAAGACTTTGAAAATCTTAGAAAATAGAATGTGCACATGCAATTTTCTATCAAATCGTGACATGGATATTTCAGTGGATTTTATACTATTACCAGAAAAGATTCAAACAAGAATCCAGATTTAGAGAAATCAGAATCTCAATACATCGGGCATATAATTTGTGTTACAATCTTTGGCTTCAGTAAATTGCTTCCCTGAGTAAAAATTTGAGCATATTTAAATCATGACTCTGGATGCCACCACAGTTCTGCCACCCAAGAGTCTACCTTGGGTTTGCAGAGATGCAGCTTCTTAAAAGACACTTAAGCATATGCCTAGTCCTGAAGTCCACAACAGGGCTTGTTCTTTACTACTATTAAGCATTTGCAAGGCTTTGAAGTTATTCCTCAGTATCTACACTTCAATGTACTTATGAATACTTCTTACTTAATTTGTAAGGGGAGGATGCCAGTTTATGGAAAAAAAGGTTTAAATAATAATAAACAATGAGAAAAGGAATCTGATAAGATTATCTAAGCCCATTAATTGATTTTACTTAAATGTAAATGCTTTGAAATCAATGGAATTAAGTTACATGAATAGAATTAGGCTGATGCTTATACAACTCAAGAATTAGAATCCTGTAGGAGTGACAGTCCTCTAAGAAGTGTAAAAGGTTATTTAATCCCTGAAGGTTAAAATCCTGCCAAATGATATGTAAACTGATAGGAAAAATAATGTGTCACTAGTTATTTCTGTTTGTTTTCACAAACATCTCAAAGGCAGATGTGTTTTCACATGATTCCAAAATAACATCTTGTCTGCTTTCTAACACACGTATTAAAACAAAAAACTGTGAGTGCCATCAGAATGCCACAGCCACACAACAACTCACCACAGCACATATAAAATGAGATACATTCAACTGCAAAGTCTGCAGGAGGCTGGTGGAAGAAAAGATAAATTAGAGAGAGCTTGGGCTAGCTTCCAGAGCCAACAGCATGGATCAGCTACCTCCGATCAGCCCAGTCTGATGAGCCCAGACAATCCCAGAGTTTTGCCAGACTTTTCAGTTCCTGGCTTTTGATGACTGCTCTTTCAGAGAGAACACTGGGGAAATATGCAAAAATAGACCAAAGTTCATTAAGCAGACATCTGGTTCGTTAATTATAACAACGCTGGAGAGTACAGAGGTGTATTTTTAAAGGCGTTTTCGTTCTGAGCTCTGCTGGAAGTCAGCTCCTTAGAAAGTCTTAAATGTCATTGGAAACAAGATGCTCACCACCTCTGCGGTAGCTGATCCTCCTTCTATTGATAAGCATTTCCAGGCAGCTTTTCTTACTCTTGTATTTCCCCTCACTTTCCAGTTTAGCTTTTATTTTTGATTAAGACTTTGTTGTTTTAATTCTTCCTGAGTCTTCATGTGCAAACTGTAGACACAGGCTCTTAAATTATCACTGATACAGCCCTTTCAATAAATGCTTATTAATTCAAAAGCCATGGCATCACATGGCAAGTAGCTGCATATTCTTTCCCTGATGTTCTCCAGTGTTCGGTGACACTCACGGAATATTCTCAGAAATTTACATGTTGAAATCAAGCCAGAGGACAGCTTTTTATTTAAAAAATAATTATTAAATAAGGGTCTTTATGTCACAAAAGCACAACGTAATAAGAAGTGCAGAATAAAAGAACAAGATTTTATTGTGGCTGCTGTGATATTCTTACTTGTTCACGTTAAGATTTTATTTTGTTTTTGTCTAACACTTGTCTCCTGTTCTTCCACTGTGCAGCTCATTACATTTTTAAAAGATGCTTTCTCCGGCAGCTAATTGAGCTTTATCGATGTGAGTGAGCTGATATCTGTCACTGACAGCCTGCAGAAGGCCATTTCTTCAATTGCCTGAAAAGACGAAAGAGTCAGACATGACAAACGGCAGTCTGGAATACCTGGCAGCAAGCCTATTAGTGCTGCAGTGCCGAAGATGCACAAATAAATTACTTACATAACATACACTCACTTCATTTCTGTCATGAGGCTTGCCATCCTGAAACAAAAGTAGGAGCTATTTTTCTCCCCATCACAGCTTGTCAGAGCCTTTGAAAGTTAGATATATTATTTATTCTATCTGAGACATAATTACTAGCATTCTTACTCTGTTTTGTGAAGTGAGCTCCCTTTTCATTCCTTGAGTAATTTCATCAGAACAAGACCTCAGCCTCTCACAAGCCACACTTCATCTCAGCAGGTGCTCTATATCGTACACAGAATGGCAGAGGAGAGGAAGAACCAGCCCAGATGGATCTATTTCTTTCTGTAGGGTGATCTGCCTGGGTTTCTTTCTGCCCTGGATTTTTTCTGCCATAAATGTGGCAAGGATGAAAGTGGATTATCATCCGAAAAATGACAAAATAGACCTCAGGGAAGTAATAATGAAATAAAAATATGTCTTTTGTGTTCAGGCTACAAACAAATCCAGCCAGGATGTTACTGGCCTACTGCAGATATACTGGGGGTTCTGTGCAAAAAACAAAAAAAAACAAAACAAAACAAACAAACAAACAAACAAAAACAAACAAACCCAAAACAGTGTCCACTGATTAGAAAAAGCTACTCTCAACAACTGGCCACTAACAGTTATAACTTTTCCGTTAGGAAAAGCTAAGTCTTTGTCAAGACTCTCTGTTAGTGATGCTGTAGAGTTAATTCCTCACACTTATCCAAAGCATTAGTCTGCAAACAGCATCTACATGCACGGGGGACCAATTTTGGTTTCCTGAGGATAAGACCCTAAAACTACTCATTACTGGCATCTCAGGACTAGAAGACATCACTATCCTGTACAGCATTTAAAGACAAGATCAATTTCTGCAGGATTAGGGTTAAGGTTAGGGTTACCCTAATCTGCAGAATTAATTCAGTGCCTTATGACTTTGTTCAGGTACGGTCAAAGAAGGCTTTTAGGGTCTACATGATCTTTGCAATACGTTGTCTGATCTCTCAACATTACAAGCAACTTGGTCACATATGAAGCAAATGTATTTTTCAAGCTTTCATCTTCATAATTCCAGCATTTCTCAGAGATATCCCCTGATTATTCCAAAAGCTGAAAGAAATAAGCCAACAAAGTGTGACATAACCCACTGACATATCTACACCTGGAGACTGACAGAAAAGAGAGCTTTAGCTTGAAAAAAAAATGTAACTTTATTTATCCATTGCTTCTTCCAACTACAAAAAAAAAAAATAAAAAAAAAATTCTTACCACTCAAAATGAATCCCCCTTCCACGGGGAGATTTGCAGAGGAAAAGTATGAAAGCTTTGGAGATGCATTCAAATCTGTACCTTCACACCATAGTATGCCCTTTCTGTAGATCCATATTCAGATATGTTGCTGACATTGCAAATCTTACACTCACTTCACTTTCCCATCCCAAATCTGACCATCAGTTGCTCAGTAAATGGGCAGAAATTTCCACTACTCTACCATCAGATTACCATGTTCTAAACTTTTTCATGTCAGACTTAGCAGCAACATCATTTTATTGATGTGTGCTGAAAGACAACAGAGGGAAGGGAGAAACCTGCTGTTAACGGTATGGAATCAAGCACCATGCCAGCTGTGGAATATAAATTAGAGCACATACTGTGTCAGATTCTCCCAGAACTAAATCTCATTGACATCAGTAACATTGTGCCCATGTAAAACATCAGGGAGATCGGGCATAACTCTTCCTGATTTTCCATTTTACTTATGAAACAAAATAACAGTTTACTTTTGTGAATAGATAACATTGCGCAGTAGGTCAAGAGTGACAATCTATGCATCAGAGTATACAAGTCCAGTATAACCAAATGTTAAAGCTCATCCATCTCTAATGAACATGCAAGAACTCACACAGCATAATTAGCTGTCAAGTTACTTAACAATTGTTGTGCCTGCAAGGTAGTTGGATTGACAAAGCAGCTGTCTTGCTGGTAGCCAGAGAGGTGCAGGTGGGCTTCAGTGGCTCTGTTTCACATTCCTATTAGAGAAAAAGAATCTTTTACTCACATCCTCAGACAACAAGTGATCCTATTCTGTCCTTTTGATGGCAAGTGCATTGGCTCTTGCATTTTGAGTTTTGAACAAGGCTTGCAGGGCTAAAGGTTCATTTAGGGCCAACACAATGTCAAGGCTTCTTGCCTAGAATTAGTTTGTAAACTGTGTATGGTAACACATACTACTCACCATTGGATAGCACTGCAAATGTGGGGTGAAATAAATGAGTTCTAACACCTTATCTTCAAAAACACAAGATTATAATCAGGGTGGCACCAGTTGAAGGTCCTCAGATTTCTGTGCCTTACTTTTGTGCCTTGTTCAAGAGGATGTAAGATTAAACTCTGCTTTCCTACCTTTATCAGACACACATGACAGGGACTTACAAATCTGTCCATTACAGAAATTAAACCCATGGCTCTGTCAGCAAAAAGTAAATTTATAAGCTCAGTTGTGAGTGTTTCCATGTATTATTTCCAGACAAGCAGGAATATTAATTCTCATTACATCAGCAGCTGTGTCATCTTTATGTAAAGATCTCCAAAACTTCAGTCCCATAATTTCAGGATGCATGGAAACATTTCCTTTCGTGCATTTAAAAAAGACTTTGCCTTGTAATTTCAAGGAAATTTGCAGCAAAAAGGAGAATAATAAGTGGGAAACAAAGGCATCAACCCTCAGGAATCCTCACTATCACTTCATGGTAAATTCTTCCTTTATTTGCTTAGGAGGTTTCAAGCAATGCACAGCCTCAGCACCTTTATGGCTTCTAATCTGAACCTTCTCATTTCTTTCCTTTCACTGTTTGTTACATGAAAATTTTAAAAAGTACTTTTTTAAAAAGTGTTTTATTAGCTGTGCAGTCTCTTGTACAGGCACAGTTACATAATGTCTCTTCATTTTAAAGCAGAGAAAGTAACTTGCACTTGGAGTGTGGTCAGCTAGGCAAAGTGGGACAAAATATCAAAAATGCATTACAGTAAAAATATTAAAAGCAGACATTGCTGAGTATGATGCTGAGCTTTCAGTTACCACAATCTGATTTAACAAAGTCACATTTCCAGATCCCCACATCTCTTTAATGCAAGTGGTGACACCAGAAAACAAACCCTTTTTTTGGTGACTAAGGGATGAGTTATGTCTGAAATGAGTAAGGAAACTGAATGTGTTTGATTTTTCAGTGAGTTATATAGACCAGTATAAATTAATAAAACTACATCCAAAAAAACAATTAACAACATACTCTCAGAAAATACAACTACAAAGAAGTGGATTGTGCCATGAGCTACATTTCCACAGGTACAACTACAGCATATTTACCTGCATGTTTTGTTGGGTATGACTTTTTTGCATGTAACTCAAAGAACCCTTTACCCATCTGAAGCACATCCTCCTATTTAAAACAAATTAAAACAAACCTCCATTGATAGACTGAGCTCATAAAGTAGCAAACATAAAATTAAAAGGCCTCATGTAAAAGATTACAGCTCATTTAGGAACTGAGAGTAAAGTGAGACATGGAAATGATTAAGTTAGAGCAAAGGAGGAAACTGTTAACCTTTCAAACTTTCATAAAACTAACCCTAATAATCTAGCTGGGTGCTTGGTCATTTTCCAATATATGCTTTAAATGAATTTTCAACATGTTTAAAAGATATAGCACTATCTAAGAAAACGTTATTACTTTATATTCATGCAACTCATTTATACTTCTATTTATTATTTACATGCTGAATATACAACAGTAGACTTCTGGTCAGCATAAAATGTGGATTTCCTTATATCAAGCTATTTATAAAATGGTGCAGATTCCTTTTACATTGAGTCAGATACAGTCAATACTCACCACCTTTAAGGGACAGAAAACTGTTCATAGTTACATAGATGGAAACATCTGAAACACTGCATTTTCTTCAAAATCTACTAATGGAGAAAAAGAGTTGCAACTCAAGAGTTTCATGTAAGAATGTAGGTAACTTTCAAGTACATTTCTATTGGACACTATTTCATTCATCTTTGATATCACTGTCTCATCTTTTTGCTACCAGTTACATATGACCATTTTTAGTATCCTTTTCAGAACCCATCACCATGCAGGAAGAGAAGGACGAAGGACGACATCATGATAAAATCCTTGGTTTGAAGAGAAGGATGGTGGTTATAAGCATCTCCATGGACTCAATTCAGGACCTACTGATGGGTAGACAAAGGGAGAGCAATTGTAATCCTGAGAAAGCACTGAATATGAAATAAATAAAACAAAATACAATAAAACAAAATAAAACAAAACTCTACTGCCTCAAGTCATCAGCAGCAGATGGAGCTGAGATATGGAGCAACACACCCCAAGGACAGAGGAGGCACTGGAGAAGGGACCAGGAAATTCTGTATGCCTTCTTCACAGTGTGAGGGACAGTTAGGAAAGGGAGACGTGTGTCAAGACTGGTGTCTTGAAGCATTCTGCTGGAGAACAGTGAGACAGAAAACAACATTAATTTTATTAATCACTGTAAACAAGTGGTGAAAGAGAACGTAAAACCAGGAGAGAGCAGTAGTGGCAGGCACAGGTCCAATCTGCAGTCACTCAGAAAGCAGAGGGTGATTGATTACATCAATGAGCACTGAGATCAAATGAGATAGATTGAAAGTTTCAAATAAAGCACTGGGGATACTTGCTTCTTGCTCGGGGGTCATGAGACAAATTGAGTGATGGATAGGGTCAATTCCAGCACTGACTTCTTTTAAGAACAGGTCAGAGTGATGTGACTGACTGAGTTTTATGCGGTTTCACTTACACTTCCTCCACTGATACTTTTAATAACATAAACTCCAACTAATGGGTCAGATTTGTTTCTGAACTATAGAATTGTACACCCACTGTGTCTGTGAAGACAGCTATTTCCAGAGACTGTGTTCCATGATGTGCTTACCACCACTAAAAATTGCTTTGCACAGTCAATAGAACAGCTGATATTGCAGGACTCAGTGGATAACTTTTATGATTATTGCCTCTTTCAGATCCAGCATCATGATGGAAGAGGAGGCAGAAAATAACAATGGCAAAAAAGCAATCTTTGGAAATAAAAACACTAGTAAACAACAGATAGTTGCAGAGGCCTTTTGCTGAACTGATGGAATAAAAGGTTTCTGTGGATAACCTTAAGATCAGTACAGTCCAATCTGCTCTATGTGGTGTTTGAATTATATAAATATTATATTTAAGTGTGGGGGACCATGGAACAAGGAAAAGGGCAAGCATCATAGAAAGAACTAAAGTGGCTCAAGACAGGGTCTGCCCTGCTTTCATGGTTTTAAATGTAATGTTTTAAAAAGAAACATTAAGTTCCACATTTTAAAAGGCAAAATATTCCTAACCACAAGAGGGATGGATGGAAAGATGATTTTACTCTGAATATGTTCTCAGTAATACACAGTAACAGATATATGTGTAGAAAATAGCAGAGGAAAATTGGTAATTCCACGATTCAAGTATTAACTGAGCAGAATTTAGAAGAAGGATCATCATGAACAACTCCACATGGGAAAAAACAAAGAGAATGACACCATGGTGAAATAAAATGAGCCAGAAGATGAAAGAAGATGAACCACCTATGAGAAATCTACTATGAAAATGCTTGTTTTACTCCACGTTTTCCATATTATTTTGTTTTCGCAGTTCCATTGTATGCTGTCTTTTTCAGATCATTGCAGAAAGGCAGCAAGATTGCAAAGTACTAGATGGGATCATCAGGAACAAGGATTAACTACTTCATTTTGTGGCTATATTTTAAGCAAATCTCACTGCTGATTTCAGTTTCATTATTGCATAACCTAGTAACAAAATAAGCGCCTTTAGATTAAAACATTTCATTTTCAAATCCACTCCTGATCATGAGATGCCATCAGTATTATACCACTGAGCTTCTGTGGCTGAGCAAAGAGCTATGGCCGTGCTGTGCTGTGCTGGAATGCAACGTCAGCACAGTTAATGGTAAAAGTTATCCCTCTTAGCTCTTTTCAGTACTGGTGTTCTGCCAAAATTTCAGCATACAGAACAAGGAGCTATTCTCCCACTTGAATTCAATGTGTCCCACTGATGTTGGATTCCTCCTCACAGTCTGCCATGCAGCTGGTGTGAGAGGCTCAGCAGGCCTCACATCCCACCCCCCTGAGGTGGCTTAATAGAAAGTGGTGAGAAGGGAGAGGGAAATGGGAGATCAGCATCAACCAATCTGAATGTTTTAAATGTCTTAAAAACAACAACAACTACAACTTCTCTTTAAAATTTAAAATGCCTCAAATGCACTTCCTTTCATGGATGAAATCTGCAAACAATGAGCATTCCAATGTTCTACTGAAGCTGCCTGTATATCAGAATAGTAAGCCAAAAGTAAGCCAAAACAAGCACAGAGGTTCCTGGGCTCATCTGCAAGCACAGGTATCACCAAGACAAATCATACAAATTCTGTGCTAACTACTGGTTTGGTGGAGGATTTTTGTTGTTGTTGTTTGTTTGTTTGTTTGTTTGTTTCCCTTGAGAGAGCACTCTGAATCATTTGCAGGCAATTTAAGAGCCATCATGGACATGGTACACATCAGGGAGATGAGAGAATTCCCATGTTCAGACTCTGATAACAAAAGCAAAAGATTTTACTGGACATCCTTATCCCATGATTGCAGAACCAAAGAGTTCTGTCTCCGTTACGGTTAAGAAAGCCTGATACTAATTCTCTGTGCACAAGTTCAGCAAGAGGCTTTGTTTTTTGGACTTTGGTCTTCTAAAGAGATAGAATCTGCATATTTTGTTTTCCAATTACAATGGCTGGATTTGGACTACTACCCTTGGCTTTGTGCATCTTACAACAATCTTTGCAGGGTACATGGTGCTGTTATTACTATAAACAGGAAAATGAGAAGAGTAAGTCTAATGATCTTGCAAAGTTTTGATCCAAACAGAAGGACAACTGTCAGGTCACTTTGTTCTGTCTGGCACAATATCTGTTTTGCAGGCCTCCAGACACTTCTGAAATGCCAATAATAATTGGATAAAATAACCATATGTATAATTTGTGCTTGTTACCCTTTAGCTCACAGAAAACAATGCAAGCTCTTCTGAGGCTTCTAAACTGGATTCCTGACTGGGAAACAATGTTATTTTGCATTTATTTCCAAAGGAACTTAAGCTCAAGCTTTGATGTTTTGTGGTATTTCTTTTTGGCTCTGACAAATGTTTTCTTCATTGTTGAAAATAATTCATGTTAACAAAGAAGCCAGTGTACGGAGCTTTTGCAAATGGATGTATCTATGTAAAGCTGGGTTTAATCACTTATTGATTCATCCAAGGTCCTCTACTCTGCCTTCCAAAACAATTTTAATACTGTAAAGAAAAGAAAAATATCAAAGCTATGGTCCTAATGGCAAAGTCATTTGCAGTGACCAACTACCATTCATACTCATTTGATGACAAATGACTTATAAATGGTGATTTCATCAAGAAGATAAAGTACTTGTAGTTACATTTTGACATGCAGAAAATATTGCAGTGTGATTGTGGTTTCCATAATGCTTACCCAAGTTTCTGAAAAAGACTTTCAAATTCCTCTTCTGTACATCTTTGTCCACATTCTAGGCACATTTAGAAACACATTTCCCATATCTTCTTTGCTATCAATACATTAATTTCCCTGAGAAGTGACTCTGCTCTGTGATTTCCTGGAGCACTATGGAATTAGGGGAATAATCCTCTTTGAAGTTGTGCTTCTGTAGCCAGGGTAGAAAGATGTATGACTGCTGTACACTGCAGGATCAAACCCTCAGCTCTGCAATTATACTAAGATTATGGTTCTGAATATCCTTCAAGCATGCAAATGACAATCAATTCCAGTAGGCTAACAAAATCGAAAATAATACACAGATTTCTCAGCACTCGATAAGCTCCCTAAAAAAGAACTGATTATTTGCTAACTTCTGCCAATTATCATTTTATTCTGTTAGTAGTGTTTGAGATCCTGTAAGCCACACTGGAGGTAAATGGGAGGAAAGCACATGGGACAGAGGGAAGAGAGAGAGGCATTCAGGAGATGAATGATGTGACATCCAGCCCTCTGAAGAAAAGTGGGACTTTTGAAAACCTTTTTTACAGTAGGTAAAGTCAGTTGAGGCACTTGAAGAACTTTGCACAAAAGGAAATGTCAGTCTGCACCCAAACAAACAGAAATTATGAAGAAATTATCTTCACTTAGCAACAATTGCAAAGAATGTACGTTTGTTCGGTTTATTTCACTTTATTTCTAACGATGGTGATTCAGGTGAAGAGCATGCTCTCTCTCCATGAGTACACTGCAGGGATGAGGAAAATTGAATTCAAGGCCCAGTTTTGTGGTAGGCATTCCAAGTGAACTTTAAATCATTATATCTCCTCATAGTTTAACATTTAATTCTAAGACATCCAGTATTTAAATTACATATGGCATTCAAATACAGTGATTGGCACAGGATTTTCACTTTTGATCTCTGCTCCCAGTTGAGGCTGCATGGTGCACCCACAGTGCAAAATGCCATGTCTTCCATCTTACCTGCACATGGGGTAAGAAAATCCACAGCAGGGCCCAAGACAAGAACACTGATGTCAACAGTGTCTGCTCTTACACATACACCTACCTACTTTTCATTGCAGAACACAGGAAGTAATTTTTAGTCATCTTGGTGACTGGCAATAAATATATTTTACCCCACTGCAGGGCTCTGAATAATACAACTTTCAAGGGAGTGTGAGTGCTGTCGTAAGCCATGTCAGACTTACTTATATTAAAATCAAGAGAGAAATAAAGGAAGAATGAAATATTTTCTGACCACAATATTGAATATAATTATTAGGTAGTAAGCATTCATTCACTAGGAAAAAAGAAAAAGAAAAAGAAAAAGAAAAAGAAAAAGAAAAAGAAAAAGAAAAAGAAAAAGAAAAAGAAAAAGAAAAAGAAAAAGAAAAAGAAAAGGAAAAGGAAAAGGAAAAGGAAAAGGAAAAAGAAAAAGAAAAAGGAAAGGAAAGGAAAAGGAAAAGGAAAAAGAAAAAGAAAAAGAAAAAGAAAAAGAAAAAGAAAAAGGAAAGGAAAGGAAAAGGAAAAGGAAAAAGAAAAAGAAAAAGAAAAAGAAAAAGAAAAAGAAAAAGAATAAAAGAAAAAAAGAAAAAAAGAAAAAAAAGAAGGAAAAAAAAAGAAACCAGAGAAACCTCTACCAGTAAATAACCAGAACTCAGAACACTGCAAAGCTTCTGCTTCCTGCCTCCAAAAGCTTGGAACAATTCACAAATGCAATAGCATTTACAGTAATTTAGCAGACTCCATCTGACAAGGGTATCACAGCCCAGCTTTACAGAGACTGGATTGTAATTCTTATAACCGTGATGTTCATTAGGGAACAATTATTGTTGTGTAGTGAAATAAATAAAAGAAAAAACATAGTGTGATGAAACTCTGTCTGATGCTGTTTCCTTCTCTGAAAGTCTAGAGAAAGGAAAATTGTATTCTGAGGGATTTTTGCTGATATACAATTATCTATTTAGCAATATTATCATGCAGCTATGGGAGATGCATGCAACCTATTTTAAAACTAGCAGCAGAGATAAAGAACTGTAAGCTATTTTCAGCATGATATAGACTTAATGAGTTCACTTACAGATCTGCTAGTTCACGTTTCTGTGGAAGATGGTAATGAATGTAGTGTTTCCTTGCATCTGAAGTAATTAAACCTAGCACACTTAGAAAAAGGAGAACAAGTCCACAGATTCTGTTTTTATACTTTTTAGGATGCATATAACAACAATACTCAGAAAGACCAGCATGCTTATGACTCACAGCCTTGCACTGCAATAAAACTACCCTGCCAACCCACAGTATTTCATTCTAAATTATACAGAAGTTAGTCTTGGTTGCTTTACAGGACTCTCTTCCTTCAGTTGAGGGAACTGGGCTTGTCTAGCTTGCAGAAGAGAAGGCTCTGGGGAGACCAGATTCTCTATTACAGCCTCCTCAGTGGAGTTCATAGCATAATGGAATATGTGCTTAAAGCCCCTTTGTACCATAGGGGAGTGAGTGCAATAACTGACAATGATGGAGGGCATCCAGTTTGAAAAACTTAAAATTTCCAACATTCACATTGGACATTGAAACCTCAAGCCTTCATCTGCTTTAAACAGATGTGGAATGCATGCTAGAATAAAAAATAAAAAATAAATTAAAAACGTTCTTCATGACAGCATAGAAAAGTACTTGACAAGGGCATCCAGAACATTACAAAGCAGTTTCTGAACAGTTTTTGCTCTAGAAAAGGATAAAAACAGATTGTAGAGGAGGAATTTTCATGTTATTGCAAGTTCATGAAGCCCCACCAGTACACCAGTAGACTATGAGCTAAAGTCTCTTGTCAACTAAGAATCCATAAAAACTTTTATAGACCAAAAATAGAATTTAAATGAAAACAAATAACCTACCTGCACTGAAATAGGCACCAGTAACAATGAAGTTCTGCTGAAAGCATCTCTATACTTTATCTAAATCTAGTCATTAAGCTACATGCTTTTCAGTGGCTTGTTACCTAGATACTGTAGAAAAGTAATTCTTTCATAATCAGAGTTTTCTGGGCTCATGAAGAGTGAGTTAACAGAAGTGTATAAATAAATAAATCAGCAGTCTGTTATCTACTTATGGATAAATAACATCTGTTTACAGCACAGTCTGACTACTTTAAAAAAAAAAAACATACTTGGGCAGTTCATATTTACTTGTACTAATTTCCCCAGTTCCAATTTACAAAATTGACATCATTTCTGTAAAAGGCAAAAATTCCCAGAAACCTATCCTTTATATTGCAGATGTGGGGCGAGGAGGCAGCTTGTTTAAAAAGAGCAGGTTACGTAGGTCAGTGCTAACAAATTTTATACTGACCATAATATGTGAAAAGCAGCACTAAGCAGATTTAACCAATAAGCAACAAGCTCGGTCCTTTCATGGCATTTTATGTATTCTTGATCTTTTTAAAAAAAATATATTCTGAGTTCATGATAACAGCCCAGGTCTGGAAATTTCTTGGTCTCTTTAATGGCCATAGTTCAGAAACTGCTGGGCGCCTTATGCAGTTATCACTTAATGAATTCTCCAGAGCTGCTTAGATTTTACTCTCAACCATTCAAGATCAATGCAAAGACCTGGAAAATCCACTGTGGAATAAATAAATAAATAAATAAATAATCTTTCCATCTTTCAGAAATTGAGCAAATACAGCAATTACACAATAATGGTAGGAGATGCCTAAGAGAATAACAAGCAAACATAAACGCCTTTCAACTATACATCTGTTCATCACCTGCTTCAGTGTCATATAGGAAAGTAGCACTATTTCTAGTGGCAGTCACTCCGATAAGGGACTGGGAGCACAATTTGGTCATTACTTCCATAACATGTAGTCTTGTTTCATGTTTTGCTATGCAGAAAAGATCTTCTTTATACCAGGAATGGTTCAGTGTATGGGAACTGCTGAGTCACGAATCAACCATTGATTGATCACCTGGGGAAAGGTCTGGGTCATCCCTGGAAGCACAGGTGAAGGCAATTTAGCAGTCAGAATGGAAAGGGTGCAGCCTGGCTGCACCTCTCTTAGACCCCATTTAAGTGTTGACTGCAACAAGGGAAAGATCTCTTTGTGAAGATCCTTTGCTGGTGGCTTTCCCCTGTGAACCTGGAATCTTTTGATATGGGTAAATAATCTTTTTCCCTTCCTTTATAGCAGTTTTCTATTACGCCAATCATCCCAACATACTGATCTGTACAATTGCTACAGTCACATGCTATCACAGCCTCTGTAGCTCCAGTACCAGGAGGACAAGCACAACACAGACAGTAAAGATGTTTCATGAGCCAGTGCAAGTAATATACAAATGTGTAGTACAGAACTATTGAAGAGAAAGTACAAAGTAAGCCCATAACAGTAATCACAAATAATAAAAAACTCAGATATTTAACTAAGCATATAAGGTTCAAACTTCACATAGTGTGTAGTAGTGCACATGTGCTACAAAAGCTGCAATGAGTCCAGAAATCATTCCTTTGATGTAAAAGGTCAGTGCATACAGATCCTTCCTTCCAGGACCAGAGACAGATTTGTATTTCAGAGCATGTATATTCCTTATGTCTAGCAGTAATGAAGTTCTAGCTGCAACACCATTTATATGAGTTTGTAGCAAATTCTACCGCACAAGATGGGAAAAGAATATTTTGGCTGTTTTTGTAGGATAGGCCAAAAGAGACACAAAAGATGGTGCAGGAATAAAGGGAGCTATGGAGACTTAAACATAATCTGATGAATACTCCAGAATAAAAATTTTAAAAATTAAGATAATAATAATTTTAAAAATTACTAATAATTAAAACCATGAGAAAAAGTAAAAGTGGAACTTGGAAAAGTAGGAAAAGAGGGTCTGCTGGTATTTCTAAGAACTGTTATGAAATTTCAAGGCAGAAGATGCTCCACAGTGCAAGAAGAGAAGGAAAGAATGAAGGTGGCATAATCAGCCTTCTTCTTTTCTGAACGTCTGAATGCAGCAACCAGGCAACCATAGCATTTCCTTAATATATTTTTTCCATCAGAGATGCACAATATATGCACCAATATTGGGTCACAACAGGGGTTTCTGCCACCAAGCATTAGCATATAGTATGCTTTCCAGTTCATTTTCCTCCCTTAATAGAGAGTCCTAGGTAGCAGTGATTGGAATCATTTCCACTGTGACCTTTCTTTTTCTTTTTTGCAGTATGATTGCTTCACTGGGAACTTGCCATGTTATTTTGATGAAAAAAAGAAATGCTTTATTACATAAGAAAGATAGGTCATTTGAAAAGATAATATAAGCATCATTTTCTTCAAGCTGAAGAAAAAGAAGGAAAATATCCCTGCTTTATCCAAAATGCTCATATGCTTTTTCTACAAAGCTTACATGCTTGTTTCTGTGTTGCAAAACTGTAACTGTTTTGTTTTGTGGGTTGTTTTTTTTTTTCATTATTATTTGAAAGAGGCACTGTACAGAATTGTTTTTCTTTTTTTACTTTTTTCTTTTTGATAGGCAGGTTCTTATTCTTTATTTCCTTGTTTCCTTGATGAGCTGTTTCCAATTCATACACATCTATCACAGTTAGAGGAATATTCAGATCAGATACAGGTGTTTGCCAAACCTGATTCTAAACATCACTATTCATGACTGTTCAAAAAAGAAAAACATACCCACACCAAACTCACAAACTGTTCACTAGGTACACACTTTGGAGCAGATTAGAGCAACACTGCAGTAAGCCAAGAAAATAAAGCAACTTCACTTGGAACAATCTGCACCAGAGGGGTACTAAAATGCTACACCCATCACCTCACTGTGCTCACATCCACTGATTGTCACTGGATGCCATGTTTTCCCACGTGGAGAAATTCAGTTCCACACTTTTCTTTCACCTGTACTTCCATACCAGACACCACTCTGTCAGACTGCCCCTGTGTTGCTGTCTGCTACACGGCAACAACACGCAGGATAGCAGGATATTGGTGGGAAGGCTCCACATCTACTACTGTCACACCACCAACATCATCTCCAACATTACAGGTTAGTATAATAAAATAGGAGACATTACTTTTGGAGCATCCCTAGTGTGTATGTATATATTTTTCAACAGAATTAAAATATGAAGAAATTACTTCTAACACCTCTCTGAGACTGGTAAGGAATGTCTCAAATCAACATGAGGCAATTAGTATCACTTTGTGGACAATTTTACATTTCAAAGCATTTGTTTGGAGTTGTTTGCATTTGAATGGGAAGGCCGAGGAGTATTTACTGGCTAAAGACTTGGCCTGGGAGCAACGGAAACCAGCTTGAAGAAGACTAAGAGTTGATACTGGTGTATCCTGTGAAGGCCAGATATAAGCTGGTATCACTCTGTTTAAATCTGCTGATATAAATGTGCAAGGCCTGGAAGAAAGGAACAAAGGAGTTCCTTCGGAGATCCCTGAAACCAGAAGCTGTCAAGACCTTCATGATCATCCAGTCTAACCACCACCTACCACCAATATTTCCACAGGGAAAAAAAAAAAATATGCCCCTGAGTGCAGCACCTGCAAGTTTTCCAGAATCTGATCACTCTTTCCAGGAAGTTTCTCCTAATACTCAGTCAAAACAAATGATCCCTTTCAGTTCCACTCCTGGGTATTGGTGACATTATCAAATTATGCTGTCTGTGTGCTTGTACCTCATACCAGTAAAACAACCCAAGTGACTTCCAGCTTGGCAAGGTATAGCTGGACTAACAGAATTTGGAATGCAACAGTTACATAGTTGTTGCTTAATTGTGAAGCACTACACTAACAGATGCTTTAGTGATATTCAAGCAGCTGCCTAACGTCATCAAAATTCATTTGTTTTATTTGAAGAGCTTTAAATCTTTACCTTGACTCCCCCTTCTCTTTGTTTCAAGGATTGTAGATTAACTTGTTCTCATTTTTATTTTATTCTCCATTGTGCCTGCACCATTATTTCTTCTGTAACTACATCAAATTTTGTTTCTTCAGCTAATCTTTCATTAAGTACATTTTTTTTTAATACAATAAAACAGAAAATCAAAAGTTCCACTTCCTGACCTCACTGTAAGCTTCAATGCAGAGGAGGAAGGAAAATGCATCCTCAGCTGGGTATCTGCATCTATTCATCTCAGCAATGGGCAACAGCAGCCCAGACTTAGAGATTAATTAATTTTTCATACCCTGCAGTGAAGCTACTAATTGCTATCTGAACCAGGTGGCATGGTATCCCTTACACTTTGCTCACCTCACATGTAATCATTGTTCAGCTACTTCTGGCACTGCATGGTCTGGGGATCCCAATGGTGGAAGAACTGATCACAGCAACCCACAGCTCACTACCAGTAGCCTTTTGCTATGGGTGTAAGAGGCCATGTTTTTTACATTACTGTCTCAAAGTTTGCTGAAATGGACAAGTTCAGGCAAGTCCTGGCCAAGGTTCCAGGACTCCCTTTGTCTGAGACACACAGGAACCGAGGTTCGAGAAATCCCTTTGTTCAAGAGATGGACAAGTCCGGGAGCTACGCAAGAGAGATAAGATGCTGATTAATGGCCCTAAAGTGGTCTTTTTGTGTGGGCCTATCTCAAGGAAGATGGCCATCTCCGAGGAATTTACATGACTCTGACCCGAGCCTTCCAGAAATGTCACGAAGGCTGGGAAGAAGAAGGATAAAAAGGGCACGGACAAACCCCGAATTTGAGGTTTTCTGACACCAGATGCCTCACTACGTGAGCGCCTGCATGCTGAAGAAGATGCCTGCATGCTGAAGAACCTTTTAGGTAACTGACCTCAGATTCCTCCACCGTCGTCCTACTGCTGCCTACTGTCTCTCCTGGGATTGCTGCTCGAGACTGCTCCGTGAGACCTCGCTGCCCGAGATTCCGCTTCTTGAGACCACGGTACTCTGACCGTCTTCTCTGCGCTGCACCGATCTGCTGCTTGCGACCTGCTACTCTGCTGCTGCTCTCCCCTACGCTTATTTTGCCCCGGGCCAACGTAACAACTTGCTATGGGACGCTGCTGCATCCAGGAGGTGACTTTTCCCCGCTTTTAAGCAATTCTTGCCTCTTTTCCTACTTTTTCTATCGCCTACTTTCCCGTCCCCATCACCCTAATTTTGATATTTGTCGCTCTCCTTTCCCCATCCCCTCAGTTGTCTATCATTTCTAATAAACTAATTATGAATACTTTTGCAAAGAAAAGCTGGAAATTGAATCTTAATCCAGATGTCTGAAGGAAAAAAAATAAAGCACCAAGAAACAGGTTAACATGCTCAGTAATCTGTCCACAGTGTATAGGATATGAGAGTGTCTGTACTGGCATCTGGAAGCCAGCCACAGCGATACATACCACACAGGAAGGCTGCTTCCAGGTTTGGCACAGAGAACACGTGCTGCGCCCAGACTTACCATTCCTGGCCACGTGCCTTGTCCAACACATAGCATGACATCCAGGGGGTTGAAAGCAGTGAGCTCTGGAGGAGCTGCTGAAGACTAATCTGTATTCAGTGGTAAGGCGTATGGGAAATATGCTCCACTGTAACAGCACAGATTGAAGGATTAGAGAAGGACCCCACAGTATGGGACAGAAAGAAACAGTCTCAGAAGCTGGGACAGGGGGAGTGAATAGATTTATGTAAAAGTTGTTGGAATGGGGATTGAAGACACTGGGTCTGGAACAACAAGGGGGATGAAGGCCATAAAGATAAAGCTGGAACAGCCCGAGAACAGTGAGGCCCACTGTTAGATGTCCACAGGGCAAGCTGGAACCAGTTTGGGGGGTACCCCTCCTGCAGGGTCAAAAGTTTACAGTGAGGAAGATGGTGAGCCTTCATCCCACAACCGCCCCCATGACTCACCACACACGCACACAGGGGAGGGACTGCATGCTAATGGGGTCTCAGGAATGTTAGGTATATGTATCCAAATTCCTGCAAACTATTGATTACGTATTAGTTCAGCCTATATATGCAGCACACTTTCTCCTAACAGTGTGCAAGTGAGGTGGAGCTATCCCCCTTGCACCAGGGTGTATGCACATCACTCATTAAAAATACCTGCTTTATAACCACTTTGTGGTTATGGAGTTTGATTCCACGAGTCAATTTGGTGACCCAGATGGGACCCCTCTGTTTGGTTGCAGGACTGGATGAGAAAGGGGATGCCTTTGGTGCACCCCGAGGTTTCTTGGAAGGACTCCCTTTCCTCACTGCAGGAACAGACAAGGACCATCTATCGGTGGACCAGGTATGTGTATGGGAAGGGGGAGCCCAAAAGTCATGAGGAGACATCCTGTGCGGGGTATGAAGGAATGTGCATGCTCACCCCCCGAGGAATGTGAGCTCACAGGTTAGGTTGGGGTGGGAAGGCTCCTTGGAGGAGCTCCCACAAAGGGGACCTGTAAGTTGTTCACAAGGAAAAGAGCAATTGCTCTCCCTTAGGTGGTTGGTAATAGGATGGACCTGGATCATCAGTCCCTCCTGTGCTGACAGGGTATAGTGGGTATCCTGTCAAATGGTAACGTGGGTTCTGCTGACCATAATAGTGGGAGTCATAGGTTGTGTGGCTGTTATTACCATCTGTTGTACGTATTTGGTACTGTGTCTTTAAATTATTGTTATCAAAACATTCAAAATATCATCTTGAATTCAGATTTCAATTAAGCAGGCGTTGTGATTTGCGAGTGCATGTGTTGAATACTTGAGATGCAGCATAGCTGCAGGGCAAGTGTGGAGTGTAATGATTATCATTGTCTGACAGTCTGTCTTTACATTTTGTATGAATTTATGAACAGGGACGATGAATCCATAGAGGGATGACTGTTTCATTCAGGGAATGAGTATCAACCCATTTATATGTGTTCTGCTTGCAAAGAGGTATAAGGGAAGTGGGTCAATCAGTGCTGGTTTTGTGGTGAGGTGTTTATATTGAACAATGGTAGAGGAATCCTACCAAGCTGAGTAAGAAGGAATCACCTGTGACTGCAAAGCTGAACTACTTTGCGCTTATGGAGTTTGATTCTGCAAGTTAAGATCAAAAAAATTCACAGATCCCAAGCAACATCATAGTTATTCCCACTTCCTTTGAGAGCTAGGACCTGAAAGCCACCCAGCCTGAAGGACCCTTGACAGCACCAACATATGTAGTTGTGACAGGGTTATCCCTAGATGTCAGTCTGTGACAGGGGGCACAGGGCCCAGGAAAAGAAAAAATGAGAGATAAATGAGAGAAGGAAAAAAAGAGGAAGGCGTTTGCCACAGGACCCGGCCAGCCCCAGGCCACACACTCTGAGAGAGGGGAGAGGGCAGAGAACGAGCAGATCATTCTAACGAAGAGAAATCGCAACAGCAGCGATCTGAGGAGGAATGGTGATTTACTTAATGGAACCAAATGAAGCAAAGCGAGAGGGAAGAGAGTAACCAAAGTATGAGACGGCCCAAGGCAGAGAGCGGTTGGGGTCTGGTGTGGAGTCCCACCCCGCTTCCTCTCTGCGCCAAGTCCTCAGGGGATGCCACCCATCCCCTCCCCTCCAGGAAGCCCAAATGCACCAAATGGCAGTAACATGGAACTGGAACGTGAACTCTTTAACTACCACTGCTCTGCATGATTTTCTGATGTGGAACTCTGGCTACAGAAATCATAAAACCACAACAGTAGCGTTGTATGACACCCAAAAGTGAAAGAAATGTATTGTGTTGACAAAGTTTACAGAACATAGACTTGCTTTTTTAAACCAAAAGGTATTCTTGCTTTCTTAACATTACAGTATAATTCATGCTTACAGAAAGGCTATGCAATACCTGTGTAGAAAGTGCCTTTTAGCAGAGATCAACTTACACCACACACATGGATCTATTTGTGAAAATTAATAGGACTAAACTGTAAGAACTATACAACTTTCCAGCAATGTTCCAAATGTTTCTTATTACACTTTCTTTAAAGCATGCTTCATTGTGACTGTCCCTTCACAGACCCTCTCCATGTTGGAAATATCCTCAATAATTTTTGGTGAGGACAGTTTCTCTGATAAAAGCAGCTTTTATTCGCCATTGCAATGGCGGGCGCCCTGATAGCAGAAGCCCACTTAAAGACACAATGTTACAGTTCTTATACCTTGACTCCCATATGTTTTCCCCTCCCGTTTCCCTTTCGATTGGGTATTCCAGGTTGCAATTTTAACCGAGGTTTGCTGTCGCAGTAGGCGATTGCAGGGACCCAGTTGTATGGGATAGTTCTCCCTATTGCCCCTATATGCATATGCTTGCTTGAATATGGAGCTATGCTGGGGGTCGGGGAGTGAGGGTGGTTCCGTGTGGGGATGTGGGGGAGCTGCGAGGGGTTGGAAGGGGTCAAGAGTGGACAGGCTGAGGGAGTTGGGCTTGTTCAGCCTAGAGAAGAGAAGGTTGCGGGGTGACCACATTTCAGCCTTTCAATACCTGAAGGGAAATTACTCCCAGGAGGGAAGTAAACTCTTCAAAAGGTCTGACAATAGCAGAACATGGGGAAATGGTTTAAAGTTAAAAGAGGGAAGATTTAGGTTGGATGTTAGGGGGAAGTTCTTCACTAGGAGAGTGGTTAGGCACTGGAACAGGCTGCCCAGGGAGGTTGTTGATGCCCCGTCCTTGGAGGTGTTCAAGACCAGGTTGGACGGGGCCCTGGGCAACCTGATCTAGTAAATGTGTATGTTTGGTGGCCCTGCTAGGCAGGGGGGTTGTAGCTACATGATCCTTGAGGTCCCTTCCAACCCAGGTCATTCTGTGATTCTGTGATTTTGTGATTATGTGATTTGATTCCCACACCCACACTTTAGACTTCCCATACTTCTTCGTGTTTTGTCTCACTGCTTTCTAGGTTGTGTGAAAGGCTGCCTTTATTTTTGTAGCACTCACTGGATGTTGGAATAACACTCACAAGGCTATATTTTCCCTTTATACTTGTGCTCCCCTATTGTGTTTTCTCCAAGTGATGAGTTTTGCACTTCCTCTTCCCACCAGACTTTTCGTGTCTTGTTCTGTCTGTGTCTTCAGAAGGGCTCCTTGGTCTAGACCTTGTTGATGGACTCTTTGACCTTCTTTGTTCATAACGGGAGTTGTGTCTCTCTTCAGAAGGGCTCCTTGGTCTAGACCTTGTTGATGGACTCTTTGACCTTCTTTGTTCATAACGGGAGCCGTGTCTCTCATGGAATTCCATCTGGCTTTGCAGATCTGTCCTTTCAGTGAAAGACTGGATCTTGAATTCTTGACCAGGAGAACTACTTGAACAGTGAGCTTCAGACTGAGTGCTCTTACTGAAGGGAGCATCATCTCCAGCTGTCTTTGGTGTCTGTAACAAGTACCTGTTTTTGTTTTGGTAATAGCCTCTTCTATAACACCAGTCGCTGTCTAGGCTGCTTGAACTGCTTTGGCCATAGCTTTTGCAATGTGACCATGTGATGCTTGAGTCACTGGAGCTAGTGCTCTCACAATTACTGGACTCTGCATGACCTTTTAGGGACAGGCACGTGTCACAGGACGATGACCTCCTGCTTTCTTTGCTCTGATGTTTGCTGCCATCTCCACTTTTTACTCGTTTCTTTTTAAACTGGTATCCACTGGTGTGTGGACTCTGTGGAGATGAAGCCCTCCTCAGTTTTCTGTCACTCCCGCTGCTATATCCACTTTTTTTTTGTCTCTTTTTAAACTGGTATCCACTGGTGTGTGGACTCTGTGGTGATGAAGCCTTGCTCAGTTCTCTGTCACTCCAGCTGATATCTCCACTTTTTTCTAGTCTCTTTTTAACCTGGTATTCACTGGCGTGTGGATACAGTGGTGGTGAAAACCTGCTCAGTTCTCTGTCACTCCCACTGCTGTCCTGGATTGATTGCTCTTTCTTCACATCTTCCCTCTTCTCCTCCCTGATGAAGACCTCAGAGTCTGAGGACAGCTCAGTCAGTTCTGGTGTCCTCTCAGTGTAGAGATTTACATGGCCAGAGATATCACAATGCTCTGATAAGGAGTTACTGGAATTAACACTTGACTGCACTGTGGCTCTCCCCCTAGCAGAGCTCTCATGAGACATCTCTAACCCCGTAGAAGAAACTGTGGATGCACCATCCTCTTCTGAATGGGAATACAAAGGACCTGGAGTTTCATCATGTTGGGGTAACAGATCAACACTGTACTCAGATGAAGTCCACTGTCGCTCTTGAGGATTCCCCTCATCTGAAAAGCCTGAAGAAACTTCTGAGAGTGAGATGCTACTTTCATCATGCAATGGTACAGGGCTCCCATACTTAGCATTCCTTTCCCATGTCTCTAAGTCAGCAGGGCTATCAGCAAAACTGGCAGTGCTCTGATCAGTGCTCATAAAATATCTGTTTTCTGAAGGCCCAGCTCTGTTTTCTGAAAGGCTAGATGTATCACTTTCAGCATGGTCCACACAATAAAGAGAAAAGTAGGGCTGTTGGCAGACTGGGCATTCTGTTTTGAATCTTGACCATCGTTGGATACAATAGAAGCAGAACACATGGCAGCAAGGTTCTAGATATACAGCATTGTCAAATGTGTCCAAGCAAATGGGGCATTTAGAGTTAGGAATGGTGTTCGCTGGCATGGCCTGCATATTGTCAGGTTGAGCTAACAGCTGCTGTCCTCAGCAAACAGGCTGTGGAAGTTGTGTTCTGCAAAAGAAACAGACAAAAAACTGTGTGTGCATGTGGGAAGAAAACTGCTTATACCTTACAAAAAAAGCTCAGTCGTGTTGGTTTTCCCCCTGAAATAATACAAAAACAATATGAAAGTCAATCCAAAAATAAATTCTAAGATGACAGCTTGGACCCAAAAGACTGTAAATAAAATAATCTGAGCTAGATAGACAGCTCACTCTAGATTCAGTTCAGCCGGTACATTCAGGCCTTTAGCAAGATGCAGGTATAATTAAATTGGTTATAATAGGGCTGACAATTTGTGTCAGGATCTCTAAAACAATTCTTAAAATTATGCCACAAAATGCAAGAATTGTGGGACTTTTTCTAATTCCCATGGCTTTTGTCTTTTTTTAAGTACAAAATGGTACCAGGATGGTGGCACACATGCTAAGAGCCCTTAAACTTTTAACTGCTGCAGAGAACCCAAACTGTTAGGGCAAACAAGTATTGTGATGGCAAGTTAGCATACAGCTACTTTTTTTATTATTATTATTTTGCCACATTCCTTCTACCCTCATAGAATTTAAAATGAAAGGACTAATATGAGTAAAAAGATCACAAGTAAATAAATTCATTCATCTCCAAATTAGATAATACAGATATTTTAACTCCTAGTCTGTATTTTACTAAAGAAAAGCAAAAGCGTGGCCATTTCCAGGATGTTACAACAGTCAACACTGCACATAATCTGACAACAACAAAAACACTTCAGCAAGATATGAACCCTGATATGCTGAGTTTGTGTCTGATTTTGGAAGAATTTCAATCAACACCCTATATAACTTTTTTTTTTTTTCCCCAAAAATTTCATCCTTTAACATGAGATTTGACAGCTCTTTTCACAATAAAAAGTCCTTGCTATTGAATAGTACCCTCCAACCTAGACACAAAAAACCACGGATAGGTATAAAGAATATTGGGAAGTCAAGAAAGTATAACTTAATGTCAGTTCCCAGCAAAAGGTAGAAGTGTTTTCTGATTAATGTTGTGGTTTTGAAAGATCAGTATGGAAGAAAACAAAACCAAATATGAGTTGTTTACACACAAGTGAAGGTACATCAGCATTTTGAGAAATGCAACGCACTTCTTAGTGCAGAAGCAGCCTCTTGAGTACTGCTTGTTCTATGGGACAAGTGTTAACTGAGCTTACTATGCAAGACTTCTGTCTTAGGATCTGCAAATCCAATATACTAGTTACATCTTCTCATTATAATGTACTGATATTTCAGTTATATTACAGAATTCTGGAGATGCAGATTTGCGAGAAGCTTTGCAGTAGAGTTACAGTGAATCTGTTTTATTCATTTCACCTGTATTAATACTCCGTAGTCAGACCTATACTTTATTCATTTGCATGCTCATACTGTTTTCCCAGATTACTACGAGTTTTTCTACTGAAATTTGGATAACTGGACAAAAATGCCAGAATGCAGATATTCAGCACTCTCTGAAATACGAACATGCTCTGGTTGTGTTAGATTAGGCATTAAGAGACCTAACTTTAAATTTTCTTTTTCCTTACAAAAGCTGAAAGCAATTCATCCTGTCTGTCAGCCTTATTAAAATACAGACTAGAATGACATTTGTTGTCTGAAGAAGCCAATATGGTAAGAGGAGTTAAGAACAATCTTTCCTGCACTGATAGTCTTGTATATTGGCCATATTTTCCTGCAATCAGTAGGAGACGTAAATTTTCAGATATCTGACCTGTAACATCAGGGCTTCTCCTTTAGTTGCTACTTGGCAGGGCTCAAATATGAGGTTTAGAAATCTCATATCTTTCTTCAGAAAGAAGAGTAGACCAGTGAGACCCATGAGCAGCAGCAGCTTCAAAAGTTTCCAGCGGGAAACTGATACTTTATCAACTATATTTTTTCATACATTTTATTTTATTATTTTTAGAACATTTTTTTCTTGAGTTATTTGGCTCTACAACTACAAGGTTTCACTGTTCAATGGGCACAAAAAAAAAAAAAAAAAAAAAAAAAATTTGTTAACATCTCTTTATAAAGGAAACAAAAATGGTAATACAATTCGTGAGAAAGCTATTTCTTATCTAAGTAAGGTAAGGCTGAAAGGGAAGTGAACATCTTTCCATAACATTTTGTTAGCAGTTCTTGAAGAATGAGCTTACATTAGTATTTTCTCCCTGGCTTCCACATTCCCCTCTACTCTATCGATTCTATTAATTCTACTTCTACTCTGGCTATCTACTCTCACAGTATCATATTCATCCTTCCATTATCTTTTTCTTTTCAGTTCTTATTCTCCAAGGTATGAGTGCCTTAGTAATAAACTTGTAGTAATAAACTTGATTGCCACAATACTATCTGCACTATGATTCTAGAAAACATATTTGAGATAACTAATTCTTAACAACTTGCATAAAACCCCCAAACAAGTAGAACTATCTGTAAAACTGTACCAGTACAATAAAACCTCAGAAAATGTTTTCTGTGGTTTTAATACCTGAAAATCAGGCACACTCAGTGAACTTTCACTGTCTGTGATTTTCTCTAAATTTGTGTTTGCTTTTCCACCTGAAAAACAACCATTTCTAGCTCTTCAATAACTCTCTTTATAGACTGATATCCTATATCTAGAAAGTGAACTACAAATTGCTTTTTTTGTTTATTTGTTTAATCTTAATATTCTTAAGTTGTGTTATTTTTTTTCTTTTTTAATTATCTTATTTGAAGACAGCTAAATAAAATCAAGGGCATTCCACTTTTATAAGCACTGTTTTAGTTGTATCTCTACAATAGACAAGGCACTATCAACATAAAAATAATCCTGAGCCATTCTAGGGGCTCAACTCATCTTCTACCTGCATAAGCCTTATGGGCTTCTTCGAAATTTGCAAAGGCCTGAGAGAAAGGAGCACCCACTTAGTAGCTAAATAGCTTAGGCCTCACAGGAAGGCTTTCTGTCACTGAGCACTGTGGTATAGAACATTTCTGAACTTGAATTTCAAGGAGTTTATGCCAGATGAGCATCAGGATCTAAGGCAAAGGGTGTGAAAATGGGTGCTGAGTTACTCTGTACTTTAATCTCTTTAGATCGTACATGAAGCAATTTGCTCATGCAGATCAAGCATGTTGGTAGAGTGGTTTACATTTTTCACTCAACTGATGTCCAGACCTCCAAGTTTCACTTGATATATAACCCCTTGGCATTCTGAGTAATGTGACCAAGAATTTAGCAAGCATTATCCCACTAAGTAATCTATGAAATAGCAGAGCAATGGCTACAGATAAACTTTTAAAAGTTTGGAGTAGCTTATACATAGAAGCAGATCTGCTGTATCAGTTCTTACCTGCTGTTAATAATTTTAGAGTCAAAATAACAGCCTCACACATATTACCCTCTTTTATCATATACACAGGGGATAAATTACTCCCTGCCAAATTTAACTGAACAATCTAAAAGAAGGCAAAGAACCTTATTCACTTACAGAGAGAAAAAAAGGAAGAAAAAAACAACACTTTCTGACACATGCAAGGAATAATTAGGATATTTCAGTGCTGTATGTGAATGTTTAAACTGTCTTCAACAGAACTCTCCATATGTATCCAAATGATCTGACTGAGATGTTACTCACATCTAATTTTTAAACAAGCCGATAGGAATGAATACAGCATGATCAGCAATTTATACCAAAACACATCAGTTTCTGATATGAAATTAAAAAAAAAAATAAAAATAAAAATTGCAAACACTATAATCATGTTTGCTAGAGAGACATGAAACTATATATTAAAACATCAAAATTACTAAAAGAAGAGAAGCACGGAGAGATGCTTCAACAAGCTATTACATAGTGATTGCCAACAGATCTCTCTGATGTTTCCAGAAGACAAGGAGGGAGAAGAATCTTTATTTTAATGTCTCCAAAGCTTGACTTTTCCTGTAACATTTATAAAATATTGAAAGGGGGAAGGGGGGCAGGGGGGGGGGGGTTGAAGTGATAAAGATATGAGTTCTGTGGCTGATTTCAGTTGCCCTTGAAAGAAACACTGCCATAAATCTTGGATGAAGCCAAATAAGACTGATGGTTCTGAGCTTCAGTTCATTCTTTCCTATCCTGCAGAGGTAAATAATCCTGATGGAAGTGGAGATAAGCAGAATGGCTTTCTTTTGTAATCTTCATATCCAGTGATCTACACATCTACTTTAACAAAGTCAGGCAATTTCCCCCCTAATTTTGTTGCGTTTTTTAGTCTGTGCGCACACACATGTGCATATTCATATCTGTCTACTCTTGTGTGTGAACAGCTGAAAACTACGATCTAATAGAAGGGAAAAAGCAAAAGAAAAACTTCTTGGTACTTTTACTCCCTTCCTGAGTATCAGTCACTCTGGAAGATAGCTACTGAAATGAACCAGTGATAGGGGAAAAAAGGGGATAAAAATAACAGATGTTACGCAAAATAAATTCAAGTTTCATACTTATTCATAATATTCTTCACTGATCTCCCACATGGTTTTCAGATTCCAGGGATAGAAAAGTCTTTATCATGGTCTGCAGTGACAAGACAAGGGGAAATGGTATCAAAATGAAAAAGGGGAAATTCATTCTGGATACATGGAAAAATGTTGTTAAGATAAGAGCAATGTAGCAATGGAACAGGTTGCCCAGAAAGCTGGTGGATGCCTTGTTCCTGATGATGTTCAAGGGAAGGTTGAATGGGTCTCTAAGCAGCTGATCAAGCTGTTGCTGTCCCTGTTTATTGCCAAAGAGTGGGACTAGATGCTCCTGAAGATCCCTTCCAAATCAAATGATCCTATAAAAATTTCTTAGTTTTCAATAGAAGCATACAGTTTGTACCACAAAAATACTGTCTCTTTTCAGAGGCCTGACACTGTTATCAGAAAGCTCATATAAGGACACCATAAACTGTCACTGAGAGGCTGCAGTAAATGTAACATTGTGATCAGCCACCTCTGCATCCACTGCACAAGGGAAATCCTGTTGCATGATGACATTTCCATCTATCATATATCATGTATCTATCTATCAGCTACTTTGTCTGATAAGAAGCAACTCCAGAGCTTTTCATCTCGTGATAACCAAAAATCTGAAGGATTTTAGTTCAGAAAATGGGAAAAATGTCAACTTTGCAACAGCCTACATGACAGAAAAAAAGAATGTTCTCCAAATAACAGAGATATTTATAATATATCAATATATCAAAATAACAAATAACAATATATTAATATATTATGATCTAAGGCAGAGATCTGCAAGAAACTGGAAGGGACCAAGAACAAGGAAAGAAAAGGAGAGTCCCGAGAATGGATGGCACAGTCATTCGTTGTACTTGGGAGGAATTATTTAAGGAAGTTTATAAGTGACTGATCTCAGGAAAGGGCTATTCTGGCTTCTTCTGCTACCTTGCAAAGGAAAAAAACAAGCAAGAGAAAAAAAAGTACCAAGCTGAGAGCGAGTGCTTTACCCAGAAGAATAGGAGAGTACGTAAGACTTTTTGATTATGTCTTGATCTTGACGGATGCTATCACAGAGCACCACATTACACATCTACACACCTGCCTGTCCTGCTGATGGCTGGACCCCAGAAAAAAGCTAACAAATGAACAATATGTAACAGCTGCTGAGCTGCTCCAAACAAGCAGAGAAAACACTGCATCTATTAACTGGTTACCTACTTCATCAAGAAAAGATGACAAGTTAAATCTACTGGAGAACTTTCAAAGCCATGTTTGCCCAACAGAAAAAGTATTCTACCTAACCATTACTTGCCTTTTCTATATGTTGATGTCATCAATATCAAAAAATTATTTCAAAACACAACATGCTTCAGTTTATTTATCATGAAATTTACCTTTCATTTTTTCCCCACGTTTTAGTTTTATCTATTTTATGAAAGAGCATCACCAGTGTTTCACATTAAAGTGACTTAACACAATGAAACTGAGAAGTGTATTAAATATAAAATAGAAATAATACTTATTTCATTTATAATTCCAATTATAATTGTGACTTCTGTCCTGTCTGCTTATCTTTATTTGACTAAATGGATAATGGTAAACATTTCTGAAATGCTTGAGTTTACCCCAGGGGTGAAGCTTGATTTCCACAGCAGTTTTAGTGAAGAAAAACTTTTTAAAACGTATTTATCCTAAAACTCTATAGCTACATTCTAACAATTAAGACTATCCAGAATGGTTTCTCACCTTCCAAAATTTAGACATGAAGATGAACATTCACTGGCTAGAAACAAAATGTAGTGTACTACTTGATCCTTGATTACAAACAATATATACCTTAAAATTACTCTTACAAGTTCAAAATTACACTATCACGAAGACTTATGAAAATTTCATCATTTCTGTTTTAAATGCTGATATTTGTTGTTTAAATTAATACGTTGAAAAAAAATAATATTCCTCTAATAAAAAGCATTAAACTTTTTTTTTTTTTTTTTTTTGAGAAATACCATGAATCTCTTCCCACTCTCCCTTCATACTTATATAAGTGCAACACTCATTACAATTGCTTGCTATTATCTTAGCAAAAATAATCAGCTTGTACGTCAAATTTAAAAAGCATTCTGTTCCACAAGAGGCAACAATACAAAACTGTTAAGTTTGAAAGCCCTCTCCCTTTTCTGCTGCTGTACACCAAAATCATTTGTAAATTACCTTTGAGGGAAAAAAACAATTCACAAATCCAGAACACCTCCACAAAAAGCAGAATCCCCACCACCTACCAGCTCACCCTACCAGCCACTGGAACACCTGCAGGGCTTTATACCAATCTTCTCTCTGCCATGTTTGATGCAATTATATGCACCTAGGCCAGGACTTCTGACATGAGACACTCCAACACAGAACTCGAAGTAGAGTGTATGCTTTGAACTCTCCCTGTCCTGATGTGATTCCAGGAACACACTAAATCATAGATCCATACCCTCAATGGAGGATAACCATGAGAACTTGCATATTTGCCCCAGGCAGTCTGGGACACACCACCCTACTGTAAGAATGGCAGTAGCTCTTTCTAAACCTTGAGCATTCATGGGCAGACACAGAGGGGCTTACTGAATCTGTAAAATCTCATTTGTCTGGGGCACACAGTTCCATGACAAATGTTGTTTAGTTCTCTTAGCACACATTAGAAATACTTCCAGCAAAACACCATCTGGAAAAAAAGTCATCATTTGCAAGCCAGTGTTTTACAGCATTCTCCCTTCTAAGCAAAAGCTGAGTAAGAACTGGGGCTGAGCAGCCCAGAGGAGGGAAGACTCGGAGAATGTCATCAGTGCTTACCAAAACCTAATGGGTAGGAGTTACGTGGGTGGGACAAAGCTCTTTACAATGGTCTTCAGTGGCAGAACAAGGGGCAATGGGCATGAAACTTCCTATCTCTACATATGGAAGAGCATCACTTTGAGGGCAACAGAGCACTGGAACAGGCAGCACAGAGAGGATGTGGCATCTCCTTCTCTGGAAAGAGTCATAACTCTCCTGCGCATCCTGCTCTACAGTACCTGCTTTAGCAGAGGATAGAAAAGGATGATGTCCAGCGGTCCCTTCCAACCTCTACAATTCTGTGATTCTGTAATTCTTAATTTCAGGACAGAATAAGACATTTGTCTTTCCCCAGCCTACTCCTCTTGTTGTATATTTTATAAGCCTTGCTGATGGGAAAATGAAAGTTCTTTTATTCTTCTCTAATCTTTAAGTAAAATGTTCAGAGTTGTCTGGTGAACAATAGGACAGAAAGCAGGCACAGTAATTTAGACAGTAATCTATGGGCATATATATCATTCTGCAATGCTACATTAATCACTATCTTTAAAGGACAGCTCAGGAGTGATGAAGTTTTTTCAATTGTGTTTACTGCAACTCAGCTATATTCAAGTGTTTTTAATCTGTGCCATTACATCTGAAGGTAATAACTGTATTTTAATCTGGAAATCTTTCCTATCCTCTTCCCAGATATGATTGGAAAGAATCATAAGCAAAGGAGAGGTGACTTTTGAATTCAGCAAGTATGTGAATGCAAAAATACTGTCAAGCACACAGAAAAGTTATCTACAGAATATAATATTAACATTGCCCCTAAAAGAATAATTCAAGAATAAATCATTCAAGCCACTGAAAATAAAATTCTCCATATAAGAAAAGAAAAATAGAGCAGGACAGAAAGATCTATTTTCCAGCCAGCTTTAATCCTACCACTGAATGGACTGTATTTAGTTCAGTATACTTCATCAAGAAAAGGTGAAAAGGTTGGAGAAAGAGGTGAGAGTTCAGCAGTTAAGGGGGGATATTAAAAATACACAGACACGCACAACAGAGTAGTAGCTGGGCTGATAAAGTACCCTTCATATTCAGAGATATCCAGAAATCCTTTCGAAGATTGTAATATGATATTAAAGCAAGAAAATACAAAACATAGCAGCCTTTCCATATTCATGACAACTTACATATTGCTTTGGAAGGAGGATTCATAGTAAGAAAAAAAGTCAGCCCTGACAAAAAGGTTTTACCCTACAGTTCTTTAATAGGTGTACTTCTGAAAAGAGAAATTGTAGTAATGCACATGTGCAATATATATGCATATATGCAATATCCAGAAAGATAGCAAATCACAGGTTAAAAGAAAACATTCCTTTTAAACTATGAGAAATGTGCTCCATACTAATGCTAACTAAGTAGTTCCACAACAGCTTCAACTGTGCTAAAACTCACTTTCCACCTCCTCTTGAAAATTGGCCTTATAAATCCCATACCTAGCAAACAGCACGTTCCTGCGAATCATGTCATTACACAGAATTTCTGTCTCTTCTAAGATATGTTTTGTGAATCAGACCAACTTTATTTCACAACCAAACATAGGTTTCTTTAGCAGCATTTATAACCAGAAACCAAATATTAAGCATCTTATCCAGTCTGATAACAGCTCTCAGGTCTTCATGTTGTTTAATCTATGAAGGCTTATAAAATATCTCAGCCATGCTATGCTTTCATCATTTTACTTGTCATCCTCTTTTTTAGTAAAAGGAATGATTGACACTTATACTGAAAATTAAGATTTATTCTGTTACTTTGGTACCAAAATGCTACAGAGAACTGTACAGATACAGCTTAATAAGATGCACCATATATTGTAAAGGCAAGAGCCACTAATCTGTCCATATGTACAGTGAGAAACAAGGATAGAAGTTTTTGCATCTCTTAAACATGTTAGACGTATATTATATGCACCTGCAGCTCAGCTCAAGCCAACCAGCTGGCAAGAAAGTGAGTGGTTTAATCTCAAGTAAAGTGAGTGAAAGTATTTTATGGGTCAGGAAATTCTGAAATCAAGCTGATTTAGTCCTATTTATTTGCAGTGTTCTAATTTGGCTTCAATAGCAGCATGGATCATTCCGAAAATAAACACTGACTGAATAAAACACAAATTTCAATTCATAAACTTCTCTTATTCAGTGGGGAAGATAACTGAATATGGTATAGATTACAGAAGTAAAAGGAAAGTGAGATGGTTAGAAGAGGAAAAAAGTCTTCAGGTAGGGAAGGGCACACTTCTTTCTGTTTATTTCTGGTCTATCCTCTGCTTCATCAGAAAACACTTGAAGCACTCCTGAGCTGTTTCTTTGTCTCTTTCTGCATCCAAAAATAAAGGAAAGTACTGATGGGAGCCCTCTCCTGGGCAAAGTGAACACTCACACTCTGTTTTCCTTGTCCCTGTGAAAAGGCAGGTGGCAAGAGTTGCCAAACACTGGTGGAAAAAGGCTCACTCTGGAGAAGAGAGGACCCAGACCTTTTGTAGAGCACAGCTTTATGATGTACAGAAAATAAAACTTGTTTCTTAGATAGCCAGCCAACAAATTCTGCACAAGCTGCGGCTTCTGTGTAGATGCAGCTCCACGAAGAGCTCAGTGCTGCTGGCAGACCTCAAGGTGACGCTGCCAGATCTTCTCCCAGGCTGGATGACTAACCTCTCATCTGATGGTTGCAAGATATGTGCCTTCTCCCAGTGAATCTGTTTCTAATTTTCAGCTTTTTAAATTATCTCCCTTCCTGTTTTGAGCCCTCCTTTTCTTAGTTTTTCTCATTCCCCAGCAATATTCATGCACAATGGCTGAGGACATTGGAGAGCAATTGCCCTTTTAAGTCAAAGAAACCCTCTTTACAACCACTCCTCAGAGCAAGGTGTCTTACAACCTAGATGCACGTCTATAAGCTTTCTTCACACACTCTTCAACTTGAACACATTCCACTGATGAGACAACCTGAGTTTCATACATCACAGTTATTCTGGTGGCATGGGGACAGAATACTAAATAGCTTGAAAATGCATGCAGTCCTGAGGCATTAAAAAGTGTCTGCAACAAAACCAGCAGTGATACAAAACAGGAGGTTTGGGGTTTTTGTCACAAGCAGTGAATACTCACAAAAGAGAGTTCTGATCTTTCAATAGGCTTGCTGAAGTAAAAACAACTGAGCCACCTCCGGCTTCATCTCAGCAGAAAAATAGCAAGTTTTATTTTGAAACTAGCTGTAGTTCAGTTCTGCACAGTAGAACAGAACTCAGTGGAACAGCAGGTTTAATTATTTTGATGTCTGAAATACAAGGCTGATATTTTAGGCATTTTTTGGGTAGACTGAGCTAAGGAGAATGATCACACTATCTACTGAGAAGCAAAACTCTACTAATAAAAATACTTTTTTTTTTTTTTTTTTTTCCCCCAGGAAATGAGAAAAAATCACATCATCCATAAAGTGTCCCCACACTGTGTTGTAAAGCTAGTTTTAAAAATGATAGCAAACATAGGGAGCTAATTAAGAAAGCAGCCAAAATTGTAATTAAAATTTATTACCTGATAATTGATGTAAGTATGTACTTCTAGGAAAAAATAAATAAATAAATAAATAAAAATGTGTCTAATTGCTACTTAGCTATTTTATCAGAAACACTGCAAATTAAAGAATCTCAAAACATGGCAAACATTTGAACATGGAAAGGAAAATGCTGCTTTCTCATTAAAGCATGGATCATTCCCACTTGGGGAACAGAGATGCAAAAATTAACCGGGTGAGAAGTTCTGTAATTAAGTCCTTCTAGTTGAAAGTGATGTCCTTCTGTTGGCCTTGGTTGGGTTATTTTTCTGGTGACAGCTTCTGCTAATAAGGCCAGTTGTCATCAAAGCAAGATGAAAATTTACTGGAGTGGGGTGCATATTTCAACAACAATGAATCAATTGAAAGAAATAGGTTGCTTGCAAAAAGTCTGGGATAAAGTTTGTGATACGGCTGTGCTGCTATATGGCAGTTCATTTTCTGAAGCTATTTTTCATGTTATTTAGTAGAACAAGATAAGATATAAAAAGAAAGAATGCTTTTGTTCCAAATAAAAAAGGAACTTTCAACTGACTGAAATAAGTTATAATAACAACAGCACTTAAAAAGTGCTCAACAACTTCAGTGCTTTGAAATTTTCATGTGATTATGCTGTTCTGAACCAAAACACTTTTTGAAAGTTTGGGTTTTGCACAGCAGAAATATAGAATAACATTTTCTCATACTGGATGATTTTGGGTTAGAACTCTTGTTATGACTTTGGTCAGCAGCTGAAGGTGAAATAGCATGTGTGAAAGTCCTTGGTGTACTTTCCCCGCATCACTGATGTGTGAACAAGGAGAGGACTGGAAGAGGAACAGTTTCAGTATAAAGATTTCCTAAACTCACTCGTTTTCAATAGCTTGATGCAAGAAGAGATTTCCTTAACAAGGGTCATATACACAGGTAGACCCCATGCATTTCACATCCAGTGCAACACAAAGCAGCCAAAGGATGCTTGTCCTGCTTATCTTAGTAGTGATCTCTGAAGGCTCTGCAGTAGTTTTCACAGCCTATTGCACCCTCCTACAAAACTATTGAGATGCTTTGCAAGTTCCACTGTTTTCTCCCATGGAAACAAATGTTTGCTGCTTTTTTAAATGCTGATAAGTAGCAACCCAAAATTAAGATGGTAATCAATCAGATCTGTCCCAGTCCAATACAGATTTTAGAGAAGCACCCTAAAGATCTGAAAAAGAGCATGTTTTCTTTAGTTTTGTTTTCTATAGCACCTATAAATGCAGCAAAGGGATTGGAGGGGGAAAGACATCAGTCTGAAGCAACATGGAAATAATAGCTGTGGGACCCAAATTCTCTGCTCACACTGCGAGCGATGCCTAATGCTTGTGAGGCATCAGTAGCTTCTTTCTGCTGCACCTAGTTAGGAGCATGACTCTACTCACAACGTAGGCTTTTTTTTCTGAACCAAATTATGCCTGGTGATTTTCCCTTGTTGCTTGCATATTCAAGTATACATTACAGAACACAGTGTCTTCATTTTCATTGCAGCAGTTATGGTCTAGGTTATCTTAGCTATAGTATACCCTGGATTTTCGTACAGATTAATATAATCTGAGCAAATGTTAAACCATTGTAATTACAGATAAGGTCCAGCACAGATCGAGTGAAAACTGCCTAAAGATAGCTTTACATCTCCCTTGTCTCTTTTTAATCAAAGGTCAGCTGCAGCAGGAAACCTGCTTTGAGAAAGGCTGTGAAGAACCATGCTTTTTGTCTTGCAAATGACATTTCTTGGGTGACAAAGAAGGATGCCTGTTAAATTTCACAGACTGCAAGGGAACCAGGGGGCTGAGGAAGTGTTTGGAATTACAAGCATATCCAGCAGCATTTCCCAGAGGCACAGCGCTTGCATCAGAGACTGATTAGCTCCTGTTCACAATGTGTTCCACTAAGACTTAAGGGAAAGTGTGCTTTTCAAGAAAGAGCAGCAGATGAGTAACACCATGCTAGTCTGACTCAAAGTGAAACAAACAAACAACAACAACAAAGCACAAAACACACAAAGATTATCCAGCATTTCAGAAAACAAGCTAAACAAAAGTCTGCCCCCACCCTGCATGGATATAGTTCTGTTTTACCAGGAAGAAGTAAGCTATTTACAGCACAAAGACTCTTCCACACCAAGTGCCCTGCCATGTCATACAGCCAAAGGAGAGGAGAGGAGAATTGGCCCAGGTGAGCAGTCTATTCTTCTTTCCCCAAAGCATGACCTGAATGGTGTGCTAAACCAGAGGCTGGGTACCAGTCTGTCACTTGCAGACCAAAGATTAAAAAAAAAATAAATTCTTGGCCTTCATAGCACAGTTCTTGGCTCAAAGTGTGAAATGCAGTGGTGATTTCTGAAATGTACACAATCATAGAATCATTACAGCCGGTAAAGACCTCTCATGTCTCTCAGATTAAGTCCAGCCCCAACCCAGCCCCAACATGCCCACTAACCACATTCGTCAGCTCCACATCTTTGCATTTCTTGAATGTTTCTGAAGTGCAGAAACAAACTCTATAGCCTATTAGGATATAAAGCAGCTATGATTTAATAAAGAGACGTGCACACAGCCCTGGTTCAAGGGGTTAACACTCCAAACTTGAGTGCCATAAGGAAAAAGCACATTACAGATATAGGCCAAATTAATATATAATCAATAGTCTCCCCCTGAGTTTAGTTACACATTCATTACATTCCCTGCAACCCCATTGGCAAAGATGGTTCCCCCACTTCTCTGCATCATTATTTTGGGATGAAGATTCCTCTCCTGCTGTGAGAGCTCCTGTTTTCTTCTAGTGTTAGCTTTTGTCCTTGCAGGTGGAGCACCCCTCCACATTAGTGTCATCTTGCCCTGTGAATATCTAATCACCTTTCTGCCAGATGTCTCCGGGCTGCTCCCAAACTCCTATCTTTATGGCCTTCTTCCCCTTGTTTTTCCAGACTTAGTGTCTGCAGTTCCCCCTCTCTCTGCCCCCCTTAACATAAACTGTCTGTAACTACCCTTTGCCTTGGTTTCTGCGAGGCCCCCTTTTCTCTTTCAGTAGCAAAGTGTTCCTTTTTCATTTATTATGGAGTCCTTTTCGCTCTTCACTTCCAGGGACAGTATCTCCATCAACAGCCTGGGCAGCCTGTTGCAAAGCTGGATCACTCTTTTCAAGAAGAAGTGCTTCCTAATACCTTCCTTGACACATTTTGAGGCCTCTCACCCTATTTTCAGTCGGTTATAAAAGCAATAAAGTCTCCCTTGACCCTCCTACTCTCTGGACTAAGCAGTCCACGAACTGTAGACACAAGAGTACACAGGGGAGCAGAATGGGAACCATTTACTTCTGTCCAGTGATCTCATAGCAATAAAAGCACTGCCCTGGGCTACTGTGACCACCCAGAGAAAGGAGCTTTCCTGTGATGAAGAAGTTACAGTACCAGTATCACGGTGTTTCCCCCTGCCAAGCCAGCCCTCTGCACACCATCAGCCACCAATTTCTTCTACCGATCTAGGGCAAAACTGGTGTCCTCAATCAGCATTTGTGCCACAAAATCAGTGCTGAAAATATACACATGGGAAATGATGTGAGCTCACATTTCAGTTGTAAGTAAGAGCAAATCCTAGTCAATGCAACAACAATGCACAGAGGAGAAGAAAATAAGGAAAAAAGCTCAGAGATGAATAGGCTGTAGATGAGAACAGCCCTACTGTTGAACAGTTTACTTTTCAAAGGCAGCACAAGGACAAAATGCTTTGTGTGAGGAGAAAATTAGTTTCCAAGGTGTGTGCTTTCCACAGAAAGTCAAGTTAATTATTCAAAGCAGAAGACCATGAATTCTCACAATTTAGTCATTCTGTTCTGACACATTCAGGCCCAGTGAGCTGCTTCTTATCACCAGGACTTTGATAATTAGCATAGACATATGAAATAAACTTTCTGGAGAATTCAGTAGTAAGCAGGTATGACATCCTAATAGGGGTTTTATTAGGCATATTTCTTCATGGTAATGTATTAGCAATCACTGTGACAATTTCTGCTCTGAGGGGTTTTGGCCTTGCTCATTTTTTATACTTGCAGGGAAATAAATTTATTCATGGCAGAGATATAATCCAATACGCTACTCTGTTTACTCTGGTTTCTAAAGTAGCAGTTCTCTCAGAATTAATGAGAAGTGACATATACATCATAGAAGAAAATGCAGTGTCTTCAGTCTGGCATCACCGAATAGCAATGATTCCTTCTGAGTCTACAGACTGTAGGAAAGCAGACCTAACTACTTGGTCCTCACATCACAGCTGACATCAGTACAAGACAATCAAAGAAATTTGTGTTTCCTCCTTTCCAAACAAGCCAAAATTCTGAAAGACAGAAGAACCACCTACTATTATGGATATTGCTCCCTACCTTCAGAAAAGCACTCAAAACTCTCCTCATTAAAAAAGTGCAGTACTAAAAATATGATGTGACCTGCAGTGCTTTTCTTAATCTTTTCACTGCAAGCTACTACAGTTAACTTTGTGCTGTTTGCAGAGCAACTTCAGCTGAAAAACTTTTACTGTCTTTTTTAGGTGACACACAGCCTGAGAATACTATGATGCAGTTTTGGTTTAGCACTCCATAAAGTCTCTCTTACAACTAGATCTAAAAGAGAGTGAATGTGCTTCACAGTTTCGATAAAGAAAGCTTTCTCTTTGAGAAGTGATTCTCCCAAAGGAAACAAATGTGTAATATGTCATTAACCCATTTCAGCCACACATGTAGTAATAGTGCACAATCAATTAACTTGTGTTCAGTGTGATATGATTTTTCCAGCTACTCTATTATGGTGCACTACATCCAGCTGAACATTTGGATTTACATTTCTGGGGCTCTGTATGCTTATGGTGCATAGATTCTGCTATGTTTTTCACTATAGCAGGTTTTACTGCATTTGAAATAGTCCTTTAAAGTAAACATCTGCCACTATTGCTCAACAAGAGGGAAAAAACAAGCTAGTAGTGAGACTGATATATCAGTTTATAGAGAGTATTCAGCCAGGGTAAGGTAGAGAAAGGCACTGTGTTGTGTCTACACTCGCTATTATGATACCTTGAGCAAGAGATCTGAAGACAGAGACAGAGGAATCAAGCAAACAGGTACAAATGCTGTGAACATACTTTTTAAAGGATAAACCAGTACTTTAGTATCCCTTTTCATATAGAGAACAGCATAGAATTGAATTTCTGTCCAGCCAGACCAAGAAATATTTCACTTCAGGTAGCATTCAGAGGAGTAATAAACAGATACAAGAAAATATAATATCACCAGTAGGGATGATATTTTTAGTGAGCTATAACTGGATCAAAAGTTGTTTAGTTTTAGAACCCTTTTGTCATTCAAGTAATACTGGTCTCTCAGAAGATGTTAAGTTTTTCTATTTTCTGGGGTTTTGACTGAAATGTCAGTCATAAATATGTGCATTAAAAAAGGGTAATTTCAACAAATGATTATAATAGTTTAGATATTCATCACAGTGACATCCTTTCTTAAATTTACAACATTCATGGTATCTCTTCAGCCACCTTCATGCTAACTTTGCAGAAGCTTTCCAACCTGGCTGCTATTTGTACTCAACTCTGTGTTTTCATGAATGATAAGAACTGAGTTAATCATACTGTATTCACCCTACATAATAACCTCAAGTGCTTTTGTGAACAGAGCTTCTCTAGGACACTCTACACTGCTGGCAATCCCTACCACCTCATCTGTGAATTAATTTCCTCTCCTGCTATTCGTGATGTTTTCCCTGGTGAATCGTGATGATTTCTTTCCTGGTTGCTCAATTTATTTAGAAGGCGTCTCTTCCAGCTGAAGGACAAGAAATGTAGGCCACCCAGAGACTGCTACAAAATGCCATCCAAAATTAGCAACTGGAAGACATTTGGGAATCTCACTGTGGAGTGACACTGTTACAGAAAATATTATTACTTCAGCGCCTTGAAAAATGGAGGAGATGGGTACAATTTGTTTCAGAGTCTTTGTTTTGAATGAAGTGCTCAGAAACATTTGATTTTTATTTTTTTTTTTTGTCCATTATTCTGGTTCCATGGCATGGGTGAACAATACTTAGAATATAATCAGTCATTTATTAACTAATTTTGTATAAACACTGCTGTACCTCCTCTTAGAATAAAAACTATTAATGCACTCAAACACTCTGAAAGTGAAGTCATGCTTGTAATAGATACATTTGTAACTCTGAGTTCTTCAGAATTGCAAGACCCCTACTCATTTCTTTCATGCCCAAGCCAGATCTGTAGTGGAATTAATGATGCTGCCTTCAAAACTGTACAAACACAGTGGAAGAAGCACATGAGCTCCTTGCTCATACAGACATTCAGCAGAAAAGAAGTGAAAGATCATCAGATGCATGGAGATAGTGAAATGATGAATATCTTCATAAATCTCACCCTACACAACTTTCCCAAAATTTTATTGTGGTCTTGTCTGAATAAAGACTGAAGAAGCAAGAGTCACAGTTTGTACTTTTCAAGCACCTGAGATATCAATGGCTACAAAAAGTACTTGCTTTTCAACTAGTAAAGGTAGTTTCTTATGATTCATTGGCCAAATATCTACTTAAATCTCTGTGTGCATCCTTTCCATCTGTCAGCAGGTAAGCTGGCAAAATAACACTTGGAATTCCCAGCTGTCTCATCACTGAGTTTTTAGGAGCTACATAACTATGTAGTGGGTTGAAGTACAGGTTCAAATGGTACAAGAAAGCTGAGAAGCAGTCACAGATGCAGGTAAAATAGCCAAAATCAGATATTCCGTGCTGTTTTTGCATACTCAGGCAGAAGACCTCCGTCTCAGTCCTGGTTATCAATATCCTAAGTGAAATCCTGGTACAAGAACTTTGTTTTATTAACAACAGCCACACATAAGACTCATTAGAAATCACATTTATAATGATGTCAACTTCCAACTCCTTTTCTAGGAATAATCTCTAAGCTGCATGTGCCAGCAGGCAAAAGGTACATTTAAAGATTTAAAGAGCACAACAACAATAAGAAAAAATCTAAAGAGCTGAATCTAAACCTGAAGAAATTGTGCCCTGGGAAGAAAGCACTGAGAGGTTCTGGCTCCTGGAGGGTCCAAAATAACATCTGATGAGGAGGTCAGAATTTTAAAGGAAAAGGAGAATCTGCTGTCAAAAAGAAACTGGGACTCAGTAGCAGAGTTACTAAATGATTGAACTTATCTGTCTGCAGACTACACAATCTTAGCAGCAAAGCAGACAACACATATTGTTGCCTCTATGCTAGGCGCTGAAATTCTAAAGCAGCAGTGGATAATGTGTGCCTTATGAAGAACAGAATGTTGTCAGCAAGTAACTCTAAACAACAGATGATGAATTTCACCAGAATCTCAAAGGAGCTCAGAAATAGACTAGATCTGTTATCACTCACAGCACCATGGAAACTTCCCTTGCTATAAGGAAATTGTACAATTAACAATAACAATAATAATAAAATAACACAATTTAAAAAGGAAAAAAGGAAGCAAGATAGCTTTGTAACACATAGCAACTCAAACAGCAAATTTGATCAGAGAAGAAGAAAAAAAAGTGAAATCTTTTTTTCCATGCAGACTCATCAGGAGCAAAATAAAGACAAATTAATGCTCTCTAATGCCTACCCGAGAGACACCTGGAGTGAGACACACAATACAGGATGAGGCACTCCAAGGTCAGTGCTTAACAGTGTAAGAATGAGTATGATGACAGATATCTGGCAGCAACAAAAGTCGGTGCCTTACGAGAGACTGGTGTCTTGCATTTTAGGGATCTAGGCTTCAGTTTTAGGTTCACTGTATCCACTACAGAGCATTCAAAGACAGCTTCTACTTCCTTACATCTAGATGCTCCCCTACTTCAATGTAAGGGCTGAGACTGAGAGCAGGTGAAGAGGAACCCACTGTCTCACAAATCGAAGTCTATCTGTGTTGTGAATTAAAGTTACAATCTATTTCTACTACAGCAGAAGAATGAAATATGGAGGCAACACTTATTTCTCAGTAGCATAAGGAAAGTAACTATAGAGAAAGTGAAGCATGGCTGGCGTTACTTAAGCACAACACATGCTTACTCATCACCATCATTTGAAAATACACTCCACAGAATAAAAAGCTGTACAGTCTCTATGAAAGTTTTCTTACAAGACTACATGAAGGAAAAAATACTTGCTGCTCTGTGACACCATTCATATACAATTTCTCAGCCAGAAGAATTCACTGTTTTTATGGAAATTAAATAAGAAATGTGCAATGCATTTGTGAATTCAGTTTTGATGTCCATAAATTCTTTCCTTTTTTTCTTCTAAAATACTTTAGACCTATTTATTTATTTAGTTATTTAATTTTAGAGGCTTGTGGAAACATTAAAAAGGCTGACTATGGTGCAGGGAAGTATGAATAGACATACATCACCAAGAATTCCACTGTGCACACAAAATATATAAATATATATATATATATATGTTTTTAGTGATGGCAAAGGCAAAATTTCAAATTAGCATGTAAAGTCCACAAAAGTGTGCCTTAATTGCTCTATAAGGGTTGCAATGGAGCACCAAGCTCCAAGAATTGGAGCCCAGTCTGATAGATGAAAGCTTAAAAATACCACAGGACATCTCAGAGGGAGAATGGTTAGGTAACACAAAACACTATTTTTTTTTCAATAAAATAAATAGTTTTGTTTAGTTAGCAAAAACCAAAATTACATTATGTAGCTCACTGTCACCAACATTTTTCAGTGTTCAGATAAAGAATAAAGGTTAAACTCCTTATATTTTGTCTTGCAGTTTTGTTGCCAAGTATAAAATATTTAATCATTAAGCCTGTCATTATTCTCCTGCTGTTATGCTCTGATTAATTCTTATAATATTAAACAGCAATTCATTTTATCCTTCCACATCACAAGTCCAGCTGAAGGAGATAAGTAGCCGATAAAAGATCTCCAAGAACAGTTATAAATGATTCTTTTTACAGGAATAATAAAGCATCTATGTGGAGCTGAGTAAACCCTCCATAAGTTACACATAACTAATTTTGTTAGAAAACCTCAGCAAACTGCAGTCAATAATCTTCACTGTTAACATGCTGTTCTCCAAACTTTTGAGCAGAAACTTCACTCTGAGATGCAAATGTTTAATTACTTTTTAATGGTGAGCTTTATTTTCACTAAATTCTGTCATCTGTCCCAGTTATTTTCCTCCATTTTTTATATTTCAAGTAATTGTCATTTCAGAAGATTTCTTCTCCTTAATTTCTGCTCTGCATTTTACTCTTTGCAAAAACAAACTTTAGTGGAACTGATGTTCCTCTGATTTAAGTTTTGCCTGATAAGTCAGCACATTCTTTCTCTAGAGGGACCTGCTACAGGGACATCATTTAGCAATGAACCACAGGACCCCATCACAGCCATTTTATTCTGAGACTTGTGGTTTAACTCACCAGGTGGCTAAGCACTGCATAGTCATTTGCTCACTCCTGCCTTTTCCAGTGAGATGAGAATCAATGGGAAAAACAACAACAACAACAACAAAGTAGAACTCATGGTTGAGATAAATCTATTACAGAGACCGATAAAAGGAAAATAGTTCTGGCAAAAAGAAAAGGATAGCAGTTATGATTAAATATATATGTATATATTAATGTGTATAAGAAGTGATGCACAAACAGTTGCTCACCACCCCCCAAGTAATGCCCAGCTTACCTTCAAAGCAGCAGAAGTGAGAGCTCCAGTTCTTCCAGTTTCAAAACTTTCCTTCCACTGGTTGCCATACAATATGGAATATCCCTCTGGCCTGTTTAAATTATCTGTCCTGAATCCGTTCCCTCCCAGCTCCTTGGACCTCACCTCATTGGCAGAACAGCAGAAGAATTTGTGAAAACCAAGTTGTGCTTGGCTCTATACAGCACTGCCCAGCAATTAATAGAAACATCATAGTATTATCAGTGTTACTTTCCTGCTAAAACCAAAACATGGCACTGTGAAGTAAAGCTATCTTGTCCCAGCAGATGTTTAGACTGGACAGACAGGCCAAACTTGAGGACTCAGGATGAAGAAGGGAGATGTTTTTAAGCTGGATCAAAGGTACATTGTTGAAATAATCACATAAGTGAAAGGCAATGTATTGTGTTATTTTGAAGTAAATAACAGATGGCAGGGAATGAGAAGTATTGGCAAAAGAATTTAGACATTTTATGACTATGAGAACTAAGATGTGATGTACATGCTGTCTTGCAGAGGAAAAAAAACAAGTGACATGACCTTGGTGACTCTGAACAGCAACAGTCTAGGAATTTGTTTCTCATTATGTGCTGAAAATAGTGTTCAAATTCAGAAATAATTATAGAGACAATTACATATCCTATGTATATTTGTCTCCTTAAAGTGTCTAAGGAATGTGATACAGCTGAAAAGTTCAGGAAAAAAAATAATATTAAATGATTTGTTTCCTTTTCCATAGGCCACCAAGAAACTGAAATTATCTGAAGCAATTTGATTTCTTTCTTTCCTTTATATCTGCTCTAAATAGAAAAACAAATATATTGCAGCATTAGTCACTGAATTGTTTTCTAACACTGATCAGTTCATCATCAGGTAAATACTGTCAAGGCCTATGTCCGAGATTTAATACTTAATGATTTGAACATCATATCTGGTACACTGGCACTTTACATTCTAAACCCAGAGTATGAGATTAGAGAAGTGCAAAGTTTTCATTCCATCAGCTTCCCATCCATGACCGTCTCTGAGTAAACTTGTTTATAACTCACTAGCATCAGTAGTAGAAGAACTCTTTATACTAGGAGACCACTCAGATGCTCCTGGGTCATTGTAGAGGACTGTGACTCATTCAAAAGCCTCTGGTTTTTTTAGACAAGTGCAGGGAAACATCCCCAGCCACCTTTTCCACCTGATCCTACCAACTAGAAGAAGGAGCTTGCAGTTTTTATAACACTAAATTATCAAACTGTGTTCTCATCCAATTATCCTTACTGAATGCTCAGACACCACAGCAAACAGGACAAAAAGGCAGACTCAGGCAGTTGGATACTGGAAAATGAGGGAGACAGGCAGGCTGTGTCTTAACAAGGCCCCGATCATATGTTAATCCTGGTCTGTTCCAGCTGCAGCTGTTGCTGTGGTGGCAGATACCAACCAACCAAAAAGGAATTTTTAGAAAGTGTGTGGAATACAAAGCCTTGGGCAGTTCATGAATCAGCCATCCCTGTCTCCAAGGAAACATTATTACAGTGTCACAGGCAGTGTCTGACTTGGCTTAGCCTCTCAGTATGCAACTGAAATATGTTGGAAATTAAATAAAAGCAATCATTAATAGAGAAAAGCATCATAAGGAGTTTTGGGGGGTTTGTTTTGTTTTGTTTTGCTGTTGTTGGTTGTTGTTGTTTTTTTATTTGTTTGTTTTCTTGTTTGCCAAAGTTGTAATTTATACAAGTCCATGAAAAATGTGTAGTAGAGCAATGGTATGACACAGTTTGGCATAGGCATAGGTCCTATGCCTAATATACGCATTATAAGAGAAGAATTACTGTCCCATTTGATATGAACATGCACTGAATATGAGAAGAGTACCTCCATTTCACATCAGTCAGAATATATCTTCCACCTTGTAAACGTGATCTCCAGCACAGCAGTCAGTTACCATGGGGATGGGTGATATAGAAATGAAACTGTATGCAAAAATGAGTGGGTGGTCCGTGTCCATTTACATTAGAAAGATGTCCTGTTCAGATGTAGCTGTGTTTGGCACTTTGCTGCCAGTCTCACTGGGCAATAACAGGAGTAGGGAGGTTGAGCAACTCCACCACTCTCAGCAGTGATCCCTTCAAAAGAATCCTTGTTCCATACAGACCTCCTGTTGTAGTTAAACAGCAGGCTCCAGCTTCAAATCATGTCAATTCAGCATTGTCCCCAGTAGCACACGCACACATGTGCTGGGCAGAGGGAGCTGTATCACACTTGATTTCAAGAAGTTGAACGTCTGCTATCAGTTACTGAAAGTCAAGTCCAACAGGAAGGTGCCCAGGTAGGGGCTGAGGAGACTACAGATCCCTCCTGGCTCCTGGGGCGATGGAGCATTCTAATAACCTTCGCTCCCTGGTGTCTCTTCCTCTGGACCTGAACAGAATTATTGTGTGTGAGAAAGTGACTGAGAGGATCTTGATTAAAAATAAATTCTGGAATTTCTGGATACTTGAACTGGTGGCTCTTTTAAGCAGCCTTACTCCCTCAAGGCAGTTTCCTAACTCCATCTTTTACAGCTTTCTTGAACTGTTCACTCCAAACTGTGCACTCCATCTCCCCTATGAGGAGAGACTTAGGGAACTGGGTCTGTTTAGCCTTGGAAAAAGAAGGCTGAGAGGGGACTTGATCCAGGTTTATAAATACCTGAGGTGTGGGAGCCATAGTGGCGAGTCTGGTCTCTTTTCAGTAGTGCATGGGGACAGGACTAGGGGTAATGGGATGAAAGTACAGCATAGGAAGTTCCGCATGAATGTGCGGAAGAACTTCAGTGAGGGTGACGGAGCACTGGAACAGGTTGCCCAGGGGGGTGGTGGAGTCTCCTGCTCTGGAGATATTCAAGACCTGACTGGACACCTACCTGTGTGATGTGATGTAGGGAGCCTGCTTTGGCAGGGGGGTTGGACTCCATGATCTCTAGAGGTCCCTTCCAACCCCTACAAGTCTGTGATTCTGTGAAAAACAGATGGGAGGTAAATTCAGTCCTGTTATAACAGTGAAAGAAACTGGCTTTTATACACTAATCTCACACAACAAAATCTGAGAAGACACTCATGATCCCTATGGTTGTATGATACTGTATGGATTGCAGAATAAATTTTTGCTCTTTGCCTTCTCCATCACTTTAATGCAACAACCACCATAAACACAGAAAACATTTTAAAGATGATTCTTGATATATAACATTTAATATCCCATAAACATGTTATCACAAAGGAGTTTATGGAGCAATGCATTATGTTCTTGAAGTGCACTGATTTGCAAGTATATGTGCTAGTCCTTTTGGGAAGGACTCTCATGAATTCCTGTACTACCAGCATTTAACGTCGGTGATTTACTGAGTGCAGCTGTATTTGTCAGCATACTGAGCCCACCTTTCCTTTGCTGAGATGTCTCACAGGACCTTCCAAATACTCTCCATGAACATATAAATAGGAAAGAAACAAGAAGATTAAACATCTGTCTTTAAGCTTCCTCCTCTCAGGTATTCAGTTGTTTCCAGAAAAGACAAGAGAAAAAACACCTCATATTGTAGATAACTTGCAAAGGAGTGGTAAGATAAGGGAATTAATACATCACAAGAGGAAAAAAAAAAATGTTACATTTTTCTAGATTACAAATATCCTCACATGACACTGAATCAATGCTTTGCAGAATGAGTTCTCCATCAGTTTTTCAGTCAGGCAATGCCAAATAGAAGATTAATTTTTTTTCCAACTGAATGGATGGATCAGACAAAGAATGACACGTTATGGAACATTATGTCTCAGTTTCTAGCATGCTGTCCAGTGAGGTACAGTTTTCAATTTCAGGCTGTGATTTTTGCAATTAGCATTTACCTTTGCAGAGATAAACAACATAAGTAAATAAATAAATATTTATATTTATATTATATTCATATATAAATAAATAAACACTGATGATATGAATTTTGCACGACAAATGAGGCACTCTGCAGATAGCCCTGTTTGTCTCCATTTCCTGTAAATACCCTTCTCCAGACTAATGCTTCTTCCCCAGTGTCAGCTTATTTGATGTTGACTGTTTTTAGAGGGACACTGAAAGCTGTGTGGATGAGAGTTATGTGAAGAGTTTCAAACAAGCTGAAAAGGTCTTCTGCATTGGATTGGAGGTCTCAAGTTGCTAAGCTGCCTTTGTAGACATAACATTAAAATTATTATCTAAACTCACCGAAGTTCAACAGTTACTGGCTATGTAAATTGATAAAGATCCCTTAGTTGTAGGGAACAAAATAAAAGTAGTAGATATAAAGAAGCCTCAGAGATACAGAAGTATTTCTATATTCCCAGTTCACATGGAGAAGATGAGAAATAGAGAAGTGCAAAATTCAACCTTCTGTGATAATGACTTCAGGTGATAAGAACCATCCTTCTCTTATTATTTCCAAAGGCAATGAACAGGTTCAAAGCCTTACATTACTGAACTTTAATTAGGAGACAAGTTTGCATACATTTTAAATGTTAATCACTGTTCAGAAAGCTGGTGAACTTTGACGGGTCACAACCTGCTCACCACTGGAATAGTCTGTAGCTCTCACTGCCTATTGGCATTGATGCCAGAAGCCAAATAGTGGAAGGTATATTGTGGAGAGCATAGCATGCTTTCCAGAAATGCAGAATCATTATAATGGTAAAGGTATTAAGAAGAATTTAAGTGATTTTAAAATAACTGATTTCTGAACTGAAATGGTGAGTTACAGCAGACAAACTGTGCAGAAATTATTATGTTATGCTTACAGTGTTTAGCACTGAGTAGCCAGACAGACAGCACAACTCAGACTATGGAGTAAAAGATGGATAAATCAGTATCATAATAATAATTTATGGGCAGCTTCAGTTGCTTTTGCCCGTTTTTATTTTAAAATAAAGTAAAATAGCATTTAAAAGGATGTGTTTCTACATTTTGATACAGCCAGGCTGACAAGGAAGGACAAACACTTGAAAAGTGCAGTTACACGAGATGCTTGAAGATATAAATTATTTCCTTAAAGTGTTTAATCATGCTTTCCAAAACCACTTCCTCTGGTGACCTAATCACATAAATCATAGCAAAAGGTTAAAGATGAAGTTCAATTGCAACAAATTATGTGTGATGGTTTCTCTGAAAAGAGATTACTTTCTATTAAGGAGCAAACTCATTCCAAATAACCATGTTCTTCTTACAGCCCCTGTGCTGGCGGTCAATATGTTCTCACACAGTTGCATGGATGGACTGTTTTCCTCCTCAAAATTCTGCTGCACATAACAGGAAAATAACAACCAACTTGTGGTTCACATCCAAGATAAACTTCCTAATTTCAGATTTCCTCCCATCAGGTGAATAGCAGATTCCTGGGTCAAAAAATGGTGTACACTTTTAAAAATACATACCCTTCACGTGTATTCTATGAAGTCCATATGCTTCAATGTATATTTTAAACAAACAAGGACAATTTAAAATGTTAGTGAGGTGTCTGAAATAATCCTTTTTTGATAGAAAACTTCCCTGAATTGCCACACCATGGGTTGCTATGTGAAAAGATCCCAGGACAGTCTTTCTGAAAAATCAGTAACAGACCATTGCAACATACAGAGAAAGAAATACTCACAGAATAACAAATTTTCAGGTCAAATTTAGCTGGAATTTTCACCATCCAAACAACTCAGAGAAGCTCCACTGCATGAGAAAATCAAGCCAGCACATTGGCAAGTAACCAGGTCTCTGTTGGTAGCCTCCTAATTACAAAGTAGTTTCAGTAGAACACTGTAATTATTAACAGTTAATTAGGACTTTATAATGTAGCTTTGATAGCACTACTTGAACTTAATTATGAAAAAGGTAACAGGCTTTTTCCCTTACTAAAGAGAGTAAATGCATCATTACAGAGGAAGCCATATTAAGAAATAAACCAAATATAACTCATTCAGATAGCAAAATTAATACCAAAGGTAACAAAGGTGATACTGAATTCATTATATAAGAAAGATACTTGAAATGTCCACCACTGAAAATATAGCTGTAAAACATGCAAATCTTCCATCTGTGCAACTCTGGTCTCAGTTCTGTTCATTCCAGAGAGGAAGATAGATCCAACTATGTGGGCTGAGTTGATTTGTTCAAGACTACTGAAACATTTCCTAGAAGCTTAAGTACTTTATGGAGACATAATTATTATTTGGATCAGTTTCCCCACTTTCAGGGGAAGAAATGTTGGCAGTATGAAAGGCAGATGTGTATTTCTGTATTTCTGCTTTACTTTTGTTTGGAGACATCTAGGTGGTGGAATGGGTGTAGAAGAGAAAGAAAATCCTTACTCAGCTCCAAAGCAGGCAGACCAGAGATTTGAACCAGGTCTTCAAGGCACCATCTTAGCTTTAAGATGAAAAGTCCAAGTGCTGAAAAACAGATACTTCAATAAAATTCTGTGTTTTTAAAGCCTGGAAATCAGATTCTTCACACCTCTACTGCAAACTGTAACGAACAGAAAATAAATAAATAAACAAAATAAAATGTTTGCAATTCAGTGAAAGAGCCCTACATAAGCAAATTTAAATCAAAGGGCTGTAGCTACTGGAATAGATGATGTTATTTCATATGAGTAGAACATAATCCAGATAGTGCAGCTTATTTCCTGGCTAACTGGAGTATTCTTATGAAATGTTTGCCTTCTGGAAACACATAGCTTGTATTAGCTGAGCGGGTGTGACACAAATACCAACATCACATTTAAAATCATTATGTGCTTCTTCAGAAACAAAGCCTTTCTACTCAGTTGAGGGTAAGGATTTTATTACAAAAAGATGTGTGTGCTTTTCTGATTTCAAAATGTTACATTTAGAAAAATAAAAAGGAAAGAGATTACCCTGTAGGTACACTCCAGTCTCAGAAGAAAAATGTCATGTCAACTCATTCTTTCTGGTGTTATTAGGTTAGGAGATAGCTTCTAGGTGAAAAGAATCCACCTGTAATAATCACATTACCACAGAGTGCATTAATTAAAGATGAGGTCTGTTTTAATTCACTTGTGGTGTCAGATGAACAACCTATGGCATTTCTATAATAAAACCAAACTTCAGAAAAAAGAAAGATTTTAAAAAGCTAATTTTCACCTCTTCTAGTAAAAAAAAAAAAAAAGAAAAAATAAAGAAAAAAAGTTGGCATGTACTATATTCTTATGTAAACACAAGTCAGTATGGCTCCATATGCTAACTTGTGTATGATATTTATTTCTACATGAGGATAATCTTCTTCAAAACATGGGGTAGCCGCATTTGATCATAAAGTCTTGGATGTCAGGAGGAAATTTTTTACTGAGAGAGTGGTAAGGAGCTGGGGCAGCTGCCTAGAGAGGCTGTGGATGCTCCTCTGCCCCTGGATGTGTTCAAGGCCAGGCTGAGTGGGGCCCTGGGCAGCCTGGTCTGGTATCTGACGTGGAGGACAGTAGCCCTGCCTATGGTAGGGGGCTGGAAATTGGTGATCCTTGGGGTCCCTTCCAACCCAAGCCATTTTATAATTCTGCGCAAGACTTCCTCTAAATAATTTGTTTTTAAAAGGAGTCATTAATTTGCAGATTTTCACAGGAACTGAGACGTAAAATTCTAGCAGCTAGAGGGTTTTTAAATGCTGCCATTACTTTCTTCTGATAAATGTTTTTAAATAAAAACATATTTTCAGTCTCATTTTAAACTGTACAATCACACATTTGTCCTACAGAGATTGTAACTTAAAAATCTCTGTTGGTTCTGCAGATAGATAATACTTACAGACAAATTGAAAGCCAATGTCATGTTTGGTTTACTGCTCTAAAGGGAGAGGTACATTTAATAGAATTTTCAGGTCACATTCCACTCTTATTGATGTAAATTCAGCATGAAGAAATGACATTTTTTGAATTTATAGCAGTATTCATAGAACCAAAGAGGTTTACTGCTACTATTTGAACAAGACTAAGCACAAATTTAAAGCCAGATTTAAAATCCTACCAACTGTACCTTCCACCCCCATTAAATCAGTCCACCTCCAACATACAAATTCTGTACCCTGAATCCAGAAGAAATGTAATTTTGATTTTACCTCAGTGACTGTAAGAGATTATTCTGTTATACCCTTGTCTCAGAGCTTGCTGAAGGACACAGATGAACAATTTCAAGCAAGTCCTGGTCAAGGGTTGCAAAATCCTTTGTCTGAGGGATGCAGATGGACAAGGCCAGGGGCAACCAGAGAGAGATAAGCTGCAGTCAAATGGCTGTAAGCAGTCTTTTGTGTGGGCTAATCTCGAGGAAGATGGCCATTTCACAGGGGGTGCACCCAGGGATGTCATGTAGGCAGGAAAAAAGAAGGATCAGCAACCATAAAGTTAGGTTTTCTGACATCGGATTCCTCACAACATGATGCCTGTGTGCTGAAGAAGAAGGTATCTGCTATCAGATCCATCACTATGGAAGTTCTGCTTGCTGATGGACACTCTTGGTCCTGCTACCTGAATCCTGCTGCCTGCTCTCTCTGCGGCTCCTCTTTCTCTCTTTTCTATTGCTTGCCTTCCCTTCCCCATCACCCTAAATTGTCCATCCTTCCCTTCCTCATCTCTCTGATTAAGATTTATAATAAACTGGTCAGACCAACATTTGAACCATTGTTTCTTAATCTCATTCCAGGTATACATATACCAAAGAACCTCCTCTCCCTCTTACAAAGTGGAGAGAGACAGTAGCTTAACCTCATTTTAATCGCAGACTGTCTCATTCTGCTACAGACTGGACTCATTCCTAAATCTGCTCACCTCCTACTTACTTTATTTACTGCAGCACACTGCTCCCTAGCTGCTTCGTCCAGTAATAGGTAGCTCAGGCATAGACAGCTATAACTGATACTGCAGAGAGATGCATAAATTAAACCAAGTATTGTCCTCTGCTAGCTTAGATAAAACACATTTTAGAAACAAATGGAAGGCGTTTTTTTTTTGACAGCCTTCCCACTCCTGCAATGAGATTACTCCAGTGAGTGTTTTCATTTCCTAATGCTTCAGTCATTGTGTCACTAACATATCTTCTGTTTAAAACAAACAAACAAACAAGACCTTCAAACATTTGAAGACTACTGCAGAAAAGTCAGTAGCTGGGTCTATTACCACAGTTCCACCTTTTGGCATGCCAGTAACATCTATATTAAGTGGACTGGTTTAAATCTGTGGGTAGATATGCAGATAAGTTGACAGGCAGGTATACAGATGTATGTATATATTCATTTGACTTTTTTATTTGCATCAAATTGTCTGCATTTAACAGTTTAATGCAGCTCATTGTCATTCATATGGAGAAATTCATGTAAATGAAAATAAATTGCATATTATGCCCAATAGAAAGAGTATCCCGGGTGCCCAGGCGTAAGCAAAGCAAAACAGCCACATCTCACAGAAACTTTGGAGGGGCATATGAGCTTTCCCCTCTGGTGCTTAACAACTGGTGTTTCCAGATATTTTTTGAGTAGGAAATAACTTTAGAGGGTTCATGTCACGGTTTTATGATTTTTGATTACTGGTATTCCACATCATAACATCATGTAGTGCACTGGGAATTGTATTAACACTCCAGTTCTGGGTACCTGCCCAGAAGAGAACTACATTCCCTAATGGGGCTTCACAGTCAGAGCGGAAACAGAACTTCTGACAAGGACACCTGATGGAGATCTTGGGTTCTTCTTCATGCTCTTCTCCTTTGCCTCTCCTTGCTGCTGACCGGCCTGACTGCGTGCATCACTTCAGTATTACTGTATTACTGTATTACTGCCTACAGCTTTCAGATACTCTCTCATTATATTTGATTTATGAACTTCAGTTCTAATTACATTGTATTATAGTGTGTTAGCTTGCATTCTGATACCATAGTTCCTAAATTAGTTTGTTTCTCCTCAGATCATTGCCGCTGTTTTTAATTATTTTGGGGTCCCCTGTTTCCCTTTTCCAGCAGTGCAGATTTTGTGTAATCCCTCTGCCTCACTGGTCACAGAACTCGGACAAAACAGCACATAAGCCATTGACAGTTCAAAAAGAAAATACTCTTGGAAACTGCATCATTTTCCACTAGCTGCCAGTCAGGCCCTGCACACCTTTCCCGTCTCTGCTGCATTGTTTGTTGGAAGGCCAATGTCAATAAGGGGTGGGTAACTACCACTGTTCACTAGATGAGAATATGAAGCTATCTAATCTTGATATTGGGATGCAGCTGTGATGGACAACGGACCCTGCTTTCATTTTCTCAGTGTTTTGGTTATTTTTAAATACAAGGTGCTGTCTCATCTAAAAGGACATGTTCAATTTCCCTTCAGTTCAGCTCTGCTACTATGGCCCTGAGCAGAATTAATAAATCTACCTCTAATTTATTAATGCCTTTAGCAGTTCCCCATTCCACCAGCTCTCACAGAACGTACATTTAAAAAATGATTCTGTCTTCTGGAATGAGAGAATACAAATAATGAAGAAAACAGGATCAGAGTGACTGCATTTAATGACTGGACTTCCAAGAAGCTTTATGGCACGCACTATAAATACCCTCATGCCTCACCACAGCTGCAGTAAAGCACTGACTTGCATGTGACAGCTCATCTTCGTCTTAATTAGCAACACCTTTAAATCAGAAGAGCTTCATTGAACAAGGGGCCTGCACCTCAATTAGTACGTGTAACTCTAAAGAGAGAGCAGTGAAGTGCTATGAACCCAAATCTGTTACGGGAGTCAGAAAAAGAGCAGAAGCACAAGTAATATCCTTTCACTATGTAATTTTGTGTGGCAGTCTATCATTGAAATATTCCCAAGCCTCCCCTCCTTCTGGGGCACTTTGCACCAGCCATGTTCTTCTCCTTGAAATTTGGTCCATTTATGGATCAAGAACAGGGACTCCAGTTTATTCAGCCTTCACATCACCAAGAAAAAAATAAAAATAAAAAATTAAGGTGGAGTGAATGAAAAGACAAAGTAAATATGATAAACATACGGCAAAATTCTACGACACATCCAGGATCAGATGCTTTTCTTGTACAATAGAATTAAGGGCATGAAAGCATCAGCAGAAGGGAGGTTTTTGGAGAGCAGCACAGATCAGAAGTGAACAGGATTACCTTGTATTCAAGCTAATTCACAGTGACAGAAAGGTTAATGTATTGCGGGTTCAGTGGCTGCTTTTCATATTCCGCATAATGGAGCTGGCTCCCTTTGTGCTATGTGCCATAAAAACAAGAAGCAAAGGGAATCTTGCTGCAGAGAAAAGCTCAATACCTTTTCAAATGAGGTGCACAGGGCATGCATTGTGTCTGCTAGAGCCATCTTCTCACCTTCCAGAATAAGAAAATAAAATCTGAACTTTTTATATCCATGCTCACTTCAGTTCATTGGAGCTATAGAAAATTATGATAAATTAAAAAAAAAAAAAAAAAGAAAGAAAAAAGAAAAGAAAAAAAATAATTGTAAAGGTGCCTGCTGCATCTTTGTAACCAAAGTGTATTGAAAACAAACCTCAGCATTCAATTGGCTTGAAATGGCTTTCAGAAAAGTAAAGTACGTCCACCAGTCCAACAACAAATAATAGGGCATAAGTGTTAAATTTTGAACTTTTAGATTTTCATCCTATGTAGCAAAATGACAGCTATGTCATGCCACTTATATTTTCTTAAGCAACCCAAAGTGAAAGGTAAAATCAGCTTTAACTTTAGGCTGTCCCTGATATCTCCTGTTTAAACAAATACAGGCCTCTTGCACTTCATTAAAATAGATGCTGTTGTGAACCTGTTCATTGAAGTAATTCATTTGTATATGTGCTTGATCTCTATTTATCTTGGAAATTTCAGGATAAAAATATTGCCCTCTTTTTATCTTTTTTTTTTTTTTTTTTTTTTTCCTGTAAAGAGACTACACTTCAGCTCTGAAATAAATTTCACTATTAGGATTTCTGTAGGCTTTTAGAATTTGGGGAATTTTGCTGCAAATTCTTTAAATTAGGAAAAATAATAATAATAATAATAATAATAATAATAATAAAAATCATAATAACCAAAATCCAGTCATGCTCTTCATTTTATAGGCAAGAAATGGATGTTACCAAGAATCACAGGATTACAGCACAGCAGGGCTGAGGTTGAAGGAACCTCTGGAGAACACTCAGTCCAGGTCCCCCAGCTCAGAGTAGGGCAAGTGAGCAGATCATCCACTATCACATGCAGTTGGGTTCTGAGTATTTCCAGGGATGAAGAATCCACTAGACCTCTGAGAAACTTGTTCCATTACTCAAATATTCTTGTAGTGAGAAAGATTTCTGTTTTAATGGGTTTTCCATCATTTCAATCTTTCCCCATTTTCTCTTGTCCCACCAGCAAGTATTGATCAGCTGGCAACACTCCAGATAGTGCAGCCCTTGGCATTGGCCTCTCTTGCCACAGGGGCACAATGTTGTCTCATGTTCAACTTGATGTCCACCATGATTCTGCTAGGACCCAGGGATATTGGACACATTAATTCTATCCTTGCATTCCACCTCTCTGCTAGAACTGTTTTCTTGCCTTGCTGTTGTATTTAAAAAATAAAGTAAGGAGTAATAAAATGAAGTTAGCGACTGTGTTTTCATTTTTGTAAAATAAATTTGGGTTTTTCTATGACTGTACAATTACCTTTGATGTAGCCACAGGCAAAACTTTAGAATTAATTTTCTTCACCTGTTACTGCAGGTCTCCAACTGTAGTACCTTCACCTCTCTGAACATTCTTGCTAAGTTTTGAGATCAGAAAGCTTTTTTAGTAGGTTGTGCTGTTATTTTTCCCCCTAAACACATACTTTCCCACTGAGAAGTCTCGGTATAGATCTTACAAAAGTATTCAGGAACTTCAAACTTTTGAACACCTCCTGAGGTTCAAATCACGGAAGAGAATTAAATAAACTTAAGTTTATGGTCTTGCAACACAATGCTTGGATTGGGTTTGGTATTCCTTCTAGAGAAAAGCTAGAGAACTATTTTGGAAGCTGATTCCAATATCCACTAGGGCTTACAAGACAAAGGAAAGAAAACTAAGACAGCGGGATTTGACTTCAACCCATTGTCTACTCTCTTTCTGCACTGTGTTCTCTCCTGCATCATCCCAAATAAGGTACAGATTTATCATCCCGAGTACTAATTTATATTACTCTCCACTGCATGCTCAGCTGTGCCTATCAGACTATTAAGAGATTAATAGGGTCTCTGTATTTATCATTACTAATTTTAAGCAGGAACAAGGACATGTCAAGCCATAATATTGATGCATTTGAAAATACGTTAATTGTCTTCCTCATTAATCATCCTACTTAGCTACCTTCCACTATGATTTTTCTACATACATATCATGAGAGATATTTAACATTTTAAAAACCTTTTCTGAGTCCCTTTCAAATGCCAAAGTTTTGCTGTTAATTGAAAACAAAAGTTTTGTAGGGATTTTTATGGAGAAATCACCCATCAGAGATAGAAATTAATGTACATTTGGTACACATTACCAGCTGCTTGTCAGCCCTAATTACTAGTGAAAATTAGTTATCTAAGCTCAGCAGAAGTGAGCTTCCAGAAGGAGTCATTCTCATCTTGGGCCCAGAAGAACTGCAAACATCTCAGTCATCCCTGTAAAACATTATGTCTGGGGTAGGTGTGAAACTGAAACTGGTAAACCTGCGTAATTGCTGCTAACGTTAACACAGGCATGCCTGTACAATAATGACTGTGTTTTGCCCTCAGACCACAAGCTGACTGACTTACAGCTTATGCACCACAACTGAAGGCATCATTTTCTGTTTTCTGTATGGAAATCTGAAATGCTAAAGGTCCAACTTTATTTTGGCCTTGAGAGGGACTCTGAGGGAACTTCTGCAGAGGTGTGTGGAATAATGTTTTTTGGCATTTTGATCTAAAGTTCCCTGTTCTGATATGCGATTCAGTGGCTGCAATATCCATAGGACCACATGAGATTTTGTCTAAAAAAAAATTATATCTTAAAAAGTTCCCTTTCTAGTGATGAAGAGAGACAGCAGCTGTGGGAAATAATGTAACTGTGAGCAAGTCACCAAAGAGCTTATCAGACTCTCTGATAGACCTTACCACTGTGAAGCCCTGGAAGACCAAACTGTGAGACAAGAGCAAGCCGTGTCTGTTTGTGTCCAAGGGTAGACAGGACATTCTTTTGATATGCGTTTTTAATCCTGTTACTTTTAAGAAACCTTTCATCCTTTATCACTGTTGTTTGGGAGAAGCTGGGACCAATTAACTGATTAGAGGAGCTGTTAGAGGAACAGGAACTTCTTGCTTGTGGTGTATAAGTTACGCATTGAACACAATAAAGATATATTATTTTGAAGCTATAAGAAACTAAGAGAGCTCTCTAACTCGACTGAGCGCACACAAGCAATCCTTTGACTAATAAATCAGTAAATATCACAGAATAGTGAATGCAAGCAAAAGAGGAGCACAGGGGACTGGAGGGGGCAAATCTCTTTAAAATGAGAGACAATCACATTACTCCTTTGTTTCCTCTCCAAGTTTCTGTACCTTTCCCATCTCTGACACTGGGTTGCTGGGACAGTCTTTGGACCTCCTTCCTAAATCTGTCACACCAGCAGGCACATTTTGCCTAAAGCCCTGTCTCCAGTGAAAAAGTGAAAGATCTGTCCTCAATTTTACAGGTGCCAGGGCTTCACAATCTTATTTTGATGGCCTCTGCCAAGCACATTTAGTGTTCTGGCTGCTACGTTTTTTACTCAGTTTATAAGCTGTAATTACACCTAATTATGGCAAAGAACAGCAGTGGTGTTACACTGGATCCCCCAAAACTGATTCAGGCCAGTTGTAATGTCATAATACATGCGTGTGAAAGACAAAGACACTGCAAAATAATGTTGCAGACTGAAGGAGCCAAATGAAGACATGCGGACAGTGAAACAGGAATCACAAGCACTGAGGGATGGAAGACGAAAACACAGATTGTATTTCATCTCTATGCCACACAATATGAAGAAAGAATGAATGACAAATCATCTCTCCTTTATTTTCTGCACTCCACATACTTGAGCAGTAAGCTTCAGGCTCCAGATATGAGCTGCCTGGACCATGTGCTTCATTTTATTATTTCCTCCTCTCTCTGTGATACGATCTGAGGACATAAGCAGTCGGGAGAGGGCAGAGTCTTGCCTTTAGTTACCTTCTGGTTCACCTGCAGGAGCAACCCTTGCTACCATTAATTGCAGACTGCTGAGCTAGAATGAGCCCTTACCCTGTGCTGATATTAAATGCACCTTGTCCTCAGCAGAAATATATCTTCTGTAGGTCCCTCTCCAAGATGCATGCCTATCTTTGGACAGAGCCATGTACTGAGGCCTAAAAGGAGTATTCAGCTTTCAGATTTTACACTTACAAATCATGTCAATAGCTTTGGACTGCAGAATTTCTTTCCACCTGCATGCAAAATATCTGAGATATTGTGCACTGATCAAATACGTACTGATTTTAACTCAAATTAATCAGTGAGGCCTGTTGTAGCCTCTGAAGCACTGACTTTACTATCAGTCTATAAAAGTGGGTATTTTCTACATTTCTTTCACTTCTAGTTTAGCTTTAGTAAAAATGTTTCTGGTGCTACAGTATAAGCTCAAGGTTCTGTGATGTAAAAATAAATATGTGTATGGAAAGGGTGACATTTAGTGGCAAGCATGCAGCTCCCAATATATTCTGGAGACAGAGCATTTCAATCTGCAGAGTGCAAAATCTAAGTTCAATCTTAGTAATTAGGAGTGAACAAATTCCCCACTCTCTGGCCTTGCATTTGCCTCTCTGTACATGAGGGAGCTTGCATTGATATTTCACTGCATGCAATCAGCAGTTCTAACAGCACCAGAAGAGATTCTGCAAATGACTGGGGAATAAAATACAGAGAGTTGATGGAGAAGGCAAGGAAGGGGGAAAGAGAGAGAAACCTTCTCCAAATGTCACTTTTGGGTGCTACTGCAGGGCCTGCATTAAGAACCAGCATGACGCACTTTTGATGTGGGCATGGAAATAACCACAGAATAGGTGATGTCTCACCTACATAGAGCAGCAACACTACAGTGGCATTGATCTGTTCTACCCGAGCTACTGTAGGGCCAGGACACCCCAAGGGTGACACAGGTCCCACAGCATTCAGCAGCATGTAGGAAAGAAGTCTTCCATGTCCCACTGCCCCAAGAGCCATCAGTCACAAGAAAAGATCCATCAGATTTCTTCAGTTTTCCAGGAGCCAGGGGAGACACCAAGGCCCTGTGGCAGCAGTTGCAGAGGCAAAGGACGTGGGCTGCTGTGCAAGTGCTCACCCTGCAGAGCTGTGTTTGGCACAGAGCACTGCAGCAGCCAGGGAGCAGGCTTGTTCCTTGATGATACCACCTATGGATGCTTCCTCACTGCAGGAGAAAGGAGGAAAGCTTGTGCTTTTTCACTTAGGCACAGCTACAGAATAGTTAAAATAAGACAGACTGAATGTTTAATCTGCCAGAAACATACAAGGAGAGCAATCAAATCTGGGATAAGTAGTTCCAAATGAGGTATGCCTGATTGCTTTAGGCCATGCTGTTTGTCAGTCTTTTAAAATTCAGGTCATTACCAGATGCTGATCTGCTATAATATTGTGATATTTTATCTGATTACACTTATCTGATTGTGCCGTATCTGCTATTTGCCTACCCATTTTTCCATGTATATTAAATGCAGGTGGTTTTATTATTCAGAGAGCTAGAAAGTGTTGACTGCTCTGAATATAAATGGGGATATTATATCATTACCCTGCTCTCAAAGCAGAGCCATTCAGTGTGTAAATCATATGCAAGGTACCTAGTGGAGACACAATAAACCATAATGTCTTGAGAGAGAAAGCAATGAGGAAGGGATAAGGAGATAAAAATTTAAGGCATTGTTAAAGAAGGATAATCTTCGTAATCCTATTTAGTTCTTCCAAACCATTTGTTGATAATATAACCTTTATATTCAAAACTTTTTTTTAAGCTCATTAAGTATCTTTTGGTGAAGTTATTGCCACATGGAACATTATCAATAATGGGACTGAAAAAAAAAAAACAAAAAACAAGATCATGCCAGCCAAACACACATTTTAGCAGATTTCTAAAGGATCCAGGAGGCACCCACGCAGTTCTGCAGCAGCTCTGTGGACCCTTTCTCTCCCTAACACAGTGCTTGCTCTGGGTCTACAGGATTTCCATGAGAAATATACAGGTTCCACTTAGAGCAGACCAGAGCAGCATGATAAAGGGACTGCATCTAAGATCAATAATAAAAGATTATCTAGGACCACTTTTTTGCTTGCTTGGTAATTTCACTACAAAAAAATGAGAGCATGAGTAGTCCAGTGGTGAGGATGCATGGAAATGTTACAAAAACATAGACTGGCAGAGGTTGGATACAGCTCTGGAGATTTCCCAGTCTAAATCCCTTGATTAGCTAAAGCAGGTTGCCCAGGACAACATGTGGTGGGGTGCTGAGTATTTCCAAGGACTAGAGGGCCCCCAGCCTCTCTGGGAACCTGTTGCTGTGTTCAAAATCCCACGGAGTAGAAATGTGTTTTCTTACATTTCACAGAATCATAGAATCATAGAATGGCTTGGGTTGGAAGGGGCCTCAAAGATCATCATTCTCCAACCCCCTGCCCAGGTATTTAAACGGTACTTCCCATATTCCAGTTTGTGGCCTCTGTGCCTTGTCCTGTCAAAATGTTCCACTGAAAAGAGCCTGGCACTGTGCTCTTTGCAGCCTCCCTTTAGGTACGGATGGACACTGGGGAGATCCCCCTGCTTCCCCTCCACCAGACTGAACAGACCCATTTCTCTCAGTCTCATAGGAAAAAGTGCTCTAGTCTTTTCATTATCTTGGTAGCCTTGCTCTGGAGTCTCTTCCATGTGTCCATGACGCTCTTGTCCTGGAATTTCAGGAATGAATGAAAGCTGCAATCCTCAGCCTGTAAGATTTGCCCTGGAAAAAAAAATAAATAAATAACAGGAACTCTCTGCATACATCTGCTACTCTCTTAAAGAAGAACAAGGCTCCCACCCAAGCACTAACCATACAAAGCAGTTGCTAAACTCAAGAAATTCCCTGTTAGTAGTAAGAGTATGTTGCCTCCTAGCTGGATGGATATACTTTGTACTCATGGGGCAAGTGGTCCCCTTTTTGTTCACCTTCAGCAGAAGGTATTTCAAGGCAAAGTGAGTTCTTACTCCAGTGCTTTGTCTGCAGGGTGCTGAGAGTGTGGCATCTGTATACAAACAGCAATCTCAGCACAGTACCCAGAGACTCATTTCCTGAAGAGCAACAGGTGCTGCAGAAGATAGCAGGGCAAAGCCTAACGAGCTCTATAATAAAACACAACAGACTTCAGCTTCTCTGAGAAGAGTGTAAAAAGAAACAAAAAAGAGATGCAGGGAGGATTGGCTCTCAGCATGACCACCATGTGTCTGCATAAAGACTGGGAAAATCAGAAGGCAAAGTAAGAAAATAAAAAGTTGACTGTGGGAGAAAGATCCTCAACTGTTGAAACTGTTTAAGCTTGCAAGGAAAAGCTTAAGGGCAACAAAACAAATGCAGATGTTAGCATAAGCTGTCAGATTTAAGAAGAATAAAGGTGATTTGAAATCTGAACTAAGTGAATAGTGCAGTCGGGCTATTGCACAGCATGAAACTCAGAGATGGATTGGTGGGCAAAAGTGCAAATGCGAATGATGTCCTGGGGTACATTTAAAAAGCATGGCAAGGAGATTGAGGAAGGTGATCCTCTCCTTCTAATCTGCCCCGTGAGGACACATATTGAGCACAGCCTATTTCTGGGCTTCTCAGTTGATGAAAGACAGGGAACTGCTTGAAAGAGTCCAGCAGAGAGCCACAGAGATGTTTGGGGGCCTGGAGCGTCTCCCTCATGAGAAAAGACTGAGAGAACTAGGGCTGTTCAGCCTGAGGAGGAGAAGGAGATCTTAATCAAGGTTTATAAATATCTGAATAGTGAGTATAAAGAGGATGACAACAGGCTTTTTTCAGTAATGTGAGGTAACAGGACAAGGGATGGTGGGCACAGAATGTTTCCATATAAATTGGAACAGGTTGCCCAGATGTTATGCAGCTTCTTCTCTGGAGACATTCAAAACTCTCCTAGATGCTTTCCTCTGCAACCTGCTGTAGAGAACCTGCTTTAGCAGGAAGTAGGACTGAATGATCTTCACAAGTCCTTTCCAGCTCCTACAGTTCTGTGATTCTGTGATAGCCCTCAGTGCATGAATGGGAGCCTGAGGGACACACCACCAGATTAAATGGAGATACTCATCAGTCTCTATGATTTTCTGCATAGGGTAACATCCTAGTGAAATTGATACAGAAGTTTTGGAATCAGGAATGAACAGTCTTAGCATCCAGTTAAGATGCTGGAATAAGTGCAGTTTTATCAGAAATTTCACAAAATTTATACAGTTCATACAGTTTCTGTTCCTGGAGACATTTGACACAGGAAAATTGGTTTTTTTGTGTGTGTGCTCATATTCCAAATCTAAGCATTTATTTGTCCCAACTGTGGAATAAAGCTTGAAGGCATAGAATCATAGGATATATTGAGTTGGACAGGATATCAGGGTCAAAGTCCATTACCAAAGGAAGGGTTACCTATTGCTCAATCGAGTACAAGACCAGGTTGCCCAGGGCCCCATCCAGCCTGGCCTTAAACATCTTCAGGGACAGCCACTGTGAGCAATCTGTTCCAGCACTCTCATCACTTCCCACTGACATTTAATATAAATCTCCCCTCCTTTACTATAAAACCATTCCCCCTTGTCCTATCATTGTCAACACTAGTAAAAAGTTGATTTCCCTCATACTTATAGATTTGCTTTAAATATTGGAAGACCAAAATGTCATATTTTCCCCAGGCTGTACAGACCCAGGTTACTCAGTCTTTCCTCATACAGGAGATGCTCCATGCCCTTTAACATCTTTTTGGCCCTCTGCTGGACTCCTAAGAGATCCCTGTCTCTTTTGAACTGGGGAGCCCAGAGCTGTTAGTCTAAATGTGATACAGTAGAGGGCAAAGATCTCTCCCCATGTTATTCTGGCCACTCTCTTTCTAATGCACCCCAATAAAACTCAATTCTACAGGCAAGCAAGTGGAAAATAAACAAAATGAATCACAGCTTAAAATTACGGGCAGTTTATTAAAGAAGAACCATACAGAGCAGCCAAATTCTTTACTTGTCAAATATCTGCCTTGAGTAAAAATGAGATGTGCTTCTACAGTTTTAAATATAACTTTAGTAGCATGGAGCTATTCAGGACAGTTAGAAGTTGATTTAACCTGGTTTAGAGCTGACATCTACATCTGTCAGCGGAGCTGACATCTAGAGCTGCAGTCAGCACCTGGAGAAACTGCCTCTGGAATGCACTGTGAAAGTTATAACTTGGTCTATTGTTCATCAATGCAAGGAAAAAAGAAAAAATGGGAAAAAAAAAAAAAAAGCCATCTGTAAAAGGCCAAATCTGAAGGAAAACTGAAGAACTGAAGAAAAAATTCCTGCCCAAGAAATTAAAAACCAATGACTAAAAACAAGCTCAAAAGCAAGGAAAACCAATTTCTTAGTTCTCTTTACACATTCTTTTCACTGCTTGAGGATTCTCTAGAAGAATTCAGAGATCAATTGCATTTATTATTATTACTTTGTGCCTGGATCTTCCAAAACATTCAAAAACCTAAACTAAGCCTAGGATTGCTGCATGAATCATACCCTTACATAGGGACAGAAATATTTAGAGAAAATAAATCTTGCTGGTGGTGTGGGATTTATAGCAATCCTTTTTTTCTTTTTTTTTTCCTTTTTTTTAATTACATTTTAATTTTTCATTATAATATCTGGATCTTGTAATACTTTCATTCTTCACTTAAAGCAATTTGTGACACCTATGATGACTACCAGATTTCCTTAAGGGTAATACCTTTCAGAGGCTCCAAAGAGCTGCAGATTCTGGATGAAAGTAGCTCAAAGTAGAGAAGTTTGTTTGCTTGTTTTCCTTGAAACACTCCCTCAATGGCAATCTCACTCCCGGATTCCAAATGAGCTAATTTAGACCTTACTGAGCGAACCGATAAGCCAATATAGTAGAACCATAGAATGGCTCGGGTGGAAGGAACCTTAAAGCCCACCCATTTAGTGCAAAGTATGCCCTATACCTGTATGCCACAGGCTTCTCTGGGACAAAAACACACCAGTGTGAAGACCTGAGAATCTGCCTCAGACAATCTGCCCATGGCTGGGGAAGTTAATCAGTGTGTAGATGACACAGGAATTCTGTGTGTTTAGGATCCCACTCTAAATTTACAGTATCCTGTGTTGTTTCCAGCTTTCCCAAAGATTGTCTTTGTTACTTCCACCTACTGGTAAAAATAAGAAACAGAATCTTCTTACTGGTGTACATGCATATGTACATGCTAGTGCCTATCCGCACCCACATAAATAGTAGCGGGTTGCTCTAATTCTCTTTCTTCACCTGAAAACACTCTATTAATACAGCAAAACCTTCACAGCAAGCCAACATTTTTGCTGCTGTTCTGAGTTAGAAGAACATGCAGTTCTGTAGTAACAGTAGGCCGAAAACTGGACAGAAGAAACCATCCCTCAGTCAGATTTTGCAATGAGGATGGCATACAAATTTAGGCAGACTAATAAGTTATTTAGAGAGCTGCTATTCATTCTTTGCAGATGGTTCAGCAAATTGCATCCAGACGTGACAGCAGCACATTCATGAGAAGCGTTAACAAAATAAATATTTTCAATAACTGAAATACATCAAATGAAACAGAAATATTGAGCCAGAGCTTCATATGGTACGAACAGGCACAACACTGTTCAGGCAATTATTTTTACTTTATTTAATAATATATGCACACAAGCTAACTCGCAAATCTCCTTGTTAAATGTCCAGAATGATATGGTAGTCATTCAGAAATTAGATCATCTCGTGGAGCAACAGGGCATGCTGCAGGGAGGTGATACAATACAGAAACCGTGATGTGGAGCACTGCAGTTCTTCAAAAAGGAAAGTGCTGAGCTGCTGGAAAGATACTTTCACTTTTCTGACCTTTAGTAAGAGTAATGTGGACCCTTCATTACTAAAGAGATTTTTAATGCCATTTATTCCTTGTGCATCTCATGATTAGCTTTTCTTCAAGCTTGGAGATTTGCACCCTTTGGGCAAAGTACTAAGACATTTGTTTTCATTTCTGTCAAGTCAAATATCAACTGCAGGCAACAGAAAGCCAACTTTTCTATACTGGAATCTAAGAAGAGCTCTGTTGCCTTAAGGAGTTACAAAAGTGTATTTTTCCAAATGTAGATGTGTATCAGATGTTTTCAGTTTTGCTGTAAGGACAACATTATATCAAAACACCACAAAATGGGATTATCAACCTCACTGAATGTAACAACCTCAGTCACTAAACCAACAATTCTCTGTACAATATTTATCCCCATTCTTTCCTTTTACAACACATTTAAAGCACCTGTTCAATTCCTTTTTCCCTGCAGACCAAAAAGCATGTTAACAGCCTTTAGCTGCTGCCAATAAAATACTTGTCTGTGAACAACACAATCCTTTCTGTTCTCATTAACCAAGGGAGAGATTGGGCTCATTACAAATAGGTTGCGCTTCACAATGGGAGAGGAGAAAGGGCAAGAAAGAGAAAGGGACAGGGAAAGTGTTTGGAAGGTAAGGAGGTTATTTGTAGTTATTGTTTTCCTTCACATGAACCTTGGCAATACCCCAAGAACTGTCAGAAATGCCAAAGACAAAGGAAAGATTTCTAGTTATTTAGGAAGTTACCTCAGGCAGACCAGAACAGAAGAGTGCTAAAGATGCTCTCACAGAAGGATGGATCCATAGCCTAAAACCAGAGAGATGTGAACAAGGAGGTCAGATAAGCAGGCAAAGGAATGGTAAAGGAAAGAACAAACACTGATTTGAGCTTGAGGATGGAGATAACTGCACTGCATTGGTGCATGAATTCTGTCCCTAAAAAGACCTCATTAGTGTTTCCTGTACCTGCTGCAGCATCAGAGGCAAACCTGCAAGGCCTAAATTAATGCACTGGACTGAGAAGCTTTATAGATTTTAGAGTTCACTCAAAAAAGAGAATTATTTTCTCCCTTAGATGCAAAAGAGGTATGTTCAGTTCTACCAACAGTAAGAGATTCTGTGATTTCCTGTGATATAGGTCTACAGAGACAACAAAACACAGATCATCAACAAATCAGGCTTCATGACTCCAGTTTTGCAATGTATAAAGAGAAAGAAATGTACCTGGGTCAGAAAGCATCTTTCTGTGTTAGAAAGGTGCTATGTTGTTAGCACTGCAGCTTGTCAGTTTCACTAAAGGAGCTAAATTTGTGTTTGTTGTCAAGGCACTGCAGCAGCATATCCAACCGAGTGCATGCATAACAGTCTTTTATTGTTTCCCTGTCTTAAACCAATTCTTTGCAGAGCAGAACTGCCCTTCACAGCTTCATGACAACCAGGTGTAAAGATGAATCGGAAGGTTAGGTAAATGTGAGAGGCAGATAACAGCTCTAAGAATTACACACACAAGAGAAGAGAGCAGTAATTATCTCAAAATCTGATACCAATACCTGCAGGTACAAAGCACAACCATTTGAGAGAGTAACAGCATGGTTAGAGAGGTGTGTTAATACTGCATGAAGTTCTAGTGCTGAGCTACAGGCAGGAGCTGCAGTCAGCACCTGTTCTAGCAACACAGTGTCATTCAGAGTAAGATTCAGTCTTAAAATTAATTCAAAATAAGTAACAAACATCTGTCTTCATATTGTAGCCTATGCTGGATGTTTCTTCAGTTCTATTAGAGATGTTAGCATGGCAAGCAAGTGAATAAATGAGTTCTGGCAAAATAATTAATTCCTCATAGGCATGTTTTTGCTGTGAAAAAACCCTGAGGATGCCTTCTGGGCATTTAAAATGCCTTCCGTAACATTTACACAGCCGTATGGCAAGAGCAGCTCAATCTTGGAGGGCAAGTATGTTTGAGTTCCCCCCTTTTGGTCAGTGCCTCCTGTTCCTAAGAGCTGTGTGGATACCGAGTGAGTACCGAGTGGGTACAAGGCTGAGCTGCTCTGAAGGCTTGGGAGACATCAGTCTCCAGTGTTGCAATAGGTCAGAGTAAGCAAAGACTTTTGCAACAGGCCACCAGCCATAAGGGCAACTTGTGAACTTCCAGCCTCTCCTCTGCAGGGTTACTATCCCAGCGGCTCCAATTATCTTTGATGGAAAATAGTCTTTTGACCAGATAGTCTATTCACAACCACAGTCCTGAAATGAGTCCAGCATAAGAAACAAACAGAATGTCAGCACAGCAAATGCAATAAATCCTTCAGTCTGAATTAGATGTGCAAGGTACCTTCACCCCATAAATTTCACTGCAGCTTTATTCATTCAAGGCTGCTTTCTCTTCCTGCAACTGGGCTGCGCAATGGAAAGGTCAGAAAAGCTGGGTGTGCCCTTGAAAAACTGATCTATCCATTTTGTAGGTGGGTACAGGTCTGACAGCAAAGAATTTTAGTGAGAATGTGGCCTGTACTCATCCTGTCCTTGAATGATGAGTGCCAAGCAGAAGCCTGCTGAGATCATGGACACTACATGATTCAGTACCAGCCATCTTTCTTCCACAAAACTAACAACTCTGCCTATCAGCTAGGTTCTCTTCCTATAAAGTGCACTGGATCACAGCTAGATGCTTTCTTGATAACTGATTTTGCAGAGATTTAGTTAGTTGGTTTGGGTGTTTATAATTGTTGGGGTTTTGTTTGTTTCTGTTGTTGTTATTTGGTTGGTTGGTTGGTTTGGTTTTGGTTTTGTAACTTGGTGAGCAGCACAAGTTTTGCTCGGTTGCTGCATTTTTATTTGTACTAATTCCTTGCATGTAAAAAGGCTGTGGTGACTGGAATGGAAAGAAAGCTGTTACACTATCAAATACTCCTCCTGTAGGCTGACAAAAAGAAGCTGTCTCTTAACCTGATGGCAATAAGAGACAGCAAATGAATCACTGTTTGAGGAAACCAATTTATTTAGTCACTCTGTGTCACTGTTATTTATTACTTGTCAGCACAAGCTGTTAGTTCAATTAAATATAAAAACCTGAAATTCTCTTCCAGGCCTTTCCCCACCCCCATTTTCTAAAACACACAGCAAAAAAGAAAAATGGCATAAATCTGTAGGGCTAAATCAGAACTCTTTGGGTTTATTGTGTTTCTCTTGTTTTAATTAAGCTTTGTTTATTAAACTTCTGCAGCTAACATATGGGGATTATTAATCTTCTTTGGTAGCTAAGGATTAAAGTTAGCAGGGAAAGAGGGCATTGCAAAAATACAGTTTCCTCTTAAGATATATATTAAAAAAACCATAAAATTAAGCAGTGAGAAAAAGTGTTGAGTATAACATTTTGTCAACAAAAATAAAGGAAGCAGCAAACAGTAATCATTTTCTCTCTTTGGCATACAACGGAATAAGAAAGTAAAACTAATTTTTAGATCCAGGCATGTATGTTATTTATCAAATTAGTGGGAAGAGTACATTGCAAGAAACCCCCCTGATCTCTAGCTTGCCTCCCCAGGTGCCAATTCATGGTATGTTTGAGGGACAGGTAAGTCAGGATGTTGTGGAAGGTCCACCTATGTTGTCCAGGGCAGCAAGGTCTACTCTGTGACTCAAGACTCCCTCTGCCAAATAACAGAGAAGGGTAACTGTCAAGGGCAACTCCCTTCTGAGTAGCAACAGAGAGCCCTATGTGTTGGCCAGACCCTACCCACAGGGATGTGTGCTGCCTCCTGGGGACTGGGTCAAAGACTCCCTTGTCTGCTTCACCATTCTGGTTATTATGCTTTACTGATAGTTCAGGTTGGCAGCAATGAAACTGTTGAGAACCTGGAAGACTATACAAAAGTATTTCAGGGGACTGCAGTGGTTTGCTGATGAAGCAGGTATACAGATTTTATTTTCCTCTATACTTTCAGTGGCAGGGAAGGACACTAAGAGGAGCAGGAAAAACCCATCTCATACATACATGGCTGAAAGGCTGGTGTAAATGTAAGAATCTAGGGGGGGGTTGACCATGGGCAGTTTACTCGGTGCCTGGCCTGATGGCTGCAGATGGGTCTCAGCTGTCTCAAACGGAGAAATGAGCCCCTGCCAGGAGCTGGCAGGTTTCAGTGACAAGGCTTTTAATTAGATGTGAAAGGGGAGGGGGGTGACAGCCAGCATGCTCACAAGAAGATGCAGAGCAGCCTAGCTACATTGGAGGAACGAGATGCTAGCCTCAAACTTCTGCATGCTATGATAATGAAGGCAACAGGGAAACCAAATGTAAATAATTCAAAGGAATTAAGGAGGTAACCTCCAAGAAGTTAAGAGCAGCTGACTAGCTGAAATGCCTCTACACCATAGTTTCATAGTTTCATAGTTTTGTGCAGGTTGGAAGGGACCTTAGAGATCATCGAGTCCAGCCCCCGGGATTCGAGCCTCTGTGTAGCAGAGCGGCACTTCTACCACTTGCGCCACAGGGGGGATTCGAACTCCGGGCCCCAGTGTTGCAAGGCGGCGTCTTTAACCACTGCGCCACCGTGCACCATGTCACGGGTTACTTAGATTTACCTATGCCCGTGACAGGGGAAGCCACCCCGTGGGCCCCCCCCACGCAATAAGCAATATTGCGCAATAACACGCAATAAGCAGGAAGAATTGGAATCCACTGTGCTATTGATCATGATGTAAAATCATGAATGTAGCTACCATCACTGAAACCTGGTGGGATGATTCCCATGACTGGAGTGTGGCTATCACCAGCTACAAGATGTTCAGAAGGGACAGGCAAGAAAGGAAAGAAAGAGGGAGAGCCTTCTACATCTAGAAAGAATAGTATGTGAAGAGCTTGTCCCTTCAAAAGGTGAGTGAACTGAATGGTGACATTAGAATTGGAGGCTGCCAAGGCTGCAGTGACCATTCTATGGTTGAGTTCATGCTCTGGAGGGATTTGAGACAAGCAAAAAGTAAAATTAGGATTCTAAATTTTTGTAAAACTAAATTCCAGCTCTTCAGGGAGTCAAGAAAACACCCTGGAATCCTGTCCCCATGAGCAAGGGTACATGGCAGAGCTGGCAGATCTTTAAGGAAGCTTTCCTCAGGGCACAAGAGCTCTCCAGCCTCAGATGTAAGAAGTCAGGAAAGGAAGGCAAGAAACCAGCATGGCTGAACCAGGACCTGCTGGTCAAACTGAAGTACAGAAGAAAACTAAGAACAAGAAGAAAATGCACAGACAGTGGAAGCAGGGACAGTTATCCTAGGAGAAATATAAGGAAGCTGCTAGGCTGTGTAGGAACTGCATTAGGAAAGCCAAGGCCCAATAGGAACTGGATTTGGCAAGGGACAGAAAGAAGGATAAAAAAGGCTCTTACAGGTACTATAACCAGCTCCCTCATCCTGCTGGCCATGCTTCTTTTGATGCAGCCCAGGACATGGTTGGCTTCCTGGGCTGTGAGGGCACACTGCTGGCTCATGTCATGCTTCCCAACCAGCAGTATCCCCAGGTCTCTTTTGGCAGGGCTGTGCTCCATCTTTACTTCTGCCCACTTGTACTGGTAGCAGGGGCTGCCATGACCCAGGTGTAAGATCTTGCACTTGGATTTGCTGTATCACATGAAGCTCTTCTGCATCTGCTGCTCAAACCAAACCTGCCAAGGTCCCATATGTAGAGACATACTCTTAAAACAAAGAGAGCACAGAATTGCTGCAGTGTTTGTTAAACCTATCCTGCAAAGCAGATACAACCGTTCCAGTTTTGGAAGATGTATGCAGGCTGATCAGTGAAACAACGGATGCTCTGTTATCATGGAAATGGCCACATGTTGTATCAGAAGAAGTTTAGACTAGACATAAGAAGGAACTTTTTTTCTCAGAGTGTGGGGGAAGATGTAACTGTGAGTGAGACGCCAAAGAGCTTATCAGACTCTTTGATAGACCTTACCACTGTGAAGCCCTGGAAGACCAGAGCATGAGACAAAGAGCAAGCAGTGTCTGTGTCCAAGGGTAGACAGAACATTCTTTTGATATGCATTGTTAATCCTGTTACTTTTAAGAAACATTTCATCCTTTATCACTGCTGTTTGGGAGAAGCTGGGACCAATTAACTGTTTAGAGGAACTGTTAGAAGGACAGGTACATCTTGCTTGTAAGTGAATGTTGTATAAGATGCACGTTGAAGACAATAAAGAGAACTATTCTGATGCTACAAGAAGCTAAGAGAGCTCTCTAACACAGTTGCTGTCCCTGGCAGTGTTCATGAGGTGTCTGGATGAGGAGCTATGAGATCTGGTTTAGTGGTTTGCTGTAGCTATGGTAATGGGAGGATGGTTGGACTAGATGATCTTGTAGGTCCTTTCCAACCTTGTGATTCTATGATCCTGTGATTCTGTGTGACCTGGCACCAGTATTCAGTAAGAAGAGACAAGTCTGAAAGCACTAAATATCCCCTGAATTCTAATACTCTTCCTATTAGTGAGCTCTAGGTCTTAAGGCACATAAATAACATAAAACAATAGGCTCAGGAATTTAAAAGGAACTGTTGTCTAAATAGGGCCCTACTGTGGTAGACGGTTTGGTAGACATTTTAACTTCCTTCGAACAATATTAACATTTCAATGGTAATTAGTAAAGACTCCAGCTCCTCAGTAAACCTATTTCTTTGAAATGCCTTTTTTTTTTACACAGCACTTCCTTCTGTTCATTTGTTAATGCTGCATCCATTCTGTTTCCTGTATCTGTTGTTATGAATGTTCTGATGAGGTCTGCCAAGTAAGATGAAAAACAACTAAACAACTAATCTTAATCTTGCTTGGGAGACAGAGCAGAGCTTCCTAAAAAATGGGTTAAGGATTGCCTGTATTTGTAACAGAACAACCTCACAACACTGCAGGAATTGAAAGAAACTGGTGCAGGTCAGCACCAAGCTGAGCTCTGTGTCCTTCATCTCAGGGGCTACTTTGGGACTGAAGCAACCAGGATTCACTCATCTCAAGTCAGGACAAGAAGTTCAACTCTTCATCGTTAAACTTCAGTGTCTCACCTAAGTATACATGTAATAAAATGTCCTTGCTCCTACTTTATGTTTCTCTAAATTGCAAGTCATTCCCTTTTATTATTCCTTTCCAAGCGCTTTTTAAGCAGGAAATAAATGTGCCTGTAACTTGTTTATACAGCTCTGGTTCTGCTCTTGGTATACAGCATTTTGAAACTGACGTTGTTAAAGCAACACAGCCCCCTAGTGTGGACACAATTTAAGAGCTTTATTTCCACCCAAGCATGAAACACTAACTTTATCCAGACTGCATATGTTAACAATTACAATTACTCTGTTTATAAACACATCAGTAATCAGTAAGTAGTACATAGACTGGAAAATTTAATAGCTAAACTAATCTAAATTTGAAGCAGTTTCACTATTGTGCTTAAGTGAATATATCACTCCAACAAGACAGTATTAAACTGTGGACCTTAAGCCTGATGCCTCAGATTACAGTCTATGGAATAAAATGGATTAACTATCACCCAATTGTGATATAACCTAGTGCCGTTCTCAGCAATTAGGTTTTCACACAGGTTGAAGGCTTTTGAAAGCCCAAATCTCAAGAAGATGAGATGGAAGATCATGGATTCAAGAAGAGTTTTGCAGAGCCATGAGATAGAAAATTAATTAAAAAAAAAAACAAAACAAAACAAAAAAAAACACTCATATTTGAGTCTAGCAGCAATCAAGATAGATCCCATGGGAGGGGATGACATTTTTCAACAGTTAAGAAAGCAATGGTGCACTGTAATAACGTGCATTTTTTAACAGAGATGATTACTTGTGCTCTACGATTTAATAACATAGAAATATTTACAGTTACGTTTCCACAGTCTTTCCCTGCAGTCAGTTTGATTAACTGGTGGTAGACAGCTCAGCCTTTACTAACTTCAGATTTCCCCAAGCTTCTTCTATATCCTGTTAACATATTTTTTACATTAATGGCAAAAAAGAGGACCGTAAAACAGGAAGCAAACAAAAAGTAACCTAAGAAAACAAACCTGCGGCATCTTAGCATTTAGATTTTTTCATTAGGAAGATAAACATTTTTATCACCATATGTAGCAGGTTGACTTTGTGATAAGCATTAAGTGTCATATTACCAGGTCTCAACTGCAGGACTTCGTAGTCAGTTTTTAATTTGGTGTTTGTGCTCCCAGAGTTGTGTTTGTTATGCTGCTGCATGAATTAACCACTTCACCTCCCTTTCTTAGTAAGGAATGGGTTTCTCAATTCATCTTTAACTACCTCCTGTGCAAGGGGCATGTTCACCTACTTCAGCGATCCTATGAAGCTGTATCAGTGCTTATAAATTTGACAGGCATATAAATTCTCTATAACAATTTAGCACATATTCATGTGCAGAAAACCTTTCTTCATTTGCTGTTTTACAGAAAACCCTCTGTAAGCTTTAGCCACAGATGAAAATGAAGTGCTTTTAGTTAAGAAAACTTCTTAAAATGTTAAAAACTAATGTAACGAAGCAAACAAGTAAGATTTGTGGGTGCCCCATCCCTGGAGGTGCTGAAGGCCAGGCTGGATGGGGCTGTGGGCGCCCAGTGGGTGGCAGCCAGCCCATGGCAGGGGTTGGAGCTGAGTGTTCTCTAGGATCTCTTCCTACCCAAGCCATCCTATGGCTGTTTGATCTTTGTAGCCCTGACTGTGTAAGGACAGATATTCGGTCCCATTGGAGAGTTCTCAGATGGTGGCTGCTCCTTCTCAAACCACACTCCTGCAAATACAGACAAGGCTGGTGATCACAGCAGCATGGTGAGATTCACAGCACAGTTCCGTGCTGCTCGTGTTTAATATGGTCTTTGAACTGTTGGAATAAGAACATCTTAAATCATCTACACAGATGATCTGATATCCTATGAGATACCCTTTTATCTGCTTAGAAGTAACTCAAACTCAGAGATCAAAGCCTTCATTCAGTGTGATTAATAATTATAACCTCTTTAAACAGCAAAAGAATTAGTATTTCATGGCAGAGTCTTTAAAAAAAAATGTGCAAGGCTCTCAGTGGTTCAGGCAAAACATTTTCCTGAGAGAGCAAATACTGTAATGAAAAGTTTTACAAACTCTGCTGAATTTTCCCCAAGAGATGCCAGTGATTTGTCACTCAAAGCTGGCACCTGGAAGTCTAGTTATTATAGAAGCAGTAATAGAAAGTATGGCTTTCTGGGGAGTCACACCAAACAGAAATACAGTCAGCCCTTCTCCCCAGAAACACACAGTGCTTCCTTTTACAGGGCAGACAAAACCAGCTAAAAAACACTTCTGTTCCAGAGCAGAATACAGACTTTCTCCTTATGCTGACCAGCATCCAGTGTATAAAGCTTTTTGCCAAGCAATTGGTTGATCAAAATCCTGTAAAATCAAAAATTCATACACAATTCATGACTGCACTTTACATACAAATTGCCTTTTCCTCCAAGTGATGCATTAATCTAAAGGAAAGAGAAAGAAATAAAAGAGATACTTAGCAGTGAGCAACAAAACTCTGGTGTAGTATTTTAAATGTAGCGGCTTTTTAATTATTATTTACTTCATACTGATTGGTTTGCTGTGCACACAATCAGTGCAGGAGTCAGCATGAGTCAGCTGATCTGATTGGTAATCTGAGTAACAACAAATGATATGAGGAGCAGAGTAAGACTATTTGATAAACTCTCAGCTACAAATCACTCCTTTTCAACACAGTCACACCATTAGTTCTGCATTTGCACCAGCAATGAACAGAGCCTGCTCACCATGCTTGCAGAATCACGTACCTCCAGCAAGTACCCGGCAGAACTATGGCCTGATTTATCATTGCTTAAAGTGGCAACAAAATTCTTGCAAACCAGTACTAAGTTCCAATGTCATATACCCAGCCCAAATATTCTTCAGCACTGAAGAGAACAGAGTGTTGGAAGGTAAGGGGGCCCACTGGAAAGTAAAAGGTGGTTGGCACTCAAGCACCACTTCCTCCAACCTCAATATCAGTGCATCTGCAAGAAATCAGATAAAGCTGGCAGAAGACCTGTAGGGATTTGCAAGGAGCTCATGGAAAAACTCAGATGGGAAAACAAAACAAAAGAAAACAAACAAACACATGGGGTGGTGAGGCACTGGCACAGGCTGCCCAGAAGGGTTGTCAATGCCCCATGCCTGGAGAAATATGAGATGAATATGGGACCCCACGCAGCCTGATCTGCTGGCTGACCACCCCGCCCATAGCAGGGGGCTGGATCTAGATGATACTTACAGTCCCTTTCAACCTAAACCATTCTGGTTCTATGATTCTGGGCAGAATCAACACACACAAATCCATAAGCTCCTAAAGGATGCACTCATGAGTGGTGAGGGAGCTGACAGATCTGGTTGATGAACCACTCTCTGTCATCTCTGAAAGGTTATGGAGGAGAGGTGTCTGAGGACTGTGAGCCAGCAGTGTGCTCCTGTGGCCAAGAAGGCCAATGGGATTCTGGGGTGCATTAAAAAGAGCGTGGCCAGCTGGCAGGAGGTGATCATCCCCTTCCCTTTTGTTCTGGTGAGGCTTATGCTGAATGGTATCTGGAGTACTTTGTACAGTTCTTGACTTCCTAGTTCAAGACAGGGAACAGCTGGAGTGGCCCCTCATGTTCATGTGGAACACAGCAAGTTCCACATGGATATGAGGAAAAACCTATTAACTTTGAGGGCTACTCCACTACCTCAGGAAGGTAGTGGAGTCTCTTCCTCTGAAGATATTCAGAACAGTCCTGGAGAGCTGGCTGTGCAACCAACTTTGGGAACCTGCTTTAGCAGGGGTTAGACAAGATGATTTCCTTAGGTTCATTCCAACACCTACAACTATAAGAATAAACACGACATCTTTCAAAAGATACTGAAAATTTATTGTAAACAATCTTAGGGTTGTTTCTTTACATCACCAGCTTTCATTAGAGCCTTAATAGCTCTGGCTCTCATTTCAAGCTCAAGGAGCTCCAGCTGCTGTGCTGACGGCTGAACATCTTCTAATGGAGGAACAGCTAAGCTTGCTGCTTTGGACTCCTTTGGGCTAGATTCTGCCAACCCCAGTATCTCATTCACACTTTTCTCAATGTCCTTCTGAAGGTCGTCAATCTGACCAGCTCCACTTCTGACAGCGTCTTCTTGCACATCTGGGCTGCCTTCTTCATCACATGGACCCTCTATGTCGCTATCATATGCATCTGCATTTATGCTGAGGACATCA